>NC_060161.1:5496611-5525595 GCF_021292245.1 Micropterus dolomieu
TAGTAACATGCAATAATGGGATGAGGTTGCATACAGAGGGAGAGAAAGTAGAGGAGAGAGGAGCTCAGTGCATCATGGGAAATCCCACAGCAGTCTAGGCCTATAGCAGCATAACTAAGGGATGGTTCAGGACTCACCTGAGCCAGCCCTAACTATAAGCTTTATCAAAGAGGAAAGTCTTAAGCCTACTCTTAAATGTGGAGATGGTGTCTGCCTCCTGAACCCAAACTGGAACCTGGTTCCACAGGAGAGGAGCTTGATGGCTGAACGCTCTGGCTCCTAGTCTACTTTTGGAGACTCTAGGAACCACAAGTAACCCTGCATTCTGGGAGCGCAGTGCTCTGGTGGGGTAGTAAGGTACTATGAGCTCTTTAAGATAAGATGGTGCCTGACCATTAAGAGCTTTGTAGGTAAGAAGAATGATTTTAAATTCTAACTCTTCTTTATCAAACTGGGTCGGACTGGATGGATTTAGCGCGAGGAGGAAACACGTGACAACGTCCCGTTTTCAAAATAAGGCATCTGTACAGGATGGAAATAAGATTAATTGGATAATATTCACAGCAAGTATAAAACATACTACATGTGTCTATTAAAAGTAAATGGACTCATGTAATTTACTTTACCGGCCCCTCTCGGGCTCCGGGCCCCCCCACGATATTCTCTCCACATCCTGTGGGAAACACTGAGGAAAAAGCACATTTTGACTGTTCAATTAATGCAGTGGGGAAATGTCAATAAATGTGAAAAACCTTGTTCGTTATTGGGGAAAGTTTTGAAAAATTTGATTTCGACTAGAGAATTTTCACTTCGGTGCATCTCTAATGATTATAGGTCCTCCTCTGCAGGTTTAGCTTTCCAGCTGTTTGTACACAGAAATGATATGTAAATGATGATAATGGTCCAGAATGATGTGAAATGGCATATTTCTATTGGAGAACACAACATTTTCTTGAGGTAGGAGCCCTCATACATGTTTTTAAATCAGATATAAAGCGGGGTTTTCTATTGCACAAAAAATAAATAGCTTCACCTCTGCTGCTACAGCTCCAGGAGAAACACTGAAGAGTAATTAACACAATGCTGCATTGAATCTTTGAAGCTGAAACAACAGAACAATGTTTGCATGTCTGATTAAAGGACTAAAAGTTTCATCTGCAAATTTAATAAACTGTTTAATTTATAACAAAACATCTGAACATGTTTTAATCTGTGAAGTAACTAAAGCCGTCAGAGATACAGTTTAAAGTACTCTGAGATGTACTGCAGCAGAAAGTGTAAAGTGGCACGAAAAGAAAATACTCAAGTAAAGTACAAGTACCTGAAGTACTGCGCTTGAGTAAACGTACTTGGTTCCACTGATGGGAAATTCTCCAGAAGTCGTATGAACAGATGCTCGTGCTGGAGAGGCTATTGTTTTATTATTATTATTGTTGTTGTTGTTGCTGAATGAACCTCGCCTGCAGCCGATCCTTCAGTTTGTGGCGTCCAACACGGCGTTCTGCGCCCTGACACCGCTCTCTTTGTAGCCCACCATGCAGGGTTACCCGGGTCAGATCCACGCCAACATCGGCCCCGTCCGGACCAACGTGACCTTCGACCACCGGGACTGTGGCGTCACGCTCCTGAAGAATGACCACGTGTTGATCAACCTGCTGGTCGACATGGTGACCAGAAAGAGGAGAGCTGCCAACATCAAGCCCAAAATCCCGTTCACCTTCAGCTACACCAAAGAGAAGAGAGAGCTGGTAACCTCACGTCTGCATCTTGCATATAGTGGACCTTATTCTGATCGATTTAACTTTATTATCCAACAGGAAGTGAGACACTGAAGAGAACCCCCACCTCGGTAACGGGATCAGCTGTGACGTTGATAGATGATAGATATTTATTAGTCCTTTCAGAAATTCATAGTGTATCATACACCAAACATTAGACCAACAAACGCACAACTGCTTTACCAACACAAACATCACCCGGGTGCTCTACAAGTTATACTGAGGTGCAGCTCCCCGACACCCAGTTAACTCCTGACTGTGACGTTACAACCCAAACTCACGGTCCAACCAGGAGAACAACAAACGCAAATGTGCACATTTTCAGCTGAGGACCGCGGCTTCTTTTGGCTTGAACTCAACAATCAATCATGATTTCAGTTAAATGCTAAAGTTACCTTGAAACAGGTCCGCTGGCAGAACACTGGCTACTTTCTGATCAGGTGCCTTCATGCTGTTGTGGTAGGCCACATAAGTTTAATTTTTACGGTGGACGGACTGTAACTTTGCAGAGTTGTTGTTTGTTTATTTAGCTTGAAATAATCCCAGACTTTGGACGCTTTCTTCTTTGTCCCTCACTATTTTCTCTCTCTTCCTCCACTTTGTAAACAGCTGCATCAAATTCCCGTCGTGTTCACACAGCGATGTGTAACAGTAATAAATCTCAATGCGAAACTGTGCGCTATATGGATTAAAGTAATCGATTTAATCAATGAATCGTTTCAGCCCTACTCACTGTACAGAGCTGCTGTTTCCTGTTGGCTTGAAATGATCCCAAACTTGTGACGGTGTTAGGCGATACACAGATGAGGCAGGTTTTAATCAGCGTGGCATTAAGCAAAACAGGCGTTCCTGAGCCAAGGCTGGTCTGGAACTGATTATCAAATCGAGTACAGCTGGTGCTGCAGGTAGTAATGCCATAATAACACTATGGTGGCAACGATATTCATCTGTTCATTCATTCTTGTCAAATACTGACTTCATGCGCATGTCCGTTTACTAACCAGTCAGTGTCAAGTATACGAGAAGCAGCCCACAGAAATGATTTCTTTAGTGCACTCGCAGAACTGCAAAGTGAAACCAAACCAAAACTAACCAAATGTATTAAAAAATGAACTTTGTTTTAGACCTTGGTGCAGACCTTCAGCTGTGAAAGGGCCCTAAAAGAGGTGTAATACAAACACGGCTCCGTCCCTTCAGACAGCAGCACCCCCCTGCCAACCCTTCAGACAGCGGCGCCCCCCTGCCAACCCTTTGTTTTTTCCCTTCAGACAGCAGCACCCCCCTGCCAACCCTTCAGACAGCGGCGCCCCCCTGCCAACCCTTTGTTTTTTCCCTTCAGACAGCAGCACCCCCCTGCCAACCCTTCAGACAGCGGCGCCCCCCTGCCAACCCTTTGTTTTTTCCCTTCAGACAGCAGCGCTCCGGCCAACCCTTGACGTTTTGTTCTGGTTGTGTCTTTCAGGGCATCATCACCTGTCTGGGAGCTGAAGAAGGCATCGTGAACTCTGAGGAGCACGGAGAGCTTCCCTTCGACGTCTGTGAGAACTTCAGCGACACAGAGTTCAGCACCGCAGACATCCACAAGGAGGTGGAGTTCACGGTGGCCGTGGTGAGTCTGCCGGACGCCGGACCAGAGGACAGGAAGTGAAGACGTTTCATTTCCTGACGCCGTTGTTCTGTCTCCGCAGGTGAAAACTGGAAAGAGGGCGATCAGGCTGATGAGGACGAAGAGGATTGAGGACCAAATCCTGGAGGAGCAGAAAAGACGGGGGGAGGAGGAGAAGAAGAAGAAGCAGGAGGAAAAGGAGAAAAGGAAGCGAGAGGAGGAGGAGAGGAAGAGGAGGGAGGAGTTAGAGGAGGAACGAGAGAGAGAGGCGGAGAGGAAGAAGAAGGAGGAGGTGGCGGCGGCGCTGGCAGCGGCCAAATGCAAAGTGAGAAGCAGAACAGGAGACACTCACAGATTTTAGTTTCACACATTTACACATAAAACACATCTGTAACACCTGCTGGGAACTTCAGGGTCAAATAAACTACAACCTGTCCCAGAAGGCAAAAGAAAAACACAATTCAGTCAAATTCAGGAGTTTAAGGTTTATTTTTAAGTTTATTTTGCTTGAGTTTACTTTAAGGTTTAGTTAAATTTGTTAAAGTGTTTAGTAGGGCTGAAACAATTAGATTAAGTAGATTTAATAAAAGTCATCGATGCTTCGTATAATCCATGTAACTAAATAGCACAGTGTTTCGCAGGGACATCGTGTAGTCGAGCCTTTAGTATAACTTGTAGCTTGTGTAACTTGCAGCTGTCTGGTTGTTGGTCTGGTGTTTGCTGTATGACACTGAATTTCCAAAAGGACTAATAAATATCTATCACCTATAAACGTGCACAGCTGATCCCGTTACCGGGGGGGGCGCCGCCGCCATGCAAAAGTACTTCTTAAACGAAGCATCGATAAATCGTTGAAATAACCTATAGAAGCTTTGAATACAAAATAATCGTTTGCTGCAGCCGTAGTGTTTAGTTTGAGTTTATTTTAAGGTTGACTTTAGTTAAACATTATGTAAGATGTTTTTAGTGTGATGTGGCGATGGCGCAATGGATAAGACTATGATGTGGCGTCCCAACAGTTTCACAGTGTAATTCAGCGACATGGTAAAAGCTGTACATGTGCATTTCTTATGATCACATTACATTACGATCAATAACTATTAAGTTGCCAACTTCTCTAACAGCCAGACATCAAGCAAGTGCGACAACAGAAGACAGAGCGAGCAGCTAATAAGTTATTACTGACTAGTCCAAGAAGGCCAGCTCGCCATCTGTCCTGCAGCCTTTCAGCTCTTTTAGCTCAACCAGTAAAAGCCACTCTGATATTTACTCTTGTCCTTGTTCCTCCGACGTCTTCAGTCTCTTTCGCAGCCTCTGCCATCATATCTATTCTGAGAATACCGAGCCGTTGAGTTTATTTAAGAGTGAAGTTTAAGATTAAGTTCAGTTTTTGACTTCATAACTCCAACCTGTACGATTAATAACAAAATGTTCATTACACAGCTTATTTACGTTGTAAGTTTGTCCACACTCTTCAGCAGTTTTCACATTTCTTATTAACTTTTAAAGCTTAAACCAGTTTAAACCCGTTTCTCTCTTCTTCCGTTTCCGAGCGCTTTAATCAGACTGAAGTGTTTCTGACTGCTGTCGCCCTGCAGTGGACGCCGCTCGGCTTCACAATGAGGGACCCCGACACGCTGGACGACATCAGCAAGGAGCGATTTGAAGGCACCGTCCTCAAAGCCATTTCCAAAAATGTAAGAAAGATCAAGAAGGAGCCGGGGGAGGAACGAGGAGGAGGAACTGAGGGCGGACAAACTCTCCTCGCACAGGTACAGAAAGAGTCTGGAAAAGTTCTGCAGTTTGTGACTTTTCCAGAAAATAAAGAATCCATTAATACTTTTTTTTTCTTTCAGATCAAAAAGGAGAAAACAGATGATGAAGCTGAGAAGGCAGAGGCGGATGGGAAACCTGAAGGAGAGGAGGGAAAGCTGCAGATTAAAAAGGAGCCGGAGGAGGAGGCGGAGAAGGATCAGTCGTCTGAAGCTGGAGGTGGAGCTGCCGCAGGGGGCGACGGCGCTCCGGACCCGGAGATGGGTCGACTGGTGATGACCATCGACGGCCAACAGAAACAGCTTCCCTTCGGTCCCACCGACCTGCTGACCACCGCCACCATGCTGGACGGAGACAAGGTGGGAGACTCAAAACAGACTAACATAAGAACAGGATGGAAACTGTAGACGGGTTTCCCCTTTACAGACAATGAAGGATGAATGCAGCTACAGAGAGAAAACGGCTGCCTTCCTGCCGTCATGACATCATTTTACGGACATTTCCAGTATTGAGAAATAAAGCAACTTGATAGAAACTAGTAAAATCACAGTTTATATTATTATAACTGTTAAATTTACACTACCAGTCAAAAGTTTGGACACAATTAGAAGTTTGTAAATGAAAGGCACATTTTGGTCTATTAAAATAACAATAATAAATACAGTGTAGACTAGGCTTGTGCCCAACGATAGGATTTTCACTGATCCATGAACAGTGTCTAGAATCGACACCACACTGCAGTGTTTCCCATTCATGGACACGACTCGCCACAATACTATTTAATATTAGTAAAATCATATTTGAGCGCATGGATTCCCTCTCTCTCACACAAACACACTGAAACGCTGCCGTCTGTAAATAGCTTCTCTTTGTGCACAGTCTAAATCCAAAATACTTTATTGATCCCCGAGGGGAAATTCTGTAAATGCGCCTCAAGAGGGAGTGTTGCCGGCTTTTCTGTGATTCCTGAATCAATGACGGTAGCACAGCTTCAAAACTGTTGTGCTGATTGAAGAAGATATAAAACTGGCCTTCTTTAGACAAGTTGAGTATCTGCAGCTGTGCGTTCCATCACAGGCTCAAAACAGCCTGAAACTTTCTTCTGAAACTCGTTTTTGTTCTGAGTAATGAAGCTATTCCATGCGAGAAATTGCCAAGGGGTTAGGGTTAAGGTGACTACCTCTTTTACAGAACAGCACAAACTGGCTCTAACCAGACCAGAAAGAGGAGTGGGAGGCCCTGGTGCACAACTGAGCAAGTGGACAAACGCATTAGAGGGTCCAGTTTGAGAAACAGACGCCTCACAGGTCCTCAACTGGCAGCGTCAATAAATAGTACTCTGTGTCAACAGTGAAGAGGCGACACATGCTGGCCTTCAGGGCAGAGTGGCAGAGAAAAACTCAAGAAAAGAAAAGATTCAGCCATAATCTTTGTTCTTTTTATTGGCTGGAAGATACTGTTCCTAGAAGGCGAGCAGCCTTTTGCAGCAACAAGGGTCATTTGGGCGGCACGGTGGTCCAGTGGATAGCACTGTGACCCGGCCTTTCTGTGTGGAGTTGGTATGTTCTCTCCGTGCCTGCGTGGGTTTTCTCCGGATGCTCCGGTTTCCCCCACCCTCAAAAACATGTTGGGTTCTTCAGTCAGTGCCTTTGACCAGACACTGATAAAGATCTGGACTTGGTCCCCCAGCGCTGCCCAGCGGCTGCCCACTGCTCCCTTGAAGGATGGATTTCACTACATGTATGTGACAATAAAGTATAACCTACCTTACAACATTAACACTTTCTACACTGTATTTCTGACCGATTTTATTTTAATGGACAAAAATGTTCTTTTCATTCCAAAACAACAACGTTTCTAAGTGTGTCTAAACTTTTGACTGATAGTGGAAATGTGACACTTTCGGGTTTATTTTATCACCACACACACCACCTTTGATAGACATCAGCCAACTCTGGCTAACGGCTAACGTGACAGTAGCTGGTAGTACCGCGCTATTTGTGGTTAAATTAGGTTTGTGTGAGCTCTGAAACGTTTGTACAGCAGCTTGAACTGCTCCTAAACGTTGTCTGATCTGTGAAGGTGCGTTTCAACATCGCCACCCATCGAGAGACCAAAGAGGAACGAGCGACCTACGTGGAAATCCTCCCCGAATCCTTCGAAGAGTCCATCGAACAACGTCGACACGTAAGACTTTTAAACTACCTTCTCCTCACATTGTTGGCTAGCAAGTTTGGTTTGCAGAGTTTGAGTCAGAGCAGCTTTTAAATCAAACTGGGACTGGATGAGTCTGTGAACTGTTTGTGTGTTGGATGTGTTTTTAATAACCAGGGCATCGTGATCGAGTTCTCAGACGACTCCGGGCTCATCAAGTGTCCTCAGAACCCTCAACTCTACTTCCACATGTCCGAGGTAATAGAGAAGAAGAGTCTGAAGCTGAATGAGAACGTCGAGTTCAGCGTCGTCCCGGTGAGTCTTCCTCATTTTCAGTTATAGTTCTTGTGGCTGTGGTGCTTTTTTAAAAGGAGGGTTAGGATTTAGAAACAAATAAATACTGCAGAAAGTCAGAGTCAGTTCATTGATATTCATAATCAGACCTACCCAGACCCTGTGGCTGCAGGTGAGTCAGAACCACGACCAACCACTAATGTGAGGACTTCACTCATCTCTTCATCACATCATTTGAAGTTTTGCACTGGTTTACCAATTGATATTTTAATGTCAGGTAAGATGAGTCTTCTGTGTGTCTGAAAGTTTGATTTACGTGATGTTATCCAAGTTCAAGGCTTTCAGAAGAATAACTTCCTAACTTCAGATTGTGAAGTAAAAATCAGCAGTCTGTGTGAATTTCTTCCCATGAAGAAATAAAGCAGTCTTTTTCCCCCAATAGGTCAACAGCTATGTAACGTAGCTGCTCGTATTTTCTATTCTGATGTCAGTTTTAAAGATATTTACAAGTGAACAAGTTCTGAAAAGCAGCAAGCAAGCACTCCTTCCAGATAGTCTGTAGTTTCGGATAGTGAGGTCTGATAACACTCTAATCACTAAAATACTGGTTATGGAACTCTGGTGTCCTGGTTTAAATGATGTATTTTATCTTGAATATTTCTGAGTAAAAACATGTCCGTTATTGTTTCTCCAAGCATGAAACGGCAGAGGGGGGTAACCAGGCCATTAGGATAAAGCGTTATACCGAGAGCGTTTTCCTTCCCATCCGTAAATTGGGCCGTGTCGGGGCCAACAAAGCAAAGGTAAGGATACTTATATATTTATGATGTGAGAAGAAAGGAATAGCTATTTCTAGGTTTTTTGTTGTTAATTCATTTTTTCAAATCCATCTGGGCTCATCAAACGTAAAATTAAAGAATTCATGCTTAAATTTTATTTATTTTTCCACTATTTTGCTTTTAACATGCCGTTATCATACATCACATAAATTGATATGCAAATTATTTGTATTATATTAACAAGAGAAGAGTCGTCACCTAAATTAATTTAACAGTTTCTGTTTACCAGTTCTGTGTGAATTTAACATATGATGAGACATTTTTGTCTCGCAATGTCGGCAGAGGTATTTATTTTTCTAACTTAGCCTAATATGTGTTTATCTCCTTTGGTAGATGACCATCAAGCTACCAAAAGCTTTGGAAGACACAGAGTGAGTAATGAATTTATTTCTGTTATGTTCGAACATGATCAAGTGTGCAGAGAAGAATGCCATACACATATGTTTACCAATTTTTATATATATATAAAAATAATAATGACCTATTTCAAATTGGTATAGAAATTTTGTAAAATTATTCTAATGAGCAAAACAACTTTATATTTCAGGAAAGAAAAACCAGAGACGGACAAGCTGAAGGCAGTGGTGAAAAATCTTAGAACGCAGGACAACAAGACCAGTATCAGCAGAAGGGATTACAGTGCCACACGGCATAAATACGGCCGTAGCAGAAGTAGGAGCAGAAGCAGGAGTAGGAGTAGGGCCAGGAGTAAAAGTAGGAGCAAGAGTCCACCCAGAGACCAGTTTGGACGTATCATCAAAAGGAGATCGAGCACCAGCGTTGACCGTGACCGTAAAGGCAGCAGGAGCAGGCGAAGCCGAGAGAGGTCAAAGAGGCGCACCAAGAGCCGCAGCAGGAGTCGCAGCCGAAGCAAGAGCTCCAGCAGGAGCCGCAGCAGGAGCAGGGAGAGAAGCAAGGACAGGGCTGCCAAGAAGAGGAGCAAAATCAGCAAAGAGAGAGAAGATAGTCACAAAAGGAGGAGGGAGTTGAGCCCTCCTCCCAGACGTGTTGGAGTCATGGACGACGAGCTGGCGAGGAAGAAGCGGGAGCTGGAGGAGCTGAACGAGATGATTGCCTTCAAAAAGTCTCTGGTGGACCCCAGAGGACTTGACCCTGGACAGAGAACCTGCATAGACTACGACCATGGCAGGATCGCCGTCCCACTCGCTGAGTACAAACCAGTCCGGTCCATCCTGAAGAAACGACCAGAGGGACCGGAGTTCCACCATCGTCCTCCTCATCCCTATGATGATCCTTATTATGACCGGTCATACAGTCCTTACCAAGATCGGCGGTGCGGTGACCCCTACGGTGATCTGTACGTTAGCCGCCCCTACCCTGATCGCCCCTATGGTGACCGTCCCTATGGTGACCGCCCTTATGAAAATCGACTATATAGTGAAGCTCCCTATGTTGGCCCTTCGTCTGCTAGCCAGCGATACACAGATCGCTATGATGTTTATGATGAGCCCTATGACGATCGCTACAATGACCCAGCATGTGCCGACCAACCTTACGATCCATATCGTCCTGTCAAACGTAGCCAGTCTCCAGAACCCCTTGGTCCCTCATCATCTCAGTCTGGCCGAGTTCCTGCTGCCTCCACCCAATCTCCCTTGATGCACAGTGTTGCCTCTTCATCTTCCCAACCCCCTTTCAAACCTCCTTCTCCCACAGAACCGCCTCCGAGAAGCCCTTCTCCCAGACTGAAGAACACAACTCCACGCCAATCACCTCCAGCTGAGAAACAGCCCCTTGATCGCTTTCTTGATATGCTTAATAAAAAGGTGGATGCTGAAAAGAAATCAGAACCGGTTTATGTGAATGATGACCTTTTGCCTCATGAGCGGGCACTTCAAGATGGCAGGGGTTTCTCTCGGATTGTGGGATTGGCTCAGGAGCAACCCACCAGCAGTCTCGCTCGAGAAGGGGAAAATAACCAAACCAACTCTAAACGGTCCTCAGTAGAGAGGATAAGCGAGGAACCAAAGAGCAAGACGGAGCCCTATGACAAGATCCAGAGTCTGCTCCGTACTATTGGCCTGAAGCTGAGTTCAGGAGATGTATCCAAACTGGCAAGTCGAGCCCAAGAGAAAATCTATAGCCCAAAGTCCTCATCCACAGAGAGAGAGACATTGTCATCCCCAAGGGAAGAACTGCGAATAAATAGAACCGGTTCTGTCGAATTGGATCACATCCATTCCCCCTCTAACGCCAGGTCCTCCAGTTTGGAGCCACTCAGCAGCCATAAAGCAGTCTCGGAGTATGAAGGATTCCTGGACCAGCAGGAGATGGAGGCACTAAAGAAGGCACAACAGTTACAGAGTCTTACCAAGACAATGGGGAGCACACCCTCAACCACTCCTCCTCTGAAACCACCTCCTGGGCCTCCTCCTGCTCACTACCAACATCCACCCCCACCACTCAACTGGACCCTTGGTGTCTCTACCCAGATTCTCCCAGCACAGAGCTCCACAACCCCCAGCACGGGCACTCCAGCCCCTCCTGCAGCTGGTCAACCACCCCAAAGATTTGGACTTCCTGTGGGACTTCCCCCTGGACCCCCTCCTGGACCTCCTCCACGGCGTCCTGCACAGTCTCCTCCAGGACCCCCTCCTGGACCTCCTCCACGGCGTCCTACACAGTCTCCTCCAGGACCCCCTCCTGGAACTCCTCCCCGGTACTCTCCTGTACAACCTCCTTTCACTCCACCCCCCAGTAATGCAGTCTTTCCTTTTATTGGCCAGCCTCCTACAGCTTCATCCATCAACTCCTCCAGTCCTTTGCAGCCTTTAACCACTGCCGCGTCAACACCAACAACACCGGCAACATCAAGTCCTACTTGTGGTGACCAGTCAACCATCTCTACAACAGTTGCCAGATGCCTGAAGGTCATTGAGACGGTGAAATCTCTGGCTGTGCAGCCACCAGCCAAACCTGTCAAAACAGTCCAGTTCAGTTTACCTACAGAGTCTCCATCATCCTCCAGTTCTCCGACCTCTGCTGAGACAGATGATGAGATAAAGACTAAGCAGAAGGAGAAGGTATGATCAGCTGTGGCACTACTGTACTCATATTTTACTTATGTAAAGTAAAAGTAAACAGGTAGTGTTGGATATAGTCAAGAATTAAGATAATGCTTTGGGAAGAGGTAACGGTGTTATATTGCACTGGGGGGGGCGGGGGGGGTTGTTGACTGCTGAAGTACAATTCCTACAAGATGATAACTGATTCTTCTTTGTTAAAGATTTGCATCTGTGTTAATTTATGTGCATGTATGTGACCACCGGTAGAGATTTAGCAATAACGTTATCCCTTGGCAGTGTTTCCCCCGCCTTTGCCTTGCGCTCCGTCATTTTGCGAAAACAGAGATTTACCTGCCGGTTATAGGCTTGAGGCTGCGTAAACTCGTTCGGTTAGGACTTGAATGTAACAGACGTTCATTTATATGTAAAAGTCCAGCACCCCTGCTTTAAGTTATTGGGGTTAATGACTACTCATGCATACGGCTAATATTCAACTGTGGTACTCTGCTGGGAAATGCAGTGACTTAAACCAACAGTGAGTAAGATATAGTATAAATAATATGTAATGTATGTTTTTTTAGCTATGTGTAGAGGAACACTCCGCTAGCCACTAGGCTATTTTATGCCGTGTAATATGCCATAGGCTTAAGCTAACGATGACAGTTGTTTTGTCTCTGAACCCTGACAGTTAAATGTTCTCCACCTGCCCCTAAGCAGACCGAGGGGAAACACTGCTACTGCAACTAGTCTCTCTGCTATAAATCCGGGGCAAGCTATGTAGCACATCAGGGCTAGTTTCTTGCATCATTTGTAACTGTATCATGAGTTATACCATTACCTTGATTTAAAATGACACATACCATGATAAAAGATTTTGGCCATACCGCCCACGCCTAATTCCCAGGTAATATAAACACACTTGTGCACTTAATAAACCTTAGAAACAATGAACACTGCCATGTTTCACCTGCATAAGATAAAGCCATGACAATGCATTTGTTTATATTTGTATTTGTTTATGTTGCAGCTGGACATGTATAACCAGCGGGTTTTGGAAAAGAGGGAGCAGCAGTACAAGGAGATGCTAGCCCGTAGGAAAGGAGAGAAGAACAAGGATGGCACATTGATCCTTCCAGGTATCAGAACTTTGTTAATTACATAAATTAAACTTAACTAGCAACCTTTGATTTACAGGCATTTGTGAGTAAAGCTTCCAGTAAGGTTATGTTCTCTGCGTGCTAGTTCTTCAAAAATATAAATGCATTTTCAAGTTAACATTTTACAGCGGCATGCCATTTAGGCTACTTTTAGGGCTAAAGACAGAAGATAAACACCTTGTTTTCTTTTTCTTTAACCAGACAGGTACTTTGAGCCAGATTAATGGTTAGCCAGACATTATTGATTAGAGTAGATATGTTAAGTTTTGTCTAGATCTATCTGAAGTAAACGTATCATTAGCAAGGCCTAATTTTCCCGCTAAGCTAGATTTATACTTCTCCGTTGAGGTGATCTTGCGCTCTCACTGTAGATTTACACAAGATGGTAGGTGAGTGACAAGGAGCTGTAAACTGCCTTCAAGATTACCTAGACATCTTAAGTGCGTTACAGCGCCACAAAGGTCAGTCGCTCTTCTGCCGCACATGTTACCTGAGCCAAGCGGTTCGTCCCAGCAATCAAGAAAAGAAGCCAACTGCAATCTCAACGCCACAAAGTAACATCTTTTTCCTCTTCATGTTACTCCATTGGTGTCTAGCTTTAAAGGAACCCGTTTGAGTGCTACAGTAGATAGTCAGATGAGATTAGGAGAGGTCAAGTATAAGTATTGTTTGACACTTCTAAATACAAAACTTTATTTTATTTATACAACTTTAATTGATTAGTGTATTTAAACAAATTAATCACAATGCTTTACTGTGAGGCTATGAAATTCACCAAGCATTTGATACCAGCTTGGGTACATGATGACGTTCAGTACTGGAAATTACAGAAAAGTTTTGGTCAGTACCAAAAAATTATTTAGGTATGAGACCTGGCCATAGAAGTTAGCTAGACATGTAGTTTCCGTGATACTTTTCAGACAAGTTAGTTTTGCTGGGTTTTGGGTATTCGGCTTCATAAAATTCAGATACACTCAGTGATCACTCAGAGGTACATCTTCCTTCGCCAAATTGTGAATCTCATTTGTGCGCTTTGATGGAACCTGCAGTGAGACAGCTGGAACCACCATGGTATCTTCCAAACTACAATGTATGGAATATTTTGGTATGGATCCAAGAACCGAAATACCTTCATGAGAGCAGTCAAATATGTTTTGACATGTTCAGTCTCAGAACATCAGAAAGACAAGTCATGTAACCTTGAAGAGGGTTTTGTTTGAGACACTGCTGGCTTTGACTTTGTGTCAGTGTAAAACAAAAAGATTAAGCCCCAGTGGTATGTTATCCTTAAATAGTTTTCATCTAGTGTGCTTATACTTTAACCTCCTCCCTAGTATATCTCATATTGTTTAAGTTGGGATAGGTGTTCCCCCAAAACTATAGGACACCTTTGATTGCGTGGACACCCAATATTTCTGTGATCCATTATTGACTACCTTTCACTACACATACATCCTGTTTCAGTAGAACTTCTGCTTGCCATTAGAACTCAAGAGTCTATTCATATGGAAAACTAACTCTACAGCTATGGTCCAGGGGACACTTTGATCTAGAGAGATGCTAAAGGATACTGATGATGATTTGTCAAACTAAATCTTTACCTAAATCACTTGGAAACGTGTACTTCAGCAGTGACCACTGAGTGTAAACCCAGTACAGCTAGCTAAAATGCTATTGCTAAGCTTGCATTTGATCGGTTGTTCATTGTTAGTAAAGCCTGTAACGCCATGTTGCAGTTTAAACGAACATAGAACTTAGCTTTAGCTGTCTACGAATAATAATGTAGGAGGAAGCCTCACTAACAGCTTAGTCTGTACTACTGTTTGTAGTACTTGGAAGTAGCACTAGGTATTTAGAACTTTATAAGTACAAATCATTCTTTCTTAAAATTGGTTAGTGGCTTGCTCATGCCAGCGGGTTATGTAGCTGACATTGTCTGCTACAACAAAGACATGAAATACACTCAAACAATACCTAAAACTTTATTAGGTCGTGTTTTGAGCCTGATGCCGACTGCATGAAGAACACATCTGGTCCAGGACACAGTAGGTCTCTTAGGTTTAGATGGCTTTTACAGACATGGCTTAAATAATCCAGGAAACAGTCTAGTAAGAACTGCCTAGATGTTAACATCTAGGGTTGTATTGTTAGGAGTAACTATAAAGGTCATTCCAAAACTAACATACGATAATGAAAATTCAGAGGGTAAAAACAGATTTCTGTCCAGAAAATGGTTTATGTGAACTGTAGGAGTGGTTTTGCCGTCGACTTTCAGAAATTACAATTGCATTTTTTGGATGATCACATCATTTCATACAGCTGTGAAATCCAACCAGTCCTTCCATCAGGGAAATTACAAACAACTGTTTCCTTTTAAAGAGAAAACTAGCTTTTAACATCTAGTTTTTGAACTCTGGCCCGACCAAACGGAAATGCAAGCCATGTTCATGAAAGCCTTACGAGTGTTTTACTGAGCCTTTATACATCAAGTCCTCACATGTCCAGGCATAACTGAAGCTGTTAGAACAGCTTGCATTCTGATATAAGTTTGCAAACTGGCAAATGTGGTAAGTGTTTGTGCCAGGTCCAAGTAAAACTGTTCAGGGTAAGTCAAGTTTGCTCAGTTCTGTTTGTGTCAAACTGAATGGAGTGTAGCCGCGTTTCCCGGATATCCAGAAAAGTGACATTTAACAGAAGATCCAGAAGACTCGTCGTAATTGTGACTACTCAAAGCGTTTGATTCATTTACAGTGAAAGAAGTTCGTATTTTACAAGGTAAAAAGATTTTTTTTGGATCAGTAATTGTCAGTTTGTCAGCCAGGTAATACTGTTTTTAACAATAGAGCTAGTACAGAATACAGCTAAAACAGAATCTATGCTATGGCAGGTTGAGTCTGTCCCTTGAGTCGTGATGCCACTGTTGGTCACAAATGAGTTCAGATAACTTATTTGGTAATTAAATTTAAATGCCATGTTTCTTAAGGCCAATTTATACTTCTGCGTCAAATCTATGCCGTAGGTACGCCATAACCTGACGCTCACAAAACAGGTCGCAGCTTAGTAGCTTCGCATTCCTGCCTACACATTTCCGTGTTCTTGTCCCTCACCCTGTTCAAGAGTTGTACATACCACCTCTTCTGACGCCTTCTCTCTTCTCTGCTTTTCTGTAATTTTCCTAAAAAAGTAACTGCTGTTCAGCGTCGATCAGCTCCAATTCCAACATGATCTGCTCAGTTTCTGTCGCCATTGTTTTATAGTAGCCTACACCAACGATAAAGAAGAAACTCAACACAATGGGAACATAGAAAGCCCACTGCCAGCTAGTGCTTTGGCGGCGTCACTGTAGAGTGACGCAGACACTGACACCAACACCAGGTATGACGGTACGTATCGGCATAGACTCGACGCAGAAAATTGGCCTTTCAGCAGAGCTTATGTTAGCTGTGTGGAAGTAGTGTTGCTAATTAAAGTAATGCACACTAGCTTTTTCATCTGAAGTTGGTGGCACAGTTAAATGTATCGACAACATTTAAACATATGCTTTTGATTAATTGTATAACTGTTAGTCCAGTTTTAGTCCATGTCATTTAGTTGATTTATGCTAGGCCAGGCTAAAGTCATTGAGTTATTGTGTGGCTGAGGTCATCACTGATAGCAGAGGCGAGGATGGGATGTCTGAAGATATCCCCACATCACTGAGATCATTTCCGTATTGCAGACAGGTTTCTGATTTAAATCTGAGCCCACGTAGGGCTCTTCAGTCAGATACCTTAACTGTATCAGACGTCACTTATCAGCAGTCTGTCATTATCGCAGTAAGTGTCCAACTCTAAATACTACAGTGCTTCTTTTAAATGTCAGGATCATTATTAAGGATATGTTGAGTAATGTTACGCAGCATCTTGTCCAAGCTAAGTTTGTTAACTTGTTAATCAGCCTAGCCTACTAAGTAAGTGTATAACTTCTTAAGCTCATTAACTTCAATTCAAGGCTTTGAATTCCCTTTTCCTTTCAGTCTGTAAAACTATCTACGTTAGCTCTGGAAGCTAATGTAGAGATTTAAGGGCAGTTGCATATCGTTAACTTTAGTAATTTCAGACATGACTTACTGGTAGTCTTTCGTCAACACGGTAAGTAACTCCATACCTAACATAAATGAATAATTCTAATTCTTAACCATAATTTTAAGTGACATGTAGCATGGGCTAAATGTACCCACTGAAAATGTATATCACATCATTATTTTTGAGCTATCAACGTAAATACCTGTGAATGGGACCATGGCTGTGAACAAGCCTGTCCTTTCAGTCCATTTCCATTTGATCGCTTTATCTTCAGCCAATAATGTTAAATCGGTTATTTCAGAACACATATTAGACTTAAATGTGTGTCAAGGATTTCAGCACTACAACCCTGCTGGTTGAGATCTGGGGGTCTTTACATGGTCAGTTTTTATGTTCATAGGATGTTTAGATGTAAGATAATACAGGATATCATGCTAACAGGTGCTAGAATATGAATAACTAGAATATGCTAACTTTTAGACATATTGCCAGTCTCAGGAATGTTTTTAGTCAACTGTTTTGCTGATGTTTCAGTCTGTGAATCAGGACAAACGCTGCCCTCCATGTCTCAGTTGGTGTCTCAACACCTAACGTTTGCAGTTTCATCACCCAAACAGTAGGCCATCTGTCACTCCGCTCACTTATTCGCATTTAAATCCACTGTGATCACATCGCGGGTCTCATCTTTGTCTTTAAATATGCTGCTCAGGTAACTTTCATTTACATGTGCCATGTCGCTGTGACTTATCACAGGACTGACTGCCAGACTACCAGTCTAGATCAGCTTAGTGGAGATGATGGGGTCCAGTATGGAGTGAGTGAACAGAAATGGAAAACAAAAAATCTCAGACAATTTTAAAAATGTTACAGATGAATGGGCCTTTTAATCAATTTTTCAAACACCCATCAGTCTCCATGCACTAGCCTCCCCACTCATGGTTCTTAACAGTATTAATACCCACATTATCATAAGATCAACATATTAATTTTGGGACACAATAAAAGGGCAACTTCAATTGTCTGTTACTTGAAACATACAACAGATTTCCAATTTTTACAAAATTAAGTATAAAGCCATACATCCAGTTACTTTATTTGAGATAAATTCCATTTTCTTTTCTCTAAATGAAATACTGGACTCTGAATACATTCCAGACCATAAGAAACGGTATGAGGAAGAGTAGAAGTTAGTCAAAGTATTGTACTTTTAGAGTTGGAAGTTGAAAAGACATTTGTGCTTTGTTGGCATTTTTGTTCCGTATTATGTACACATACACAGCCAGCATAGACAAATAAGGCATAATTTAGCTAGGGAGACGATATGAATACACAGCTAAATGTCATACAAAGCTATTCAGATCTTTACTGTGAAGTATTTTGTCATAAATTCAGCTTTATTTTAAAGTGATGCAGAAAGGTTTGAAATGGAAAAGTTGTGCTTTGCTGAATGGCATTTATTGTCTTGACGGTGAAGGTAGGTGATCATTTTGATCTCTTAATTGCATTGATTTATCAGCCGGGACATTGTTTTAAAATTCAGCATGTTATTGTCGTCAGTTTCTAAAATTAAACTGAATGTGGTGCATACAAGTTATTAAATACTAGCAAAGATGCATGTACCACAAACATTTTCTGTCATCAGTAAGGTTGTCTTTTGGTTTTACATCAATAAGTTTTTGGGTTATCCCCACAACGGAAAGAGTTAAACTGTTAAGTACAGAACGAGGTTTACTTTCCTGGTGCAGTAATTATTTAGGCCATTAAATGATGGTTGATGGTTTAAGAAGTGTACAGTGGTAATACAGCACAAAGTATTAAAAGTACCGCAAATATTGGTAACCTTTAAAAAAGAACAACTCTGGTTTGACAAAGATCTCCTGGCTTTAGCCCAGCAGTTATAGTCATAGATGTTCGATATCAGTGGAGGTCTGCCCATCTATAATCTCTGGATTTTGCCCAGAGTGGCAAAGACCCTTTTTAATGTTTGTACAGCTGTGTACTTAACATTGATAACTGTCCAACTAGTCTCAGAGCGAAACAAACGCCAGCAAAGGTCTGCAGACCAGTCTAGTAGATCTTTTTGAAACCAGCCCAAGAATTTATGTGCAGTCGTATTAGTCCAGTGCACGACATAGTTTGGCATCACTAGTGCAGACGGTTCTTAAGGCTTTGTGACTTACAAAAGTATTCTGTTAAAATTTCTAGGCAAACCAATCAGCAGCGAGCCCAAGAACGTTTGGATTTGTGGTCATTCGCTGGTGTACTGGGCGGAGTCACGGGCCAAGTCTCCGGAGGTAGGTATGCAGCTGGGCATGGACCCCAGCAAAGTCACCATCTGGTGGAAAGGCATCCAGGGCATGACGTGGCCTCAGCTCCTGCCCCAGCTCCACCAGCTAAAGGTTACCTGGCCTAACCCGGACATCCTCATTATGCACCTGGGCGGTAACGACCTGAGCACCGACAGCCCCACCGAGCTGCTGGCCTCAGTCAAGAAGGACCTGACCTCTATGCGGAGCATCTTCCCGCAGTGCGTTCTTGTGTGGTCCAACATCCTCCCTCGGAGGGTGTGGCGCCACTCCGCTGACAGCCACGAAGTTGATCTGGTCCGAACCACGGTAAATCGCAGGATCCAAAACATCATCTCAGAGCTGGGCGGCACCTCGCTGACACACGACAACATCAGGTGCGGCGCAAACACGGGTCTGTATCGGGCCGACGGCGTCCATCTATCCCCCAAAGGCATCGATGTTTTCAATCTGAACCTGCAGGATTTTCTGGAGAAGTGGGAGATGGAGGTGAACTAAGCCCTCGGAGAAAAGTTAAGAGGTGGATCAGTTATTTTCTGTTGTTTTTATGTTCTTTTATTTCTAATGATAGCTAGGCAGACGCATTGATTCAAGTAACTGCAGCGACTTCATTTAAGCTCATAAGTCCATCTAGAAAGTGTCCGCTCTTGTTAGCAGTTTTAGCTTACCATGTAGGAACAGCTGTTGTACATAATGAACATGTTGGTCCGTCTTGAAACAATAAATACGATATGAACTAATCTGCTGTTTCTCCGTCTTTCTATCTTAATAAACCCGATGTCAGAACCTACAGTTATGAACATAATTTCTAAGAAAAGTGCCCGTTAAGTAAATGTTAATGTGTGTGGAGACATTTTTGAAGATATACACCCATTTTTAGGTAAATGATAAACATTTTTATCAGTTTATAAACTTGCATTGTATTTGTTTTTGGTTGAAAATAAATGGTTAAGTAAATTTTTTTCTGCTGCTTCTTTTTAGTGCTTTTATTTATTTTTTTAATTGTGAGTCATATGGTATATTATAAAATGTAGTATATTATCAGAATTAACATAAAGACCAAAAAAGGACGAGACCCCCGTCCTCCACAACATTTCACGTATATCTCAGACGAGTCAGCAGTTGTAATTTTCAAAATTCCGCTTCTTTATATGATTCAGTTATATATATTAGTACCACTGTTAACAGTTGATCCATTGACCAAATGATATGACTGAAATGCTTTCATTCATTCAACATTCATTAATAAAAATAAGCATCAGTCATGAGTTGCTGGAAAGAGATGGTGAAAACATGTAAACGTGTCCTGCTTCTTCGTTGGTGGGGTACCTTGTTTTTTCAGTTACAGGTGACACAAAACATTGAGAGATAACATCAAAAGTTATGCAGTTAATTATCCTGTGCTGGAACATGTTTACAGCAGATGAATGGACTCCCTTCACTTCTGTTGTAGACAACATGATTAACCCCTGACATGGTTTATTTTGTATTTATTTAAAGTTCTTTTGCAGCATGTCTCATCGTCCCACAATTTAACTTTGTTTATGTAGTCTGGTATTTCTTATTAGATGGTACAGAATAGAGCTGAGGGAGCATGCAACAAAGATCTGGAACTGTGGATGTTGAATTCAGTGGTTGGTGTCTTAAAGCCATCAGGAAGTAGAAAACGATATATAATTGAACCAACATTATCGAGCTGATTACTATTCATAATTATCACCCAGCACTTCCTGCAGTCTCTTTATTCTCCACTGAAGTTTCCAAGCTGTGTTGTACCTATTGGAGCCGACCAGGTGAGTTTTTGTTTTCTCTGCAGGTTCCAGCCTAGAGGGATCTCAGGAGGACTCCAGGACTCAGCAGGTGAACTGAACGGGAACCTCTGACTCGTCTGCTCGTTCGGCGCTGCAGCAGAATCTTGTACTCTTCTACGAATATGTAGAGAAATTTAAAAATCTTAGTCCTTCTGTTTTGTCTTCCCATCCACACCACCACCACCACAGAAAAAGGCGTTTAATCAAAAGAGCCTCAGACTCTTCAGGGCACCAACGTCTCATAAAACAATTGTAATATCTTCTTTTTGGACTGTATGCATAATTTAGCCTCAGAAGGTTGTTAAATGTGGGGTCGTAATGGCGCAATGGACAAGACTGTCTTTGGTGTGAGAGACCCAGGTTCAATCCCCCACTGTGATCCATCCACCAATGTGTCCCTGAGCAGGACACTGAACCCCTAGCTGCTCCAGAGGCGTGCAACCTCTGATAGCAATTGTAAGTCGCTTTGGATAAAAGCCTCAGCTAAATGAATAAATGTAAATCTAAACTAAACTTAATTCTGGCACAGGGACCCTAAAGACAGGTCTTGAGATATGAGATAATAAAGCAGGAGCCGCTTCAGTACTGCCTGTCTCCTCATTTTCAGGTCAAGTGAGCACAGCTCAGTAAGTCCGGAGCTCAATCACCTGGAGTCCTGGGCCTCTGGAACAATTACCCATTCTGCATAAATTGGTAGTCCAGCTGTGGGCACAGTGAATGTGAAGTTGAGGTTATCGGAGTTGACTTACAGCTAACGTTTTATTTACTCCACCATAGTTGGAAGATCCTGCTCGATCCCACTGCCTTTCTGTTGTTCTGTGAGTTACACGGGGATTTTGTGTTAAAAATGTTGCCAAGGAAAGTCGATGCTGTTGCAGCAAGAACTGCCCCAGCAGGTCAGTTAATCGTTCAGGGAGAAAACCAGGCCGTAATTTATTTTTCCCACCTTGGAAAACACAAAGGTCACGTATACATAAATAACTTTAAAATCACACCTCAGCTCATAACGTAAAAAAGTAACAGCCCTTGTAAAGTCAGTTTTAATTGCACTTTAAACAAGAGAGACGTCCACCCAGCCGCTGCAATACTGTTCATGAGTGTCTAGTGATTTATAATGTTAAAACTCATGCAAAGTGAACGCACTAACTGTCCAAACAAGGTCTTTTACAATGTCCGGTTCTGTAATCCAGTCTTGGGCTGCTGAGTCATATAGCTCTATGTTGATTATTGTTATTAGTTTGACTAAGTACCAGTTTTGTTTCTCTTGGTAGGGTCCCTTCTCGTTTCCTTTTCCCATCTTCAGATTTTACTAAGTAAAAACCATTTTAGCCTAAAAACAGCCAAAAGTAAACCACCATCTCAACCGGCAAGCTCACAGGTAAACAGAGCGTGTACCTTCAAACATGGCATCCCGTCCCAACATACACCACGGCGTGATGAACCTTCACATTCCCATTCCATTTATAATAATATAATGATAATCTTTATTTATAGAGCAATTGTGCAAATACACCATAAATGCAAGAGAAAACGTAAGAAACTAAAATAGAAGTTAAAAGTAAAGAGTTTAGTTTTCAGTCGAAACTCTGGAACAGACCTCTGCCCGAGAATCTCAACGTATGTGCTGCTGCGTATGAGACTAAAAGGTCAGCGATATAACAGGGAGGAGAGGCCATGAAGAGATTTAAAAGTAATCAATACAATTTTAATTTTTATTGTCCTCCAAGAGGATTTTATTTTTGTACATAAAATGTACAAATCACAATAGTTTCACTGTGACACAGTGGATGAAGCAGCGCTGCGTTTTATGTTGCATTGCAGATTCATTTAAATCTGTGGATGTTTGGATATTTTTTTATAGATGGGAACTTGTAGCCCTTGCATGTATGTACATATTGCTTTGCTTTGTAGTTTTATATGGATGAATGCTTTGTTTTTAATGTACCTTCTGTGACTTGTGTTATTCTTTGCCTGTCTATAAAGAGAAATATGTTCGCCTTTCTATCAGAACCAGCATCAACTGTTTCAGCAAGGCAGGTTTATTTGTAGAGCACATTTCAACATCCTCATGCTGCTCATTTTTTCTGCTTCTAACATGAACTCTGAGAAAACGAGGTTCACCTGCTGCCTGATAGATCCCACCCACTGACCGGTGCCATGTCATGTATACTTCTACTGTACTACATTGGAGGGTAATGTTCTTTTTACTTTACTACATTTGACAGCTTTAGTTAAATTGCCCAACAGTTTATAAACTAATATATCTAAAGTATCTGTACTAAATTAGCTCCACCTCGACCAGCAACAATTTCAACATGCTCTGACATTTATTATTATTAAGTGGCCATTCTGCATAACAAGTACTTTTACTAACTTTGTTATATAATAATACTTCAGTACTTTTACTTCAGTGAATATTCAAGATGCTGCTACTTTTGTTTATGTAGAAGATCTGAAAACTTCTTCCACTTCTGAAAAATAAAATTGAGTTGCTTGTTTCAGAATTATTCAAGTTTGTTTTTGTATATGAATATAATATAATATTGGCATTAAATAATTTCAGACAATTTCACAAAGCACTGGTATCCTGTAGTTTGTGTTAAATTGTATTGGGACGGTTACTGAAACTGACTGGATATGGCACAGCTCCACCTAAAATATGTTTCACCAGCCGCCACTGGGTATGCCACACCTGTCAGGTGGATGGATTATCTCGGCAAAGGAGAAGTGCTCACTAACACAGATTTAGACAGATTTGTGAACAATATTTAAGAGAAATAGGGCTTTTGTGTACATAGAGAAAGTCTTAGATCTTTGAGTTCAGCACATGATGAATGGGGGCAAAAACAAAAGTGTTAAGTTTATAATTTTGTTGAGTGTATAATGAAGAAATTGATTACACAAATTTCAGTTTCCGAGAGATGTTTTAACTCCTTGAAAGTCTGAGAGAAACAGCACATTTGAAAATTTCCAATCGTATGACATGGTGTGCAAACTATACCATAGCTTAGCAGCACAACCCGTACCGGAGAGGGACTGGGGCGGTGGAGCGTACAGAGCAGGGAGATTGCGGAGCAACCGGCCCTCTGCGGACGGTCGCTGATCGTTCCCTCTGGCTGGATGAAGTCTGACGCTCCGCCTGATCCATGACGATAGAGAAATATAGAGATTAATGGCAATAAAGCATGCTGTCATTATATTCCCCCAAAATGTTCCAAATCATGCTTTTAGGGGAGCTGATGTCTTATTAAGAGGAGATAAGCTCCCCTTGGCTCCCCCATAGTTCGCACTTTGGCATAACATCTGCTGAGGAAGATCATGATATTATTGAAAGCTCCAGAGCAGCTACTAAATGTGTTTAACTGTGAATATGTTGTGTTGATCCTGTAGTGGGTGGTTCTCCACCAGAAATTTTTGAGAAATAAAGACTTCATTTCCTGCATTCTGGAGAAATGTTCTGCATCAGTTTATGGTAGAAATGTTTTTATTTATATAAAATGAAACAGAAAATTCAGGCGGCAGGTGACAATTCAAAATATAACAGAATATAACTCAGAATAAAGTTGCAATAAAACAAGAATATTGACTTTGCGTCTGACAGTGGAGCTGATCTCAGAGCAGTTCAGATCCACTGATGATCCTCTGTCACATCCAGAGGAACACACAGGGATGATGGTGGACGTGACTTTGTGTCTGACAGTGGAGCTGATCTCAGAGCAGTTCAGACTGCAGCACTGTTGGGATTCCTCTGTCAGTCACTGCTGGATGAAGCTCTCCTCTCCACTCTACCTCCCAGTAACATGGCCCAGTCAGAGCCTCTCCACACACAAGCTGATGCTGCTGCTTCAACCTCTCTGGATCATCAGGACACAGCTGATCCTCTCTCAACACCTCCACCTTTCTGACCCCTCACACTCTGACAGAGATCACTTCAGTCTGATGAGAGAAGAAGACAGAGAGCAGAAGTCATAAATCAGAGTTTACAGAGACTCCCTTCATCAGCTGTCAGTCAGTGATGCAGCACATCCAGTATAAAGACCAGCAGGGACTTCAGCGGACTTGACGGTATAGGAGGGGCATTAGGGGGCAATGTCCCCCCAAATATAATTATGATATAATTTACAAAATTATATAAGTTTAATTTAATTCACATTTCAGTGAGGAATAATAAAAATATACATTTACAAACATTTACGTTATTAGTTGAAAACATATTAAAGCTAACATAAAATTCACAGTGTGGCTCTGTGAGGAAACCCCCTCGCATGAAATGACTTGGAATTAGTGGGAGATTCCTAGCGGCAGTGCACACATCAAAACAAAGCAAGCAGCTCAAAACGCTCCAAAATGGACATTAGTGGTTCTAAACCCCAGCTGCTTCATCCACGCTTACAAACCCTAACTCTGAATCTTTTACTACATCCACACGTCGATAAACGAGTCTGCTGACCCCATACAGCAAGATAAAGACAGATGTTATGCCGAGAAATGCACCTCCAAAAACTGTTTTTAAATGCTATAATATCCTTTGTGGGGTTCATCAATGGCGATAAATGAAACAAAGTAGGCCTATATATTTTCTGAACGTTTAGAGTCCTTAATAATTTATTACACTTAGTAGCATTCCTTATGATTCAGCAAAATTTCGGCAGTACAGATGTTGTAGGCTACTTGCCGAGAATTGCATCCAACTCTTTTCTCAGCATAAATTAACGGTAGTCTACCACTCGCGAGGTGCACGCAATTCTTGGCAGTCATGCAGAATTCAGTACAACACCTGCTATTTCGTGGCTCCGCAGATGCTAACGTCATTGTCCAAACATCACAAAATGCTTATCAAATCAGATCCATCTTAGTTTGAAACAGTATCTGCACTAATAGTTCTGCATCAGGAATATAAATCTGTTAGCAGAACATTTTGTCTTCATCCTCAATGCATCATCTTCCATCAGGTCAGTTTACAGTAAAAACTGTCTCTTAGTTTGTGGGGATCGGCAGAGATCAGACAATCAGACAATGCATCGCTCAAGGATTGTGTATTCAAAGAGCCTTAGTGAACCTCCCAAGCCGTAAAGGTGTCACTAGAGACATTCAACAGGACAGCAATAGGGGCTATCTGACCCCTCTCTCTCTCTCCCGCAGGGCACCTCCAGCCTCAACCTGACTCTTTTTCCCCCCACAGAACGGCTGAGCCATAAACCACCATTCCCTTCTCTCTTAGCCGATGTGGAAATGTGATAAGCTAGAGATGCAAAAAAGAGAAGACCCTAACAACCCCTGTTTCTCGAACCAACAAAGGTTCCATTATAACTGTGTTTGTTCTGTTTAAATAATAACCTTGCTAAGTGAGCAGCGGTGTTTGCCTCTGAGTTTAGTAAGTAATGACCCTGTTGTTATCCTTTAGTGATGTTTGAAAACTAGCAGACCCATAAGAAAGTAATCTTGAAGAGTTCCCTAACATGTCTATGAAGATTCTCAGTCATCCAGGTCATAGTTATCCAACGAAGGTTAAAATCAAGGGCAACTGGACTTGGTTGAACATATTGGAAGACGTTTCGTCCCTCATCCAAAGGACTTCTTCAGTTCTGACTGACTGGCAGGGAAACTCAGCTATTTAACCTCAGTGGGGTCGTTGGCCCGGGTCATCGATACCGCTGGTTCATTAGTGTTCCTTGTTGCTGTGACGACAGTCGTTACAGTCGTTAGAGTTCCTTAACCTCTTTCTGTTTTACTAATGCTTTATTTAAATGTTTCATATTCAATTTCCTACTAAAACGTCCATCGATACGCCTGTGTGTGTGCATCACCAGCCTCTCAGTTAAAGTGGTAAATCTCACACAGGAATGTCTACTGTTTTCTCGTGTGACCCGAGAGCCACCAAGGGGACAGGAAAGGTATAACACGTGAAAGTGTTTAAAACTCGGCTTAAGCTGACAATGAGCGCCAAGTACTTATCACCATGTAATTGTATAAACAAAACTTTTTGCTGCCACGCTAACATCTAAATTGTCTCTTGAGTTAAAACCATCAAGTTTACACTGAGAACATGTAGTTAAGCTTTGTTACGTTTTTGTATAACGATTATAACCTTTAACCCTAGTGTTCAGTCTTGTTTTGCTTGTCTTTATCCGAATGTTTAGAACTGAGTATTTTTCAAATGTCGATATTGTGGAGAGAGAGAGTTTAAAGGGAAATACGTACAACGAATATATATTTTCTTTATCCCACTAGAAAGTTAACACTTTTGGGGTGACTCCCCCCAGAGAAACCCACTCCCAAATTGATGTCACCACGTCCTAAATGGGGCAGATAAAAGGCCTTGTTGTCTTTTGTCTATCTGTCTTCTAAAAAAAACTCTTTTGAAACTAAATGTATACGCTCTCGTTAACTTCCTTTACCTTTCAAATTCTGATCTTTTTTTTTTTTCGTTTCGTACTTAAATTTTCTTCAGACGAGCTGGGAAAAATTCGGCCCTTGAATCCCCAATTTTCTTAGCGGGAGATTTGATTTTTGATTTTCTTTGGAGCTGCTTGGGTGAAACTTTCCCCAGACTTGTTTAATCTCAGCAACATTGAATAGCACATATTCCCGGGGCCTCGCGAACCTACTCCAAATGTGTGAGTTTATTTGATTTTGTTGTTTCAACCTCATCTGATCGTTTTGAACAACTTTGGACCAGAAACTCAGAAGCCGTTCATTTCTTGCCTTGAATGAACGAAGCCACGGCTCCAACGACAGAGCCTGGAGTGGGTTCCGCTGAGCTATAGCGACACCAAACGAACTCAGATCAGAGTGCAAGCCTGGGCTGACGGCCCGTTGCTGCAAGCGTTTCCCGCAAACATCTCCGGAACCAATCCACCGGTTCGAACTCAACTCGAAACGCCACTGGGGTCGGGGTAGAACCACCTCCACAAGCCAACCCGCAGTCAAGCCTTTGCTACGGAGAATTGCGGCAAAAGTAAGGTAAAACAAACCACACTCTGTGACTCGTTGGTGTTCTCTAGTTGGCCCTCATCTACAGTTAATAAACCCCTAGATTAGTCAAACTAAATCTGCAACATAATTTCGACCATTCATTCCCTCATCCTCGTAGAATTCTCTGCCTCTACAATATAAACTGAAATTCCATCGAGCCTAACATACTCTTCATTACCTTCTGGTTTTCATGTTGACTGTTGTCCCTGTGATATTACCACATTTACCCCACTGTTGTACTCCTTTGTCCCTATACATAGAATTTACTCTCAGATTTGAGATTGACTGCTTGAATGCTTCAGAATAACTGAACCATTAATAACTAATGAATTACCAGAGATTTGTGTAATTCTCAGGCTGTACTCAAGGACATAAAGCCTTGGGCGTACAAGCAAATCCTTAGGTGGTGCTCCTAGTTTCGAGGCATGAATTAATATTCCCGGAAATATTAATTTCCATAACTGTATTAAATTTATACGTAGCTTTAGACCTGCTACACAGACAACATGCCAGAGGTAACAGAAAATGAATCATATAAATTAGTTAGCAGCAGTTCTCTTACTTTGTGTCTGAGGGTCCAGGTTCATTACTGAAGTCTGGAGGTTTAAGGTGGGACCGGTCACTCTTCAGAGACAGACAGCTGGATCCTGCAGACTCTGCTCTGTCCTCCTCTTCCATCTTCTGGTCTGAAGTCAGACTGGAGGTAAAACAGTGACTGTGAGCTCAGAACACAAGAATCAGGAAAAACTAGTTTGTTTAAGAGAGAGAACAGGAAGTAACATACAAATTAACTGTAGGGTTAATGTGTAGGTGGACAGCTACACAAGCGTTCAGAGGTTTAGGGCCCAAATGCAGACACACACAGGTGAAATTAAATTTATTAGCCAGAAAGTTACTTACAGCTGAGTGGCTGGCAGTCTAAAATAAATGATCATTTATCCATAAACAAACGAACTGTCCAAAATGTCCAACCGAAAGTAAGAATCTATGCAAACTGTCCAAAAGTGGAATCATCTGAAGACTAGTAACGTGAAACAAGAGAGTATCATGAACCACTGAGGATGAAACACCTTGAGGGACCAGTGTCGGGCAGTAACACAACCAGGGCTTGACATTAACTTTTTTGCTCACTAGCCAATGTGGCTAGTGGTTTTCCAAAGTTACTAGCCATGCAGTATTTTCACTAGCCACATTTTTGTTG
>NC_060161.1:5525615-5526242 GCF_021292245.1 Micropterus dolomieu
ATAATCCTTATTTGTAGAGCACTTTTCAAAAACAAGTTACAAAGTGCTTTAACAAGTGTAAAGAATAATACAAAAAAACAAGATAAGAGCATGAAAAATTAATATAAAATTAGTAAAATACACATAATATAAAAGGGATAAAATAAAGTCAGATAAGATGGGGAAAAGCTCTCCTATAAAAGTATAAAAGCCCATGCGCTCTCCTCCACAGAGAAAAGGGGCAACTGAATGCAAAACTATGGAACGTGATGAGAACAAGTCTGTGTGTGAGGTGTGTTATCAGACAGCCTGGGAGCTCAGAGGCTGGATTACTGGCTCCATTTGCAGCACGTCCACCACCAGAAGAACCATGTGACCACCTGATGAGGGAGGTTTTTAGCTAAACCCAAGCAAAGTCAATACGTGCTGTTGATGATAGTTGATATGTTTCCAAAATGGATAGAAGAAGATAAGAAAAGCCCTGGTTTGTGAAATCTTGCCATGCTGGGGTGTGCCTTCAAAAATAGACAGTGACAACAGAACACCTTTAGGAAGTGAAGCCATGACAACAACTTGGCTCTTATATGGGCACTGATTTGAGACAACATTGTTCCTACCACCCAGCAATCGGTGGCGCAGTAGAGAAAC
>NC_060161.1:5526262-5533281 GCF_021292245.1 Micropterus dolomieu
TAAATCTTTACAGCAACTTCAACATGAGGGAAAAGATATGAAGAGTTTCTTGAAGTGTAAATCCTGAACTGGAGGTTCTCAGGTGTTTTGCTCTTAGTTTGAAACAGAATCTGCACTAATAGTTCTGCATCAGGAATATAAATCTGTTAGCAGAACATTTTGTCTTCATCCTCAATGCATCATCTTCCATCAGGTCAGTTTACAGTAAAAACTGTCTCTTACTTTGTGTCTGAGGGTCCAGGTTCAGGACTGAAGTCTGGAGGTTTAAGGTGGGACCGGTCACTCTTCAGAGACAGACAGCTGGATCCTGCAGACTCTGCTCTGTCCTCCTCTTCCATCTTTTGGTCTGAAGTCAGACTGGAGGTAAAACAGTGACTGTGAGCTCAGAACACAAGAATCAGGAAAAACTAGTTTGTTTAAGAGAGAGAACAGGAAGTAACATACAAATTAACTGTAGGGTTAATGTGTAGGTGGACAGCTACACAAGCGTTCAGAGGTTTAGGGCCCAAATGCAGACACACACAGGTGAAATTAAATTTATTAGCCAGAAAGTTACTTACAGCTGAGTGGCTGGCAGTCTAAAATAAATGATCATTTATCCATAAACAAACGAACTGTCCAAAATGTCCAACCGAAAGTAAGAATCTATGCAAACTGTCCAAAAGTGGAATCATCTGAAGACTAGTAACGTGAAACAAGAGAGTATCATGAACCACTGAGGATGAAACACCTTGAGGGACCAGTGTCGGGCAGTAACACAACAAGGGCTTGACATTAACTTTTTTGCTCACTAGCCAATGTGGCTAGTGGTTTTCCAAAGTTACTAGCCATGCAGTATTTTCACTAGCCACATTTTTGTTGTTGGGAAATTACGTTTTATATGATTAAAGTTGACAATGGCGTGCTTAAATTGGCGTGCTAAAATGTACTAATATTATCATTAGCTCTGATAAGGTTGTGTGTAAACTATTAAGATAAACACATAAAAGAGTAGCTTCTTATTATATATCATAAAAGTGCTTCATGGGTGTAAAAGATTTATTTTTGACAGCAGTAAATACTGTAATACAGAGTAGAAAAAAGTATTTGCATTAGAAACAAAGAGCAAAGAATAAATTCTTTTTGTTTAAGAAAAAATCCACAATTAAGGATTTAACAGGATAACTGGATTAACAGGATTTAAAATTTCTGTAGGCCTGTATCAGTTTTGGGAACTTTGGATTGTTTGTTTTGCATCTGCATTTCCTCAGAGCTCTGACTGGCTTTATGTTTATCATCATGAAGCTCTATACGTCCACCTGAAACAACTATACAGGTCTTTATTTTCTAGATTATTCCCATACAGACGCATCTCCTGCTTTCCTCCATGGCATGATTATTTTAATAAAAAATAGCATTAACTCTGGAAAGGTATTGTGATGTGACGATATGATGCAACATGAGGGCAGCCCTGCTAGTAGTTACACCATGTCCCTAAATCATGAAGATATAATTTGACAGCATTTAAGGGCCGTTTCTCTGTCTCAGCTCTGCCTTTCTCTTTCTCTCTTTATGCTGTGCATTTCAATCACCATAAAGAAGGTGATGATGATTTTATGGACAAGGGATCCCATTACTGACAAAGAATGAACAGAGAGAGAAAGCTTTCTCCCATGATTCATGGTAAACTAACAGTGCACTTGACTGACTTGAACTGACGAAGCTGAGCTGGTTCTCTATAGTCTACCTGTACTCGGGGACTACTAAGATCTGACCTACGTTCTTACTTGACTTGACCGAAGGACGATCACATGACCTGTTCTGACACTACATCTTGGAAGCAAACCAGATGCCTGGTGCTTATTGTCGTGCTGCTTGCTGTGTCTGTTGCTTTATGTTATGCTGGATGTTTCTTTGTGTGCTGCTGCCGTGTTGATGATAAAATGTGATGCACGCTAACAGACTTCTAACAGATTTCTACAGGAAAAGAATGCTGCCTGCTCGTTCCTTGTTGTTTGATGTTATTGTTTAAATCCCTTTTTTTTTTTAAACATAGTCCAGAGTTTTGCCCATGCGCTCTCCTCCACAGAGAAAAGGGGCAACTGAATGCAAAACTATGGAACGTGATGAGAACAAGTCTGTGTGTGAGGTGTGTTATCAGACAGCCTGGAAGCTCAGAGGCTGTTTTACACACACAGTGTCACCCAGAATAATATGCCATCATTTGTTTTTATTTACAGTGAAATGAGTGACGTCATCATATAATGGACTGAACTAACATCATGTGAATGAATTACTGTCTTGTTGTTGTTGACAGTTTTCCCTCTCCTACACAGGAGCAGCAGCCAGAGCCTAATATCTCACACTAACCGATTTTTCTTCTTCCTTTATAGTTTTTAGCCTTCCTAGAAAACTACAGATTGCTGGTGTTGCAAAACTGTAATAAAAACATCTAATGAAATATTGTGATGAAGGAAGAGACAGGTTTATGAAAGGTTTCCCAACACACCTCACAACTTCTGTCAAACATGCTCAGTCTACCTAAGACACAACACAGGGAGAGGATTACAGGCTCCATTTGCAGCACGTCCACCACCAGAAGAACCATGTGACCACCTGATGAGGGAGGTTTTTAGCTAAACCCAAGCAAAGTCAATACATGCTGTTGATGATAGTTGATATGTTTCCAAAATGGATAGAAGAAGATAAGAAAAGCCCTGGTTTGTGAAATCTTGCCATGCTGGGGTGTGCCTTCAAAAATAGACAGTGACAACAGAACACCTTTAGGAAGTGAAGCCATGACAACAACTTGGCTCTTATATGGGCACTGATTTGAGACAACATTGTTCCTACCACCCAGCAATCGGTGGCGCAGTAGAGAAACAGAATGCTGAAGGTTAAGCTAGCTAAGTATCGTGAAGACACAGGTCTTCCATGAACAGAGGTGTTGCCGGTGGTGTTGATGAGAACCAGGATAAGAACCAGGTATGATTCTTTTAGGGCGCCCTCCACTAACAGGGACAGAGGCAGCGAGCAGAGTACCGCCTGACACACATCACTGTGAGAATGATTGAATGTTAAAGTATTGCCAGACTTTGTCCTCTGCTCTGTCCGTCTACATCAGCAGGTTAAAGAGGCCCTACCCTCTCCAGCGACAGAACCACTGCACAGTCTCCTGCCAGGAGATTCTGTGGTGGTTAAGGACTTCAGAAGAAAAGCACTGGAAGGCGCAGAGGTGGAAAGGTGCTCCTGACAACATACACAGCGGTAAAAATGGCGGAAAGAGCTACGTGGATTCCCGCCAGCCACTGCAGGAAGGTGCCTGCACCAGTACAACAACAGATCAACAAGCGTGCACAATCAGCACCTTGTGTTGTGAGTGAAGGAGGGATTGGGAACGCTTAGGCCCCCTTTGTCTCAGACTCACAGGCTGTTAGACAGCAAACATCAGCACAAGGGAGCTAGTGGGAAAACTCCTGGTCTCACCACTGCTGATTTAAGTGACGCCGTCAAAACTCAAGAGTGAGTAGCATGGTTGTCTCTGGAAGGAGACGTCATGGGACCCAGTCAGACACCCAAATATGTGTGGCCTAGGAGGAACAACACAGATGTTTGCTGCCATTGCAACAGCATGAACAGTGCCTCTGTTGCAGTTCTTAGATCACAAGCATGATGCTAGGTTCCTAGTTCCTGAGTAAAGTTCCTGTGTGGAAAACGTGACTGTGTCCACCTCCTGTGGTGTACTACAAGGCTCCATATCAGGCCCCATTTTATTTTCCATACCTTTTCCTTAACTTCTGGTACAGTGCCTCACATCTTTTTAACTTAACTTTAATTCAATAACCTTATATCATTTTACTTGTGTGCCCGTGCTTAAAAGGGCCCTTTTTTACTTTTATGTTGCACTTGACATTTGTTTTTGGACTACAGTATCAGTCAAAAGTTTGAAAACACCCACACACAACTTCCCATTCAATGTTTTTTCTTTGCTATTATTTTCTACATTGTAGATTAATACTGAATACATAAACAAAATGAAAGAACACATGTGGAATTAGATTAAAAAAGTGAAGAAGTGAAGCTTCTGTCTGTAATTTCTGGATCTTTTCTTAATAATATCCGAGAAGTTTCCTCAAATGAAAATTTCAATTGCTGCTGTTGTTATCCCGTCTTTTCAGTTAACAGCAGTAAGATGAACATGCAAAAATGTGAAGCTTGTCTACAGCCAAGAATTAGTGACTGATTAACCACATAATTATAACAGTTATCTTGTTGCTAAGTGACGCAGCCTTTAGTCTGAGGGCCACAGAGTGAATCAGCTGCAGGTCCATCACCAGTCATCAGAAACGCTGAAGAACTTAGATTTTATTGAACAGGACTCCCTGTATTAAGACCAGTGAATCAGTTTGAGTGACAGCAGCTTCTCTTCCTGTTTGCAGTCTAACACTGAGGCCACCTTCCACTGACACTGTAACCTTCGATTACATGTCAACAGAGGCAGCTAAGATGTACATGTCACAGGCAAGCGCCACTACGCTACTACCATTACAGTCCAAACACTTAAAGTTCTGGACAAAAAATAGTTAGGTTTTCATCATTGCCCAATATTAGCAAAATACAACTTGTTGAGCAGGGAAAATCTGATTAAATATCAAAGCTGAATCAGAATGGAACTCCATCCCAACCACTATCAGAGAATAGGACACATGCAGCTCATTTCAAACCTATTTAAAGAAATGGTTAATCAGTACTCAGCTCTGTCAACACTGAAACTGAAATTGCATGTTCCTGGCCTGGTCTGCTGTTGCCAGTCTGCCCTCTTATACCTGCAAGTTATTTGTGACTTTGTTTTTTTCCTGGGTTAGTCTAATGTACACTGTGCATGCTGCTATGTTCGTACTCCGCACCTGTCAGTCATTGTCTATGTATGTACTCGTTATGAGCTCTGGGTTGCACGTTGAATAAAAAAAATAGTATTTGAAGTACTTGAAAAAGCATTTCAGTACAATGTCTGTGTTTTCTATCTCATTGTAATACATGCCTTCATAATGTAGGACTTAAATTAAATTAAATTAATTTTATAATTGTTTTTTGAGTTTTATAGGTTGACTATGTATCAACTGTCCAGGGACTACAGATGAAAAATAGTCTTTTGGCTAATTCTGGTGCATTTGAAATATGCTTAATAAAGTTCACTGTCCCTGCTAAATTAAACTGATTAAATAAAAATAAAAGACGTAAACAGCTGACGACCTGTTTGTCGTCAGCTGGGAAACTCCAGTGAAGCAGTGATTGAATCCAGACTTTGTTCAGGTTTTATCTTTCTGTTCCTCACGAGTAAATATTGATCTGTTATAACAGGAGAAACGGCTGATATTGATGGTGATGAGCAGAACTTCATCTTCCACTGTGACTGATTTATTTATGAACATCAGGAGATCAGCAGGCTCTCAGCTCAAAGTCACTGAGATCACACGTTGATTCCTTCATGGACTCTGCTGCTTTCTAAGGCTGCACAGAGGAATTCTAAAGCCTCAGTTGAGTCTGGCAGCTGCTGCAAATGAGAAACACTTGAATCTTCATCAGTCACAAATAAGTCTGGAAATCCAGAGAAGTGATACAACAACTGGGCTTCATTCACAGCAACATGCAGGACATTTCTATTTATAGAAGCTGGACTGTGGAGATTTACATCACATGAGGAGGAAGATGGGATTTGAATATCAGCATTTATGTTTTTTCTGCAATAATACAAACTGATGAGCTGAGAAAACAGAACAAAGACATTCATGTACATAATCTTCATCAGTAATAATGACACTAAAGTTTATAGTTAGTACTTTTATATTATGTGTTTCTTGATGTAAAAAAGTTTTTTTTAAAAAATCAATAAATAAAATAAATAAGTTATTAAAATGTTCTGTTAACGGATCAAATGATGAGGTGAAAGAGGTCGTTCACAGTGACAAACCCACAGATAATTATCACCAGACTTTGCAGTTCAGTTTTCTGCAACAACACAATCTGTTGGGATAAACTAGAAAACCAGAGTATTTTAAAAAGCTAACAGATATATAATCCTGCACTAATAACAATGGGACTTTAGTTTGGAGTCAGGATGGTGTCTCAGTTTGTAGACTTCAGTGAAGCTTCCATTAAATCCAAACTTTCCACAGGTTTTATCTTCTTGTTTCTGTGTTACAAACTATTATCTGTTAAACTGAGAGAAAAGTCTGGTGTTGGTGGTAAGAAGCAGAACTTCAGAGAGGGAACTTTATGCATGCAGGCTGGATGCTGCTTTTTCATATCAACCTCCAAAATGAATCAGGAATATAATGTGGAAATTAACTGATTCTCCATCAATCCACAAGATGGAGCTGCAACAGAAAGCTGAACAGAAGAAGCCTTAATGTGCAGAAACAGAACTAATCTGCAGAGGCACTCTGGGTTCAGAATATCTGAATAAAAGTCCAGGTCCAAGTGGAGGAGGTGTCTGAGTGTGGATCAGAAGGAGTGGAGGAGTCTCAGTGTGTCTGCAGAGACTGTGTAGAAGGACAGAGCAGCAGCAGAGCAGTCCAGATCCACTGATGATCCTCTGTCACATCCAGAGGAACACACAGGGATGATGGTGGACTTGACTTTGTGTCTGACAGTGGAGCTGATCTCAGAGCAGTTCAGACTGCAGCACTGTTGGGATTCCTCTGTCAGTCACTGCTGGATGAAGCTCTCCTCTCCACTCTACCTCCCAGTAACATGGCCCAGTCAGAGCCTCTCCACACACAAGCTGATGCTGCTGCTTCAACCTCTCTGGATCATCAGGACACAGCTGATCCTCTCTCAACACCACCACCTTTCTGATCCCTCACACTCTGACAGAGATCACCTCCAACTGATGAGAGAAGACGACAGACAGCAGAAGTCATAAATCAGAGTTTACAGAGACTCCCTTCATCAGCTGTCAGTCAGTGATGCAGCACATCCAGTATAAAGACCAGCAGGGACTTCAGTCCTGTTCAGAGCAGAAGCGGAGCGGCTGTGTA
>NC_060161.1:5533381-5537269 GCF_021292245.1 Micropterus dolomieu
TGCAGTGAATGCTCCATTATCCAGGGCTGCTGGTATCTCGCCACAGGGCAGCTGAAAAGGAGGACTGTGGCCACAGAGGAACTCATCACTCACTCATCATCAGCCACTTATCCTGTGTACCAACCAGCCAACATCGGGCAAAAGGCGGGGTCCACCCTGGACAGGTCAGCAGCCCATCGCAGGGCCACACATATACAAACAACCACTCATACTCACACCTAAGGACAATTTAGAATCATTAGTTAACCTAGCCTGCATGTGATTGGACGATGGGAGGAAGATGGAGCGCATTAAGCATTAAGATCCTCAGTGTGGATCAGTATATTATCAGCTTTATGTCTGCACTTTAGTGTCACCACACCCTTCTCATCATATTAATCTCAGCACAGAAGGAAAAAATGGTGTCTGACCTCAGAGCCTCCAGTATGCAGTGTGGACTCTCCAGTCCAGCAGACAGCAGCTTCACTCCTGAATCCTTCAGCTTATTGTGACTCAGCTCCAGCTCTCTCAGATGGGAGGGGTTGGACTTCAGAGCTGAGGCCAGAGAAGCACAGCTGATCTCTGACAAACTGCAGTCCCTCAATCTGAATAAAGAATAAATGATGTATCTTTAGAAGACAATGTTCCTGCTTGAAATCATTGAGTGTTTAATAATCTGTTCAGAGCTGAAGAAGGTTTAGAATTTAGAAGTTTAGAAAATAGAAACTCCAAACACCTGAACCCAACAGGATGCAGGTTCAAACTTTAAAATACAAAAAGGTAAAAAGAGCTCTCCTAATGACAACGTGCTGCTACTTCAATAAAGACATAGTGACTTCACCTCTTAAACTCTGCACCTCCACCAGTGGCTCCATCTATACAAACTCATGTTGTGCAGCCAAACACAAAGAAAAACCCACAGAAACTGATTTAAGATTCCACTCAAGATCCCAAAGTTTCCAAAGATGCCAAATATGTCAGGATGAACTTTAGGGAAAAGTGAACAAAAGAAATCTACAATATTTCTTTTAGGAATAGTGGAGTCTTCAAATCAAAGCTTCTTCACTTTAAACTATTCAGTCAGTATAAGCATCATATAGCTTCAGAACAATGTTGGAAAAAGCAAATACTGAATATATTTGTTATTGTCTGATAGTTGAAATAGAGATTATTTATTTTTTCATTGTATTTCTGTATTTTATTATAATTTATTTAAACAAAAACATGATGTGGAATACAAGCTGATGATCAGGAGTTTAAGAGTGTCAGAGTGAATTATCCCGTGGAGATTTTCCTTGTTATATTAAAGGAAGATGGTCTTTTCATAAAATTAAGCTGTCTATTCAGCAGTAAGACACAAATAGTTTTTGAATCTGGATTCATATTTGATCAGCACTGCCTAGTTTGACAGTTTGATCTCAGTTTCACGAGCGCTTCTCTCTCAGTGCGACTGTCCGTAGGAGCGGCCATGTAAAATAAGAAGTCCAGTCTGCAGTTTGAACAACAGCCCAGAGCCAGCAAATGAGCAGGGAGCTCTGGGTGCAGGAAACATGCTCATTTGCATTCATTACCCCCCATTGTAATGATAAAAAGCTGGATTCAAATCAGAAAAGTTTCTCTTTAAGCTTCTAATTGTGGAGCTCAACATTGCTCTGCCACAGTCAATGCACTAAACCACAGAAGAAGAAAATAGACTTTAGCATTAAGATCCTCAATGTGGATCAGTATAATATCAGCCTTATGTCTGCACTTTAGTGTCACCACACCTTTTACATCATATAAATCTCAGCACAGAAGGAAAAAATGGCCTCAAGAGTCTCCAGTCTGCAGTGTGGACTCTCCAGAAAACCACACAGCAGCTTCACTCCTGAATCCTGCAGCTCATTGTTATTCAGCTCCACCTCTCTCAGATGTGAGGGGTTGGACTTCAGAGCTGAGACCAGAGAAGCACAGCTGATCTCTGACAAACTGCAGCCCCTTAATCTGAATAAAGAATAAATGATGGAGATAAAAATCCATTTCTAATCCAATCAGATGTGTTCAGGTTTTAAATGTGGAGCTCAACATTACTATGTCCTGATCAATGAGCTTTTCCCTAAAATGAGTAGAGGGACTTTGTCTTTGTGTTATTGTGGATCATCATAATGTCAGCCTTCTACAGACATCATCCAAATGTCAGCACAACATTCATACACCTATTCATGTCAACACAGATCAATAACATGCTGCTGATCACAGGTCAGTCTCTGTCTCAGGGCCTTTCTTATTTCCCTAATGTGTAATTCCTTGATTCTCCATCCTCCTGCCTGTGACCCGGAAATCAATCTCAGTGTGCCATCTTGAAGGACATCTCCAAATGATCAAACTTTCTGCCAATCACTGTCTATCACTGACTATCTCTGTTTGTGTAGCGCCTCATAAAGCTCTGTTGTAACTGCATTCCTTAATGTCATTTCACTTTGATATCACTGATGCTTTTATTGTTGAATGTGATGTGTGGATGGGCAGCAGGATCATAAAAATTAACACTGTGAATAACAGCTGGGTAAAACAGGGTGAAGAGAATCCCCATTAAGAGAGACTCTGTGCACGTTTAAGCACGAGGCACAGCGGCATATCTTAATGTTTAAATCTCGGTCGGTCAGGATCTGATGTTAATATATGTTCTGTGTTCTTCTCCACATCCAAACACACATTCCAGGTTCATCCAGAGAAACTGTTGGGAGTAAAGCAGCCGTCCTGCTTCTCCCTTCTGGTGAATTTGTCTGCACCAATTTCTTGAGGAAACGTCTTTATTTATATAAAAGGAAACACAAAGTTCAGGTGACAATTCCAAACATAATATTATAGTGTAATATAATATATGCAGTGAAGCTCTCAGGCATTTTGTGATGCTGTCAGATGTGTTTCTCCTGTATATTAACTTTTCTTGTGTAATTTCATCCCTGCTGAGTCTACATACATGCAGGCATGCCTGAAGTACAACTGAACAACAGTTGACTAGATAATATTAGGTTATTGTCATCACAAAACTGTAACAAATGTTTAGCAAACAATGAACTTTTGAAAGATCAGCATTCATGTCACCAACCACATATACACGTGGAATGATTGTCATGAATAAAATAATTTATAAAAGCAAGTCTATTAAAGTATTCATCCTCATTGGCCATCATTGCACCTTGCGGCTGGTTAACACTCATTTGTGCTGAGAAAAGAGGTGGATGCAAATCTGGGCAGGTAGCCTTCATCATCTGTTCTGCTGAATTATGCATTCACCTCTTAAAGGTCCTTTTCAGATCCTTTGCTCTGCACACTGATCAAACGGGGTTATCACCGCATATTTTTGCTGAATCTCAATGAATGCTGCTTCTACTGAGTGTAATAAAATATTAACGACTCTAAAAGTTCAATAAATATATACTTTGAATCATTTATCCCCATTGATGAACGCCACAAAGGATATTATAGTGTTTAAAAGCATTATTTGGAGGTGCATGCAAAACTCTGCATAACACCCGATATTCCCATAACATGCGGAGACATGACTTGTAGCAACTTGCCCGCTTGAAACACATTTCTGAGGACCTCTCTCTGTTTTTCTGAGATCAATTGCCATCAGGTTCAAGCAACTGGTTTTGCTTCTGGTTTGGAACCCATACGTCTTGTTTATTACTGGCATGTGTAACTTCAACTATTGACATAACGATGCTTGCCGTAGCCTGGTTTATTCACTCCAACAGATAATGGAAACGCAATTTCTATTTGTTTCTTTTTTGCGACATTTCAAAAGTACAATTTGCATGCCAATTGGACGGAAACATGGCAAGTGAACTGACCTCAGAGTCTCCAGTCTGCAGTGTGGGCTCTCCAGAAAACCACACAGCAGCTTCACTCCTGAATCCTGCA
>NC_060161.1:5537369-5562790 GCF_021292245.1 Micropterus dolomieu
GGATGTGCATCCAGCCAGATAGATGGCAGACCAGGAACACCCGTTACAGTTGCATTTCCTGTCATCCTGGAAGGCCGTCTCCTTTTTCCACGACGACCACGTCACCAACCCAGAAGACATCCAGCTCTTCACAGATGCTGCCCCTTCCGTCGGCTTTGGCAGCTACATAGGCGGTAGTTGGTTCGCAGTGGACTGGCCACCCGAATTTTCAGCCCTCTCTCCTTCCCCTACCATCTATGACATGTACCCAGTCTTATTGCAACCATTCTTTGGGAGTCTAAATGTTCCAAGAAAACTATTGCAATATACTCAGACATAGTGCAGTGGTAGACATTATTAACAGAGGACAGTTCCATTGCACCATACATAATGCAATTCATGCAGAGGCTCACCTTGGTTTTCAGTGCAGCACCAATTCATCATCCGAGCCTCCCATATCCCAGGTCACAAAAACAAAATCGCTGACTCTCTTTCTCACTCAGATCGGGTTATCTGACTCCATACGCTGACAGAGTCCTAGAATCCATGTTCCTACTGGCATTTTTGGCTTTTTTCACCACCTCCAGCCTGCACTGCCATCCGAGTCTACACGCCAGCATGGCATACAATCTGCAGACACACACATTTATCGCCTTTAACGCAGCGAAGCCAACCAATCCGGTCTACCGCAACCCATCTACCTTTTTCCGACTCATTTCTTACCTCAGTCCATACGAACCAATATGTCTCTATGTGGACACAAGAATAGCCAGCCACGCTTCCTCACAAGATCCTCTGTTCGTCAGAGTCAGGGAAAGTAGCCATACTCTTCTGGTTTCACCAAAACTTCCGCCAAATTCTATCCAATTCCGGCATATCCCCCCAAACTCTACTCTGGGCATTCCCTCCAGGCAGGGAATCCCAGACGACATAACCAAATCCTTGTCCGCTGGTCCTCACCAGCATACCTCACTTACATTCGCAACGACCCAAACCATATCAAAAACGCTCACGCACACCTTTCCATCTGAAGTTCCTTTGGGGGTTTCCACATGTCCGCGGACTAAGAGACAGCTCCCCCACTCAGAGTCTCGACTCCACCGGTTCTCGCACACCTTCTCGCCAGCGGACACTGGTCTGATCTTTACTCACACATCCATCGTCACGGCTCAGACTCCTCCCCTTCATCCCTCACCTGTCTTCCCCTCAACCCTTCATCCATCACACCTCGAGCCCTACCCTTCATCCCTCGATCCTCTCCCCCATCCCTACATTCCTCAGCCCACCCTCTGAGCACACAATCCGTTATTTTCGTACAATTCATCTTGGCTCCATTATCAGCAATAAACCATTTTATATTTACTTTCTTCGTAGGTTTGATCACTCACAGTTGGATCACAGGCCAATTTTTGCCAAAGAACCAAAGAACAGCAGCTCTGTGATATGAGCTGAGCGTTTCAAGTGCATAGCAGAGATGCTCACAAGTCTTTGAGCTAGAGTCCAAGTCAAGTCTCAAGTCTTTCAGCTACAGTCCAAGTCAAGTCTCAAGTCTCTGAGCAAGAGTCCAAGTCAAGTGTCAAGTCTCTCATGGTTATTACGAATGTTGCATCACCTGCTGCGTTCAATCCAGGTTGCTAATAAAACTGCATGGCTATAAGGAATGCTGTGACTGTAACCTGTTTTTCATTTACAGAGCACAACCATGTAATGTGCAATGCAATTATTGACGGCTTATTAAATACTGTAAGTCAACACACTCCCCAGACTCTTAAACCCAGTGTACCTAAATAAAACTGTAACGTTGCATAGTCAACAATAAACCTGTAACCTGTTTTTAACTTACTGAGCATAACCATGCAGCCTAATGTATAATGTGTCTACAATTAATGACTTATTATAAGCTTATAAACTACTGTAAGTCAACAAACCCTGTTGACTCTCAAACCCAGTGTAAAGTTAACTAAATAAAACTGTAAAGTTACATGGTCAACAATAAAGCTGTAACCTGTTTTTAACTTACAGAGCACAACCGTAATGTGCAATGCAATCAATGACATCTTAAACTACTGTAAGTCAACACATCCCCCGCTCTCAAACCAGTGTAACTAAATAAAACTGTAAGGTTACATGATCAACAATACAGCTGTAACCTCTTTCTAGCCAACGGTAATAATTAACATGATGGCAGCCAACGGGACATAAATGATTATGGTAATCGATCACCACAAGTTTGGAAAGTAAACGCTTATTCATCTTTTCATAACAAACGACAGTCAGAGTAAGCCTCTCCTAGGTCGTAGCTGAAGAAAGAAGCAAGCTAACGTTAGATGGCCAAAGCTGAGCTAAACATGTTTACTCACCACAGGTTGCTAACCTATTTTGCGTTCTGCGCTTCTTTGTTTGGGTCTCGTTGTATGAAGTTTTAAAGGCAAAGTTTATGATGAATGGCACAGCAACTGCGGTGTTTGTTGCCCTTTCTCACATGCGGCCACGCGCAGCAGATGTTACGTGTTACGTAGGCAGGTTATAGGTAATGGAGGAAGGGAATAACGGGATGGTCATCAGAAGTTTCCTAAAAAATAGACATTGTTCACGAGTCCTGCACCTCAAGTCCGAGTTGAGTCTGAAGTCTTTTAAAGACGAGTTTCAAGTCGAGTTTCGAGGCACTGTGTATGCGACTTAAGTACAGTGAGCACAGTGAGACACAGTAGCTGCAGTTTGCATGCTTCTCTTCATGCGAGGGCAGCATTAGATGATACAAGGACATATTTATTGGACTTGACATAAGTATTGTAGGTATAGATTTGATTTATTTTTTCAGGAGCCAAATACTTATTTAATTTTGCCCACAGGCCAATATTTGCCACCAGTTGACTAAAGACCTGTACTGAACTGTACTGTGATCTGACCTGAGAGTTTCCAATGTACAGTGGGGACTCTCCAGTCCAGCAGACAGCAGCTTCACTCCTGAGTCCTGCAGGTTGTTGTTACTCAGGTCCAGCTCTCTCAGATGGGAGGGGTTGGAGGTCAGAGCTGAGGCTAGAGAAGCACAGCCTTCCTTAGTGATCAGACAGACTGACAGCCTGCAGACACAAAACAACACGTCACATAAAAATGTCCATGGAAAGATAATCAAACTAAATAAACATACCTGCTGTGAAATCACATAAACGAAGACATTCTCATGGAGGTTACGATTTTACCCATTAATGTAAATCAAGATATAATTTCTCATCAGTTGAACAGGATAATGATTCCTTATACCTGTAACGGTCAAATATTCTGAAGACGTTGAATGAAAATTATGTTTAAATCCACATAATTGTTTTACTTGAATGGTGTGGATTATATTATTTATCTCTGAATATCATCTACTGGTTAATTAGACTTCATTCTAGGCCCACGTGCTGTACAAAGAAGCTGGAGCACCATGAGGCACAGCAGCTGCCGTTTGCATGCCTTTCTTCATGTGAGGGCAGCATTACAGAATACAAAGTCAAGTTTCTTGGGTTTTACGAAAGTATTGTAGTTACAGATTTGATTTAAACTGCAAAAGTGAAATATTTTTTCAAGGGCCAAATACTTTTTCTGGAGGGCTGAATTTGGCCCACAGGCCAATATTTTACTCCAGTTGACTAAAGACCAATTGGACTGTGATGTGACCTGAAAGTTTCCAATGTACAGTGGGGACTCTTCAGTCCAGCTGACAGCAGCTTCACTCCTGAGTCTTGCAGGCTGTTGTTACTCAGGTCCAGCACTCTCAGAAGGGAGGGGTTGGAGGTCAGAGCTGAGGCCAGAGAAGCACAGCATTCTTCTGTGATCAGACAGCCTGACAGACTGCAGACACACAAAACAACACATGCCACATAATGAACATGTTCATGGAAAGACAATCAAACTAAATAAACACAACTGCTATGAAATCACATAAGCGGAGACAATCTCGTGGAGGTTACGATTTTACCCATTAATGTAAATCATGACATAATGTCTCATCAGTTGAACAGGATAATGACTCCTGATACCTTGAAACCTGTTACGGTCAAAAATGCTGAAGATGTTGAATGAAAACAACATTTAAATTCACATAGTAGGCCTAATTGTTTTACTTGAATGATGTGGACTTCGTTATTTATCTCTGATTATCACCTACTAGTTAATTAGACTTCATTCTGGGCCCACAGGCTCTACAAAGAACCTGTAGTACCATGAGTCACGGTAGCTGCAGTTTCATGCCTTTCTTTGTGTGAGGGTAGCATTACAGAATGCAAGGTCAAATTTGTTGGGCTTTACATAAGTATTGTAGTTACAGATTTGATTTTAATTGCGAAAGTGAAATATTTTTTCAGGGGCCAAATACTTTTGCTGGAGGGCTGAATTTGGCCTGCGGGCCATTATTTGCCTCCAACTGACTAAAGACCAACTGGACTGTGATGTGACCTGAAAGTTTCCAGTGTACAGTGGGGACTCTTCAGTCCAGCTGACAGCAGCTTCACTCCTGAGTCCTGCAGGCTGTTGTTACTCAGGTCCAGCTCTCTCAGATGGGAGGGGTTGGAGGTCAGAGCTGAGGCCAGAGAAGCACAGCCTTTCTCTGTGATCAGACAGCCTGACAGCCTGCAGACACACAAAACACCACAAGTCACATAATGAACATGTTCATGGAAAGACAATCAAACTAAATAAACACAACTGCTATGAAATCACATAAGCGGAGACAATCTCATGGAGGTTAGGATTTTACCCATTAATGTAAATCAAGATATACTTTCTTATCAGTTGAACAGGATGATGACTCCTTATACCTGTAACGGTCAATATGCTGAAGATGTTGAACGATAACAATGTTTAAATTCACATAGTAGGCCTAATTGTTTTACTTGAATAATGTGGATTATATTATTTATCTCTGATTATCATCTGTTAGGTTAATTAGACTTCATTCTAGGCCCACGTGTTGTACAAAGAACCTGGAACACAATGAGGCACGGTAGCTGCAGTTTGCATGCCTCTCTTCATGCGAGGGCAGCATTACAGAATACAAGGTCAGGTTTCTTGGGTTTTACATAAGTATTGTTACAGATTTGATTTAAACTACAAAAGTAAAATGTTTTTTCAGGGGCCAAATACTTCTGCTGGAGGGCTGAATTTGGCCCACGGGCCAATATTTGCCTCCAGCTGACTAAAGACCAACTGGACTGTGATCTGACCTGATAATTTCCAGTGTACAGTGGGGGCTCTCCAGTCTAGCAAACAGCAGTGTCACTCCTGAGTCCTGCAGGTTGTTGTTACTCAGGTCCAGCTCCCTCAGATGGGAGGGGTTGGACCTCAGACCTGAGGCCAGAGAAGCACAGCCTTTCTCTGTGATCAGACAGCCTGAAAGCCTGCAGACACACAAAACACCACAAGCCACATAATAAACATGTCCATGGAAATATAATCAAACTAAATAAACACAACTGCTGTGAAATCACATAAGCTGAGACAATCTCATTGAGGTTACAATTTTACCCATTAATGTAAATTAAGATATCATTTCTCATGAGTTGAACAGGATAATGACTCCTGATACCTGTTACGGTCAAATATGCTGTAGACGCTGTATGAAAACAACATTTAAATTCACATAGTAGGCCTAATTGTTTTACTTGAATGATGTGGATTTCATTATTTATCTCTGATTATCATCTGTTAAGTTAATTAGACTTTATTCTAGGCCCACGTGCTGTACAAAGAACCTGGAGCACCATGAGGCACAGTTTGAATCGGTCTCTTCATGTGAGGGCCACATTAAATGATACAAGGTCATATTTATTGGGCTTTATTGTACGAAAAGAAAAAAAAAATTTTCAGAATGCTTGGGACAGGGGGGCATATTTGGCCCACTGGTCATTATTTGCCTAGAATTGACTATAGACCAAATTTACTGACATCTTACCTGAGAGCTTCCAGTGTACAGTGTGAACTCTCAAGTCCAGCAGACAGCAGCTTCACTCCTGAGTCCTGCAGGTTGTTGTTACTCAGGTCCAGCTCTCTCAGACTACAGGACTGGGAGCTGAGAACTGAGGACAGAGAAGCACAGCCTTTCTCTGTGATCAGACAGCCTGAAAGCCTGCAGACACACAAAAAACCACAAGCCGCATAATAAACATGTCCATGGAAAGATAATCAAACTAAATAAACACAGCTGCTGTGAAATCACATAAGCAGAGACAATCTCATTGAGGTTACAATTTTACCCATTAATGTAAATTAAGATATCATTTCTCATGAGTTGAACAGGATAATGACTCCTGATACCTGTTATGGTCAAATATGCTGAAGACGCTGTATGAAAACAACATTTAAATTCACATAGTAGGCCTAATTGTTTTACTTGAATGATGTGGATTTCATTATTTATCTCTGAGTATATATATAATACTCATTATTTATATTAGAATTGACTATAGACCAAATTTACTGACATCTTACCTGAGAGTTTCCAGTGTACAGTGTGAACTCTCAAGTCCAGCAGACAGCAGCTTCACTCCTGAGTCCTGCAGGTTGTTGTTACTCAGGTCCAGCTCTCTCAGACTAGAGGACTGGGAGCTGAGAACTGAGGACAGAGCTTCACAGCTTCTCTCTGAGAGGTCACAGCCACTCAGTCTGAAAAAAATGATCAACATGAATTAAAATAGGAATGTTATGTGTTATAGATTAAGTCTGGACTAAGGTATAATCCAGAAGAACACTTTAAGTCAAGCCTTTCTCAGTGAATCAAAAAAGGGGACACTATAAATTTGTTCAGTGAAGCTGAAAGATCAACTTAATCTAGACGATAACTGTTAAGGTTGCTGTAGACATGGGTAACAAAGATGTCTTCACAGAGACAGAAACAAGTAAAAAGACAGAAACAGGTAAAAAAAATAGTACAGTAAAAGAGGAGAATAAACACAAAACATAAGAACAGAGAATAAAATGACACGATAAAAAACACATACAACAAGAAAAACACAGTTAACGAAAGTAAGTAAACATAAACACACAAGGATAGAATTAACTAATTTAACATAAATTAACTAAATTGAAAACCAAAACCGGTAACCAGTGAGGAGATGCCAATTTTGATTATGTATAATTTCACCCTACACTGTCTGAAATCCTTGCTTGTTCTACAAAACAAAATGAAAATTTGAAAGTTAGCAGTGAAACAGGAAATTCTCTGTATCAGAACAAGTTCATCTGTGTGCTTTTCAGTATATGAATGCGGACTTTTCCACAGCAGGAACTTTCCCAGGGGGCTGACAGAAAGTGAACCTGTATTTTGACCAGAGGAACAGAGGACTATGTTTAGCTACAGTATAATAGCTACAGGTGCTAACAAAGTCCATGTTTCACAGTTTAAAGCACTCACCATCGCTGATTGGTCAAACACAGACACCATGGCAGCTTCAACTTCACTCATTCATTCATAAAAAAAGGAAGTATTGTAGTACTGATATCAAGACGAGACGTCGACATTTACCGTTGGGCATTAATGTTAGTTACAAAGTTGGGCTTTGTTGTTGTCTTCCTGACTTCATTTTTTCAAAGAGGAAAGGAAAGAGAGATTGCATATGAGCTGAGATCACAAGCTAGCTAGAGTGTGAATGAGAGAGAGGAAGCAGTGGTAGAGAGGGAAAAAGTAAATGAAATGAGAAATAAAACTTTAATCATGTGTTCTTCCTATGCAGTAAAGCCTTCAAAAATAATCTGACACTGATTTGAAATGCAAGTGTTTATGGTTAAATTCCTGTTAAAGTTGGGACTGCCAACCATGGTTCTTCTACTCAGTTGTATTTTATTTTGTTAATGAAAATTCAATAGGCATATCAGACAGAACAAGATAGAGGAGGTCACACAAGTACAGTTTGTGTGTCATTTAATCAGCAGATCTACTTCACACTGGGGGTGAGCACATTTTGTGTGATCAGGAGAGAGAGAGAGAGAGAGAGACAGAGAGAGAGGGAGAGGGAGAGAGAGAGAGCGGTTCTAGTGTTAAAGTACCATGTAGACATCTTATATTCATTTTATTTGGAAATTACTTTAAAATTGTGCAATTATTAGGTGAAAATATAAAGATTTCTGGACTGGGTTAAGCCCACAATGTTTCAAGATCCTAACAACGCCTCTTTCAGATAGAACTGAATAACCATCAAACTCTCAGCAGATCGTCACTGTGGAAAGTCACAAAACAAGGAACAACGGGATGAAGCTTGTGTTGTTTTCTTTGGTTTCAAAGCTGTCATCGTTTTAAACCACTAAACACCATTTTTGCCTGAGAGGTCACAGCTACTCAGTCTTAGAATGAGAGTAGGAAATAAAAGAATAGTTGTAAATTTTTCCATCTGAAAAGATAGACTATTTAAAATGTCACAAATAAATCCAACTACCTCTGTACTTACAGAGCTTTGTTGGAGGCTTTGACCACTGGCAGCAGCCTCAGAAGAGCCTCCTCTGAAGCAGAGTATTTCTTCAGGTCAAACACGTCCTGATCTTTTTCTGATGACAGTAAGATGAAGACCAGAGCTGACCACTGAGCAGGAGAGAGTTCATCTGTGGAGAGACTTCCTGAACTCAGGGACTGTTGGATCTCCTCCACTAAAGAACGATCATTCAGTTCATTCAGACAGTGGAACAGATTGATGCTTTTCTCTGCAGAGAGATTTTCCTCCAACTTCTTCTTCATGTACTGGACTGTTTTCTGATTGGTCTGTGAGCTACTTCCTGTCTGTGTCAGCAGTCCTCTTAGGAGAGTCTGATTGTTCTGCAGTGAAAGACCCAGGAGGAAGCGGAGGAACAAGTCCAGGTGTCCATTTGGACTCTGTAAAGCCTCGTCCACAGCACTCTGGTAGAGATGTGTCTCTGCAGAACTCTGTTTTCTTGTTTCAGATTTCTTGGAGACTGATTGTTCTTTTGCCAGCAGATTGACACCAGAGTTGGTGAAGGCCAGACGGACATGAAGAGCAGCCAGAAACTCCTGAACGCTCAGATGGACGAAGCTAAACATTTTGTCGTCCTCCTTCCGCTTCCCCCGTTCCTCTTTAAAGATTTCTGTGAACACTCCTGAGTACACCGAAGCCCCCCGGACATCTATGTCGCTCTCTTTTAGATCTTTCTCGTAGAAGATCAGGTTGCCCTTTTCCAGCTGGTGGAAAGAAAGTTTTGCTAATGACTTGATGTACTGGATACATTTTTCTTCATTCCTCTGCTTTGTTTGATGAACCAAGAATTCTGCATACATCTCAGTCAGGGTCTTGGGCAGCTCTCCTCCCTCTCTGGTCTTCAACACATCCTCCAGAACTGTAGCAGTGATCCAGCAGAAGACTGGGATGTGGCACATGATGTGGAGGCTTCGTGATGTCTTGATGTGGGAGATGATGCTGCTGGCCTGCTCCTCATCTCTGAATCTCTTCCTGAAGTACTCCTCCTTCTGTGGGTCAGTGAACCCTCTGACCTCTGTCACTATATCAACAAAATCAGAATGGATCTGATTGGCTGCTGCAGGTCGTGTGGTTATCCAGAGGCGAGCAGAGGGCAGCAGGTTCCTCTTGATGAGGTTTGTCAGCAGCTTCTCCACTGAGGTGGACTCTGTAACATCGAAGTTAACTGCCTGGTTTTTACTGGTAGAGCAGTCTAGTTGAAGGCGGCTCTCATCCAGTCCATCCAAAACAAACAGAAGTTTGAATTTACTTTTGTCATAGTTGGTGTTTCCCGATGACTGCAGAGTTGTAAAGATGTGATTAAGAGCTTCTTCCTTGATGCATCTGGTCTCTGTAATACAACGATGAATCAGTTCTGCCAAACACAATTTTTCTTCCTTCCACAGATTCAGCTGGCGGAAGGTGAAGGGGAATACCAGATGCACATCTTGATTGGCTCTTCGTTCAGCCCAGTCCAACACAAACTTGTGCACAAGAAATGTTTTGCCAATTCCTGCAATTCCATTGGTCACCACAGTTCGTATGGGTTTATAACTCCCAGAGGGGGGTTTGAAGATGTCACTGGGTTCAATTGGTTTCTCTGTTTCAGCTGGCTTCACCACAGCCTCAATCTGCCTGACCTCATGCTGTGTGTTAATGTGTACGTTAGCTCCAGCTGTGATGTACAGCTGTGTGAAGATTTCATCCAGATGCTGCTCATCCTTCTTCTGTGCCCACCCCTCTTGTGCACACATAAACTTATCCTGGAGGTTTGACTGAAGCAAGTGTTTGTAATATGAGATGGGTTGTGGCTCTGGTTCTGGAACAATCACATCTGTGTTACATGATTAGAAAAAACTAAATTAGGCTGCATGTCTACAGTCAATGCTTGGAGAGCCCATCCTTCTCTTTTGTACACCTACACATACATATCACATTTAAGTGAAAGCACCTTTAGATATGACCATTCTTTTGTTTTAAACAAATTATACAAGTACATATACTTAGTCAAAGGAATTAATTACAAGATTATTAATACTAAATACACGTGGTTTAAATGATTTAAATTTTAATTAGATTAGATAAGATTAGTGTTCTTTTTTTCTAGATAAAAATCTGAATAGTCCAGAACCAACCTTCACACTGGGAGTCATGCATGCTAACTAGTAAGCCATTCTATAAACTGTTAGGAGTGTGGTTTTGTCTTCATGCCTTTCCTGTTTTAGTCTGTTTTTGGATTCTGTGTTTCTATAGCTTTATTCAATCTTGTCATGTTTAGGGTTTGGTAGCTAAGTCTAGTCTTTTGTTAAATATGTATAAATAGTATGTTATCTGTAAATAACAGATACTGAACAGACCAATAAACAAAACTCACAGAGACCTAAACTAAACCGGGCCGATCAGACAGGCAGTGTGACAGCTCTGCGTTCTGTTTAATCTTAGTTCAGTCTGTTTTCCTTGTTAGTTGTAGTTTAGTTATATTAGTGATCTGTCTGCTTATGTTCTGGTTCAGTTATTTATGTTCTGTTTCTTCCTGGTTATTATTAGTTTCCCTATGGCCTTATTGGTGTCTGTCTGTTTCCCCTGCTGTCTCTCTGCCTGCCTGTGTCTGATTAGTCCTGATCCCCCTCACCTGTGTTGCTCACGCCCCGCTCGTTAGTCCCTGTGTGCGTATTTATGCCTGCTTGTGTCTTCAGTCTTTGCATCTAATGTTGAGTGTTCCTGCCTGTTTCTTTGTTTCATGGATCCCTTCCTTGCATATGGATTGTTTCCTCGGCCCTGTTCTGGATTTTACTCTGCCTGTTTGGAGATGCCTTTGATGGACCTTTTGCCTGCTGTGCTCATGAGTAAGCCTGTTTAAGTTGCTGAATAAATCTTTTGTTTGAACTGCATCCTCTTTGCTGTGAACTGTGTTTGGGTCCTCACCTCAGTCTGCTTCTGCTATCCAGAATTAACATTACAGATCAACAATGTCATGGTGACTAGTCCAGATGTTTATTCAAGATATCTTTAAGGTGATTCTGGCTGTCAAAACGACAGTTAGAGACATCTGTAATTCAGTTCGAACTCGTCAATACTGAATTATTATATTATTATAAATTATATCAAACTCAAAAACTTCACTCTGTCCTTCAGGGCTTCCGTACATACCAGAGAATCCAGCAGCTGTACCTTCACACTGAGAGGAGGAAGGTCCTCTGTTCCCTCCAACGTCACTGACCTCCACTGACACTGAGAGAGAGAGAGAGATTGTTATATTTGCAGTTTGACTTAAGGTCCAAGACCGAGTGGGCTCAGTACCAGCGGAGCTGGGAACACTATTGTAATCACTTTGGTTTGTATTGTTGTTATTCTTCTGTATATTTTCACCTAATTCCGATACTGCAGCCTAAACGTAACTCACAGGGTAGGTTCAGGCCCATGAGACAACGGCATGCGAAAAATTTTGCTCACTTCTACCTCTAGGGGCACTCTAAGCAAGGTCCAAAGTTTTGCACTTTCAAATCGCTGTAACTCCCGCATATGAAGGCGGATATAAAAACCTTATATCCGCGCGTTTGGGGGATCGATCTGAATCTCCTGGTATAGGCCACACCCCTTTCTGCCTAGACTCTTTTTTGCTGCATCATAAAAACTGAAAAACCTATTTTAATTAACTCCTCCGAAGCTGCAAGTCGATCGAGTTTGTAGAGGAAATTTTGATCTGACTAAAACCTTTTGCAGTTATAGGCTAACAAATATTTGTGAAAAACAGGAAGTGAGGTCATATTGTCGAGAATGAAATCAGGCCATTCATCATAACCATTTCTCATAATAACGAGATCGGACCTCAAATTTTACTCTTTGCTGACTGTAATGAGATTCTGTACTGAGAGACCCAGTTCCTTTACAAGTATAGTGTTGCCCACGCCAACCTGCTGTTTGTGCCTGAAAATACGAATGTAAAAATGTTGACCGACCTTCTGGTCCTGAGCTGGTGTCTGGCAGACTCTGCAGCAGGTCATTCCTGGGTATCTTCTCTAAAACCTTCTTGGTCACCTCTAGAGCTCCATGAGGTTTATAGGCGTTCACGATCAGTTCCACTGTTTTCAACCTGTCTGCCTTTTCCAGATCGCACTCTTTGATGGTCTGGTAGTCTCCCAGGAAGTCACGCTGCTTCAGATACCATTTGAACTTTGTAAATTCCTCCTCTCTTAAATCCTCCAGAGTGTTCAAAAGGTCCTCTGCAGTCATCATGGTTCCCTGCTAAAATCAGGCAGTACTGTCCACCTGAAGGAAAACTGTAACACAAATGTATCAGAGCAGCAACAGGAGCTCTGATTGGCTGACACAAGAGCTGTGTTTATAGTATGAGCCAGTTAGAGCTCCTGTTGCACTGTGGGCTGGACTCCATGTCATTCTGAAGTGGCACACTGCCTACACCTTCAAATAAGAGAGCCGTCATGAGTAAAATTACCACTAAATAGAAAATGCATATGTTAAAGCAACTGATGAAGAAAAAGCAATCAATATTCGTCTTCACCATTATAAACATATTTGTAAAACTAGGTAGTAACTTGGAGTCCAAAAAAGCTCACTGTAGACAGTCAAAAATCTGCATAATTCTATAATAATAATAATAAAATCTGTAAAAAGACAAAAAACCCAAGTTACATCTTGGCAGGCTTCCAGACAAACTAAGGATCAGCTCACGAATATCTTATTTTATAGCCCTCAGTCTCCTCCTACTTTAGGCGGTGCCCTTGGAAGATTTCCACTCCAAAATCTTCTTCCTGGGTAATTTTCCATTCCTGAATGCTCTGCCATTTTTTTCCATTGTTTCTTCTGGAACTTTCTGTTAACATGTTGTTTCTCCTCTACACTATTACTGAATGTGTGTGTGTTGTAAAATATTTATTATTATGCAAAAAGGGAATTCCAGCTTCCCAAGATATTAATAGTGGCTCTTGAAGTATAGTAATAAATTACTAATAAGCTGAAATGCTAATTTACATTTAGCTGACGCTTTTATCCAAAGCGACTTACAATTGCTATTGTATTTTGGGGTCACAGTAAACCCGGGTCTCTCACACCAAAGGTAAGCGTCTTATCCATTGCACAGTCACCACCCCATAACAAAATGTTCAGGGAACACATTCATGTTTAAAATATATATCAACTGTTCTTCAAGTACAGCACAAAAGGGTATTTTCAGTTAAATTTAAAGAAGTATATTTAATTTACAGTAAATGTACTTAGAGTGGTTTCGTTTTAACACAAGTATAGGCTATTATAATTACGGCTGGGCACGTTGACGCAGTTTTTATTTTATTATGCTGTGTAAAGGGAATACTGCTGGGAAAAAGCTCCTTATTTGTTTAAAGTGTTTGCAAACCACATGTTATTACACTTTTGTGTATATAGAAGTACATTTAAATTAAAATTGCGCAATACACTACTTTAGAATTCATTATTAAATTTTACACTTAACAATGATTTTCTTGCGATTAATCGCATTAATTTTTAATTAAAATATATTGCAATTATCTTAAAGTTGACTAATTATTTCTAAAATTACACAAAATAATTTAAGTTGTTCCAAAATAACACATTTAATATACACTTAGTATAGTACAATTAAAATGGGATCAAAAAAAGTGCTTCTTAAGTATATTTCTTTTTCAGTTGGGATGTGGTGACTTTAGTCTGGAGGCTACTGAGGATATAGAGACAGAGTCACAGCTGATCTCCAGCGGCTGTCCGGCATTCAGAGGGTCAGACAGTGGAAGAGCAGCAGCTCGTCTCCGCACACGAACGCTCTGCTGCGAACTCAGCTCGTGCACTTTATTTTGAAAGGTTTCACTGCAAATGTCAGCTGTTACTGCGTCTGTCTTTACACTAGTTTAGTACCAGGAATGGCCCATTCCCAATGTCCCCCTGAGCCCTGAACCCTCACAGGCTTTACTGACGTCACTTGGAAAGTGATTGAGTGCAAGAGGCCGCGAGAGCTCAAAATGCTGTAAACTGGAACGGGACAACACTTCGCCACTTTATCACGTTACCATGAACACCGTTGCACTCTTTTTATTTTATGTTTCTGCCTGATTTTTAAGTCCGGCAGGCTCTTGTCCTACAGAGTGGACGAGAGCTAAATGTCAATCAATGCACCCTCCTGTTCAGTTAGCATCGTAATTATTGCTAACACATAAATGAAATAGTATGACAGTAGGGTGTGAACGATGAATGGTAATCAAGTTTATCAGTTGACAATTTAGTGTTATAAAATATCCAAATATTCTTGATCAATATCACATTTTGTCATAACTGTGCACCCTTAGTCAGACTCAAGACTGAGAGAAGAGGAAGTAACAGACACAATAACTGCAGCCAGTCCGCAGATGAATCAAAGTGTTGAGTTCCCTCTTACGTTTCCTTCCTCTCCAGTCCACAGTGAGAAAACTGACTCAGAGACTTTGACAGTAACATAATAACATGTTGGATAAACACTCACCCTGCCTCAGCCTTCAGCTTTCCTTCATCTGTCCACTCAAAATGGAGTCTGAACGGACTGAATAATCTCAGCGGCAGGTTCCTACCCGCAGCATTTACAGGAAATCATAAGTCTCTGTGTGTGAGAGAGAACATGTTCCTACCTGTTCTCATGAGCCTGTTGCTGCTCCCCTCTCCAAAACTAGTTTGTTCAAGAGTCAGATCTGACAGAACAGCAAGTCTCACACACACAGAAGAAAGAAAATATAGATGACATTCCATCAAACTAATTTTGACAGCTACTTCCGGTCCCGCCCCCAAACCGGATTTGTGTGTATGTAACTGATAAGAGGGGTGCGTACATGCTGTGTGTTTTTGACTGATAATTGGAGGAGGTTTTTCATTGATTTAATGACTTTATTAAGTAATAAAACATGAACTTGAATGAATTAACTAGGAGGTGTTTATGGCAATAAATTTATCATTAAAAAAGTACAGCAGTGAGTTATAAGTAAAGGAGAAATCTCCGGGGCCAGCAAAGGATCAGTAGGAGGTTTCTTCATTGATTTGGAATCAAGTCAGTCTTTATTATTAAACAAGTGAAGAATAAATTGAAATATTGACAGTAAAGCAGTAAAATAGTATAACAGTGAGTAAAAATTAAACAGCATTATAAATTACCTTCAACAGCATGCAGCAAAATAAGAGAGTTCCAAAATTAAACTTTGTAAAATCTTTGCTAAAGCTTTGTGTGACAATTATCATTATTGTCATTATCACTCTTGTGAAAAGCTGTAGTCTTCTCTTAAACTTGAGTCTGTGTCTCTTCTTCTCTGTCCTCTCTTTCTGGTGTAGCATAGGCTGTGCAGGGTGAATTGAGGAATGTGCTCCACCCCCCCGCACCTCCTTCTGCTTTCTCAATGAGTCATCTTCAGGTAATCTTGTAGAGTCTAATCTAATAGAGTTATCTATAACCCCAGACTCAGACAGAGTTCGTTTTTGAAACAGGAACCTATTTTTATCAACCGGACACAAGAGTTTGGAACTACAGACTATATATAATAATCTGGTTGTACCAGAAGTAACGGTCCCCAACCCCTCACCAGTTATCTCCCACATGCCGTCACATACAAAATAAGAGGGTGGGCAGAGTTACCGTGAGCCAATGATAAGAGACTAGGAGGGGTTACCATAGGCCAATGATGGTCCATGAAAATAAAAGGAGTCCATTTAGTCATTCAGAAACATAAAACAAAACTATTCCAACCTAAACATGAGCAAGAGAGCAGCCAATTCGAAGACGATCAGCCAGACACCTGTAACGAGTTATCAAAACTCAACCCCGGGAGGAGCCCCCAAGAAACGAGTGTTGTATTTGAGCCGGATCCAGACGCCGCCCCCCGATACACTTCATGAGGAATGGAATTTAGATTCAGGACGTGTCTGGGGGTATGCATTCAATTATGATGTAAACGAACTTTGTTTTTACCAGTTGGAGAAAGGTGAAACATTTGGACCCCTCACAGCAAAAGCAACGCTCACATCAACGGACTGAGCTGTGCTGACTGTTGGTTTTAAACAATCTCAAAACCGCGACGACCGAGGAACCTGCTACAAAAGACAAGCAGACTCAAACAACTGTGAGAATCAAGCAGGAAGTTCCACCCGTGTTTGCCTCACCACCAGGCTCTCCCCGAAGAACGGATGAAGCTGACGGGGTGCTCTCTGCCGTGTTTGTGAACACAGTGAAAACTGTGGTGCTTCGACTGGTGAAGAAAGTTCTATACAGATATAGAAGTGACATTTGTAATGGCTGTAGGACAGACCCGAGCCATGACATGCCTGACTACTTCCTCCGGCGGCATTATGATGAGGTGTTAAAGCGGCTCTGGACGGATCGTTTCATTGCTACCATTCAACGGGCGCTTCATGCGCGAAACATCCAAGTGTCTGTATACAGGGTCCATGGTGCTACCGCGGCCTTTCTTCACAACCTCAAAATGACACGACGCGTCGGTGAGAAAACTGACAAATTGTACGACATGTTGATCGGAGAAGATGAGGCCAAGATCAAGGAGATGAATGAAGCTGTGGACTTTTGGAAGGGAATAATTAATTCATAATGGGTAATTATTGTAGAAAATACGTTATATATTGTTGATTTTGTGAGTTATTGTGTAAAAAAGAAATTACCTTGACTGAAGTGAGAAGATTGCATAATAATATTTACCATATTGTAGGAGGGAGTGTATTGAAATTAACATTGACTGTGTTGAGAGGATGATGTTTGTGAAAACTAATAATAAAAAAATCATAAAGACTCTTGTATCCCGTTGTTGTTTTCAAAAACCCTCAAAGAGAGCAGCAGGAAACATGTCTTAAAAAACGAATTATGAAAAAGGTGTATTATAATCCATCACATCCGGCTAGTTTTGGCGGAGTAGACAGACTCCATAGAGCGTTACAGGATGAAATGGGGAAGAAAGTAAATGTAGAAAAAGTCAAAGATTTTTTATCTGAGCAGGATTCATATACTCTGCATAAACCTGCCAGGATACATTTTGTAAGAAAAAGAGTTTTTGTACCACGACCCCTAAACCAGTTTCAGGCGGATCTTTGCGATATGCAGGCTTTGGCTGAACACAATGATGGCTTTAATTATTTATTAACGGTAATCAATGTTTTTTTCAAACGGGCATATGCTAGACCCTTGAAGAAAAAAACAGGGGTGGAGGTCTCTAAGGCATTTGAGTCTATTTTAAAAGACAGCCGGAGCCCTTTTGAAAGTTTAATGACAAAACAAGGTATTAATCATTTTGCAACGGCCAGTGACTTAAAAGCGTCATTGGTTGAAAGATTTAACCGTACGATAAAAACGCGAATGTGGAGGTTTTTTACAGCTACAAACACCCGTAGATACTTGGATGTCTTACAGGAGTTACGTGAAAGCTATAATAATAGCTATCATAAAAATATAAAAATGACGCCTATGCAGGTGACATCAGAAAAGTGTTTGAAAACCTGTACGGCACATTTTCTATTCGGCGCAAAAATGGCTTAAAGATGAAATTTAATGTGGGGGATTTGGTAAGAATCAAAATCAATCAAAACTGAGAGGAATGTTTGCCTGCTCAACTATTCTGAAGATACGTTGAAAAGCCAGTTCAGTGCCGGATTATTTTACAAAGACACAGCGGGGTCTATGGACTCAATGGGCCAAACAAAGGATTAGTACAGAGAGCTCAATTCAGTGAAGAATCTAAGGAGGTATACCTGTTGGGCCTCTTCATGGTGACATTTTTTTCAGCGAGAGGCTTCTCCTGAACTCTGTGGATTGAAGAATTAAGCTAACCAGGGCTAGCGATGCCTTTTCTCTCATGGCTGGGGCTGCCAGTACTTACAGATTAAAAATACTGGGGGCCTCTCTGTTTGTTAAGAAAGTCACTGTATCCCCAGCAGTGCGATTAGGTCATGCATCGGCCTTAATGAGGGGCAATGCCCTCTACCCCTTATCCCGTGTGAATGTCAAAACCTATTCTATACCCGCAAATTCACAGAAATGCAACCAAGAAAAAAATTTACTAGTACACCTTTAGAAGAGAGAGATCTGATGTTTAAGAGTCCACATTTAACTCTCCTATTAGTTTGCACTATTGCTCTTGTGGTTTTAATTTTTATGAGGTTTTTATGCACAGCTCCTCTTCTCTTTGATTTAAAGTAACTCCTGAAATGGAGGAGCAGAGAAGTGTGTTAAACTGCGACTCTGCCTCCTGGTCTCAACTCTGGGTTGTCATGGATTTGGTCCACTAATAAACTTGGCCAGATTTCAAATGAGAGCTGCTCCTTCCCAAGTGGGATGGATGCCGTCTCTCCGGATCAGACCAGGTCTTCCCCAGAAAGTCTGCCAATGATCAACGAAGAGTTTGCCAATTTCTCAAAATGGAGCTGCCAATGATCAGAGTTGGTTTCTCAGCGGGTGTGTCGCTGAGTGGGGAAAATCTGTTAGAAACGTGAACAGGTTGATGATGCCCCGTGGACTTTGAGTGCTTACGACTATTCCTCCTTCAGACAGTCACCCAGCCCCCCCCCTTTCCTGGCTGCACAGGGGATGCCGGAGGACGGCTACCAGAGGCTAACTCAGGCCGTTCCGCACCGACTACCGGGGACTGGCTAGCTACAGTAGCTAAAGACTGATCTACCAAGGTGCGGAGCCGGACTTCTAAATCCGTGAGCCTCGCCTCCATGTCTATAAATAAACTACACTTATTACACGTACCATTACCGCTAAAGGAGGAGGATGGAAAGAACTGTGAGTGCTTTGGCAAATTTACTGTAAGAATAAGTGTTTAGCAGACAGTTGGCCGCTGTAATCTAACAAATTTAACTGGTATTTAGCGAGAGCAGCACAAGACGGTACCAACACACAAACACCGGAAATTGAAATGAGTCGTCACGCTTACGTCAGCAACGTCCGTCCGCCCCTACTGAGCAACCAGTCGGAGCAACATGTAGGACCTTTAACATCATATATATGGTCCAGATGTTTTTAGGACAGATTCCATATTTACAGATTTGTCCTGTAATATTTCCAAAGTAGCTGAAATCTTCTAATGTGACTGATCGGCTGGTTTTTAACAGCTTTGAGCCCCAACAGCAGTAAATCCATCATTACAGTGAGCAGTGAATCTCTCTCTGTCTCTGCAGTCATGATGCGTTCAGGGACTCTCAGCACTTTTTCCACTGTGGACTTGAGTGAAACCTGCAGAGTAAACAGAGCTGATGGCCAAAGTCTATCTGCATGTACCTAAAGGTCTGTGTGAGTGTGAGTGTTTGTGTTTGTGTGTGCAGTGGGGGTCACTCATTAGTGCTCTGATAACTGAAATAAGTGTTTAATACTACATCAAAATTCATCAACATGATACCATATATGCAACCTGCCCCTCTCTGGGGCTGTTTTCAACATATCATGTAGCAATATTGTCCCCTGCTAGGTTTAAATTACAGTTTCTAAAACTCTTTGTGGTTAAAGTGTGAAGTTTGCATGTTCTCCCCGTTTCCGCGTGGGTTCTCTTCGATTGCTCCGGCTTCCTCACACCATCCAAAGACATGCGGCCTTGGTTGATTGGTGACCCTAAATTGTCCTTAGGTGTGAGTGTGAGTGGTTGTTTGTCTATGTGTGGCCCTGCGATGGACTGGCGACCTGTCCAGGTTGTACCCCGCCTTGCGCCCGATGTCAGCTGGGATTGGCTCCAGCCCCCCCGCAACCCTGTACGCAGGATAAGCAGTTGACAATGGATGTATTTTGTGTTTTGTTTTTTTTGCTTCAATGTGTTTAAGATTTTATTTTTCTATGAGAAATTGTGTGACTCACCTGGTGTGTGTGTCCCAGCTGTTTCCTGTCACTGGTGTCTGTCCCGCCCCCTCCAGCTCAGTCCATTTGGATCTGTCCAGACAATCTCTGTGTACCAATGTCCACTTTTGTCCACTGTACTGTGACGGCTCAGAACAGAGTTTTTGATGGCTGTTTTCTCACTTTTGTCCTCTTTGTGTAAATCTTCAGCATGCAGGTTCTCTCGTCTGTCACTAAGACGCTGTGAAATTCGGCATCTTTGTTCCAACAGCAGTTTCTGGCCTTGTCCGGCTCAGAACATGTTCTTTTCCGATGAACTTTATTTCAGACCGCTGTAACCATAAGGTGATGATCATGTGAACTTGGAGAGCTCTACATGATCTGTTCTTGAATGCAAACATGTTGTTGTGATTGGCCTGCAATTATCCAATGATGACATCGCTGTACTGAGTCCATTCTGTGCTCCAGCCTACTTTCTTGTGAAGCTAGAGTGAAGTATTTTGTTGAGATTGTAGAACTCTTGCAGGTCTCCAAAGTGGAGGTGTTGTTTGCTACTCAGCTGTCTTTAAGTCATTATGGCATCCTTTGATAAACGCTCCAAACTGCTCCAATTGCATGTGAGGCTGTCACGTGACCCGTCGCTTCAACAATGTTCCAAATACCAAATATTCCTTTTATAATTGGCATTTCCATGACTGGGCAACACGATGTGTTGCATTACAGTTACTGGAGCAGAACAGTGCTTCTGTAGGTCTTTAATGTTGCATTAGTTCATCATCTCTCTCTGGCTTATGGTGTCGTGTTTCAGCAGCAGTTTTAACATCAGCGTAGTCTTCATCCTTGGATGGATCTGGGACTGGAGCGTATCGGAGGAGGAGGAGCGGAGTCCAGGACTGGATCAGCCGGAATGGATTCCATGACTTGTGTACCTCAGTTAAAGAAGAGATAATGTGTTAGTTTATTCTTATGGTGTCAAATTTCCTTTTATCCTTATTTTATCTAGTCAAATGTTGTTTTAAGTCTTTACACTTTCCCTTAATTCTAGTTTATTTAGCAATCTGCCTTAAATGGTAGATTTTTTTTGTTTTTCCTCTGAACAAGGCTGCCTGCTCTTCTGCATCTCTCCTTTTCTTTCTCTTCAAACATGTCTTTAGCTGCTCCAAATATATATATTTTTGTACTAAAACTTACATTTAACACATTTCAACCTACGACTCAAATTGTCCCATAGATGTTTTCTCTTTTTCAGTCATATATTTTACAACTGGCAGAAGGATTTTAGGAGCCGTTTTCCACTCAGTTTTTACTCCAACACATAACCTCTCATCTCTAATGTATGTCTCTCTATGTTGCACATTTTCCTTCACCCTCATTGTGAGGCATTTATTTGGCATACTTCCTTTGCCTTGTCTTACTTTATGATCCTGCCTTCCACACGGACGATGCTTTCCAATGCTTATGTAGCACACAGGAAGGATTATGGGTAGGGCCGTGATCTGATTGGTTGGTTAAGTCGGTTGGTTCGGCTGCAGGAGCAAAAGTGAGGTGTTTAAAATGAGACTCAGAGACCAAGGATTAGACGTAAGATGATGCCGGCTTCTTATATTTGAAGATATGTATAAAAATAAAATTATTGGTTGGTACCAAAAATGAAAAAGTACAATAATAAAACAAGTAATGAACAAGGCGATTATTGATATCACAATCAGGCTATGACTTCAGCATGAAATGCTTGCTTTCCAAATTTAAAGTGAGTATTTCACTCTTTGAGGTAGTTCTATAATTAAATTCCCGGTGCACCCTTTAACCTGAATTTCTGTTAATAACACCACAAAGTTTGTTCAGATCCAGTTCAATAATACAATCCAGTAGAATTCACACAGTACAACAGTAACCCTTAACTGCAGGAATGATTCCTACTACTCAGCTCCTCATTCTCAGTCCCAAGGTGTGAACAGGTGAATTTGTTAAAGTGAGTCCAAAGTCCAAACAAAAATATGGTAAGTCAGAGTTCAGAGTTCCATAGGGTTGGTGTATGTATGTGTGTGTGGGGGAAGGAGTGTGAAGGTGAGTGAAGGGGTTGTGTGTTGTAGTGGGGCCTACCACACCGCAAAGTGCAGTAGTAGCGGGACAGGTCCAGTGATCCTGAAGAGGGAATGGCTCCCACAATCATTCAAGAGGGACGGCTCGCCATCAATTTTCATCCGCAGATCCAATCCAGACAATGGAAGAAGAAACACGCGCACACACAAAAAAAACCTGACCTGTCAGCAGACAGGGTCAGAGAAATATTCACTGCTTAAGTCTCATGCAATAATATACACTACATGAAATTCACAATACACAATGATATACATACTGTGGGTGTTTACTTTCTGTGCCTCTCTCTCAATATTCAGCATATAAACATAAATAACTTGGCTGCACACAACCAGATAAGCTGCACGTTAGAACAATTAAAGTTTTGATGCAAGTGCAAAATAAAGTAAGCTGAGTTTACACATTAAACAACACAGTAAACCAGCTTGTTCAACTAAAATTGTAGCTTCATATTCACTAAGTGCACATAAATAATTTAAGGTACAAAGCAAGTGAAATTCATAAGTTGAAAATGAACATTCTCACCAATTTCACCAGAGCGGCTGGACACACACCCAAAATGGCGGCGCCCAGTAAAGCCACAAGGTCTTCTAAAACCGAAACATACGAGACCGTATGCGACTTTCAGTACTTTCTCTCAGTGCAAAATAAATTAGCTTTCACAGTAAGGTGATAAAGAATGAACAAAAGCAGTTTTAAATGAATTACCTCGCTCTTGAATCAGCAAAGACAGAAGAAATCCTACGGACATCAAAGCTACCGACGCTGCTAGTCGTCTCTCAAGCGCTACATCTAAACACTGAACTTACTACTAAACTCTCACAGCAGTTAGCTACCACGTTAGTAGTGCTGAAGTTAGCCTCAGTGTAGTTTAGCTGTATTTTCTCCAGGTTTCATCCTCTACAGCAGCACTTCTGTCTCCACACACAGCAGCGGGAAAAAACTTTCGCTCGCTCCCAGAGACGCGGGAGCAGGTGGGCGGGCCTACCTGCTGTCAGCTGATTGGCCAAACTAACCTGTCGGTCTATTTTGTCCTGGTAACTGAATTTTAACCCTTTAAAATACTTAGATAATCTCTCAAGTTGCATTTCAAAAATAAAATCACTCTCATTCAGATTTTTATAGGCTTTTCCTATTTTTAAACCTAGATCATTTCATCTGTGTTACACTTATGTTTAAAATGACACTTTTTACCCTTAAAAAAAAAAAAATCACTTTTCTACCTGTTGTAACTGGGTTAACCCTATATTTTTTATTGCTCCTCTTGTTGTACTTTTTTGTTTGTTTTGTTTTTTTTTGCACAGCCCTGTTTAAACCCCAAAAGGAATTAAAACAGCGGAGAGAAATTTATTTCTGCACGGCCCTGCTCAAACCACGAAATGGTTAGAACAGCTGAGAAATACCTTGTTTCTAGATGGTTAGCAGCGGAGAAACTCGTGTTCTACACAGACCTGCTCAACCATTTAACAGCGAAGAAAAACTTGCTTGTAATTCTGCTCAGCCCTGCTAACTAAGGATCCACGTGTGAGATGGTACAATCAAAAAAGCAATCTAAGCTGAAAGTCTAAAAAACCAAGAAAAACAAAAAAAATAAAACACAAATGCAATTTTGTAGTTTATTTCAGACACTCACCGTTTTTAAGGACAACATAGGTCAACTCCTTTTGAGATGGTAATGGAGGCTGAGACACTTTACTCCAGGCTGATCAGTCGCCGGACGTCTCAGGTCCCAGACAAACTTTGCCAAACCATCCCACTTCTGACACCAAATGTAATGAAAATTTGTCCTTTAGTGACCAGTGAAATAAAGAGTCCAATCCAGACGTCTTTTAAGGGTTTTATTCTTTGCAAAGGGTCAGACAAACTTACAGAGTGCAAAACAGTCTGCAGAGTGTAAGACAAAGAGCCAGTGAAGAAGCAGGTGACTTTATACTGTAAGGGTATTACGCAGCTATCCAAGGGAGGAAGGGAGGAGGGACCAGCTATCCGGAGATGAAGGCCTATCAAGGACAGTCTGGTAAGAAAACTCTCTAACGACTATCTTTCCCATGGGAAACTTCACCTAGCTGTAACAAAATAAAATAATCAAATACCACACAGTGAAACACTGGTCTATTCTGATGAAGCATGCAGGGTGAAACAGTAAACACAGTAAAATATCAAATTTCCATCACCTTAACTGGAGGTTCTCCTGCACGTGGACTACACATCTGTACTCAGTGTTACTGATGAGAAGTATTCATCCACACCGCTTCATAAAACAGGTTTAGATCCTGATTTGTTCCCTCGAGGCGTTCAGACAGCGAGCCCTGCTGTAACTGAGTGTTTGCACATATGTAGATAGATTACTATTTTACGTGTGGAGCCGGGCTCGGGGTTAATAACCCAGGAAAACAATCCTAGAAAAATTGGAAATTTCCCTCCGTTTTCTTCCGAATGATCTGAGGCAAAGTCTCTGAGCGGCAGGATAGTGACTGTGGGCTAAACTCACCGCTGAATCTAACTTTCCAGTTCGTGCATAACACACGGCAGACGTGTGTGCGATGTTGCAGCCTTGCAGAGTGAAGATTGATGTCAGAGAATATTTGAGTTTACTTGGAGATGAAATTGTGTCTGGGATTATTCCCCCTCTCCTTCTGTTACAGTGGACCTCATGTGCAGCTGACACTGCCAACGTGCTTCCTCTGGAGAGAAAAAAATAAAAAAAAAAAAACCTCAAGAACACACTGCCTCTGATCCACCTTCGTAGTTTAACTCCAGTGTAGCAGACATTTTACCCTGAGCTGGCTGAACTCCCGTCGTAGTGCAGGCAGAAAGGCAACAGTAACGCCAACAACCCAGGTACGCAGGGAGACCTTACTGCAGTACATCTAAAGAAAGTGGTCCTGACTGAATGACAGGTCAACTTTCTCTTGTCGTTGCTCCTTCCATGTTTGGATGGATCAGTTCAACATCCAGCTCATAAAGATATTACTGTAGCGCTGCAGTGGGAGTTTACCAGCATGTAGTGTGAAGCTGTGTCAGACTCTTGGCTCATGAGGTCCAGCTTGGAAAGGTCTTGTTTGCAGTCTGTAACCTCACCA
>NC_060161.1:5562890-5574842 GCF_021292245.1 Micropterus dolomieu
ACATAGTGTTGTTGTTAGATTACATATTGTCGTTGTTAGATTACATATTGTTAGATTACATTTTGTTAGATTATATTGTTAGATTACATATTGTTAGATTACATAGTGTTGTTGTTAGATTACATATTGTTAGATTACATAGTGTTGTTGTTAGATTACATATTGTCGTTGTTAGATTACATATTGTTAGATTACATTTTGTTAGATTATATTGTTAGATTACATATTGTTAGATTACATAGTGTTGTTGTTAGATTACATATTGTTAGATTACATATTGTCGTTGTTAGATTACATATTGTTAGATTAAATATTGTTAGATTATATTGTTAGATTACATATTGTTAGATTAAATATTGTCGTTGTTAGATTACATATTGTCGTTGTTAGATTACATATTGTTAGATTAAATATTGTTAGATTATATTGTTAGATTACATATTGTTAGATTAAATATTGTCGTTGTTAGATTACATATTGTCGTTGTTAGATTACATATTGTTAGATTAAATATTGTTAGATTATATTGTTAGATTACATATTGTTAGATTAAATATTGTCGTTGTTAGATTACATATTGTCGTTGTTAGATTACATATTGTTAGATTAAATATTGTTAGATTATATTGTTAGATTACATATTGTTAGATTAAATATTGTCGTTGTTAGATTACATATTGTCGTTGTTAGATTACATATTGTTAGATTAAATATTGTTAGATTACATATTGTTAGATTACATATTGTCGTTGTTAGATTACATATTGTCGTTGTTAGATTACATATTGTCGTTGTTAGATTACATATTGTTAGATTAAATATTGTTAGATTATATTGTTAGATTACATATTGTTAGATTAAATATTGTCGTTGTTAGATTACATATTGTTAGATTAAATATTGATAGATTATATTGTTAGATTACATATTGTTAGATTACATATTGTCGTTGTTAGATTACATATTGTTAGATTACATATTGTTAGATTTAATATCAGCACAGTGAAATGTTGAAGCCTGAGCGAATCTGCTGCAAAGCGATTGGAGTGACTGCAAAGCTGCTTCAACTCAAGCTTAATCAAATCAAAGCTCAACTTTCACATCATTTCATTTCACTTTAAAGGTGAAAGGTCGAGTTACACCAAGGATACAGGGAAAAAATAAATGTGACTTTTTTTTTTACTTCAGTAACAGGAAATGCCTCAGCTCAGTTTACAGGTTCAGGCACTACAGTAGTACATCTACTCAATTAGTGTAACCCCGTATCTCCAGGTGTGTGATCACCTGCAGGAAGAAGATTCCTTTATGTGCTGAGAATATCCTCCGCCTCCTTCAGCTAAATAAACTCTTCTAACCTCCCTCGGATCAGCTGGAAAATGCATCGTCACACAGCTGAAAACAGGCTGTTCTGCTAAGTGTTTAGAGATACGTAGTTCTGACAGGACAGCGACTCTGCAAACACATAAAAATCTTATAGACCATGATGCATTGCTGCAGATTAAACTACTTAACATGATAAATGAGTTAAAGCATCTACAGCAGTAAAATGCAACATACACATTTATAATGCAGCAGGAATATTAATCCAGAAACACTGAGAGAGACATTTTACTGCAACATGAGTACTTTCACAGTGTGGTATTTGTACTTTAAAGGATCTGAGTACTTGTAGTAGAAGTAATAGTTTATGTAACTAGTTACTTTTGCTGATGTAAAATTAAATGATTAGTAACTGATATCACAACTCTGCTGATAGACATGATGATAAAACTGTTTCAGTGTCACTTTATATTAAGTCTCCTTTAATGAGCTTTATAAACTGTAACTTTGGCTTTTTAAATAATTCTTCATAGATCAGTTATTCTGTTTTGGTAATAATAACCTTTGTGTTGCCTGAAAACTGTCCTGATGCTGTTGTTGATGGTGTTTGTCTCGCACTAATGCTGCTGTTAGTGTTTGTGATGCATCAATAAATTCTCTAAAGCTCGAATAAATCCTCAAGTCTGCAGGTATTAATGTTACAGAGAGTTAATAAATGGACTTTGGTCCAGATGTCCAGCCAGAGTGCAGATATCAGCAACAACAACAACAACCCTCACGTTGTTTCTTTCTGTCTTTTAATCTTTATCACTCTTTAATAAACCCATTTATTACACATTATAAATGCTTTATGAAAGTTACTGGATCATAAATTGGTGCCAACGTTTCTGCTGCTGTTGCTTTTTTCTTTAAATGTCCTCTGAAACTCGTCTCCCCCTCTTCTTCCCCTCAGCGCCTTAATTTCCTGATAACCTGTTAATTTTATTGTTTTTCACTCACATTACATGATTACTGCAACGACCCGGCGACTCAAATCACTTAATGCATTATTACTGCGGCCGGGCACTCGTGGTCCTCCTTTAGCCAAATGACTGTTGATATTTGCTTTTAATTTAAGCAATCCACTACAAGACTCATTAACATGCTGGTAGATTAACTGCATTCAAGCTGAGGTTATCCGCCTCTTAATGCCCTTTCCATGGGAGATAATCCCTGCTAACTTGGATTGGAGGCTACAATGAGATAAGCAGCGAATATGAAGAGATGAAGGAGAACCTGTCTGATCTGATCCCAGCGCTCCAGCCATGATTGTTTTTCTCTTTCTGCTGCAATTTGCTTAATTTGGGTGTTATTGACAGGCAGTGTGTCACGGACCCTGAAGGCAGCACTGATCCTTCAGACAGACAGACTATTGATTACTTAAACAGCACCACGGGAGAGTCTCTTCTAGGAAACACTGCTCATCATCAGTGTGAGAAAACAACTTCATTCGTGCTGAAAGCTGCAGAAAACTGAGCGATAATGAAAATGCAAAGATGAGCTGGTTCCAGTTGGTCCATGTACACATGAAAGAGTTTTACTGCATGAGACTGATATAATACTTCTGTACTTTTACTTTAACAGTATTGAACGTAAACGTACGACAGAGTAGTCGTGTTGTTGAACGCAGCTCAACACTGAGCAGCTGCAGAGTCACAGAGGGAAAGTGAGATCCTGAAAACCAAACGCAGCCTTTTGAGTGAAGCAATAAGCCAGAGCCACAAAGGGTTATTATTATTGTTTTTATTACTGCTCTTATTATGGGCTGAAAATAAATCTAAGAGGTCACAGCTGATGCATGCTGGGAGAGAGGACAAGTGGAAAAGTGCAGTTCTGCAGATAAATCTTCTTTGTTTGTGGATTATTTAATATTCTACAAATTGTGGTTTGTACTGAAGCAGGCAAACACGGAGACATATGGTTGTTCTTAACATCAGTAATCAACAAAATGACCCCCCCCCCCCCCCCCCCCCCCCCCCCCCCCCCCATTCACACTCGTGCCGGTTTGTTGGAGGATTTGTCAGATTGCAGTAAAACGCTGCACCTACAGAGTTTACAGCAGATTAGGAGCTCTGGATTACAGAGCCGGGGCCTCCAGGAAACACAGAGAAAGTCCTGCTGGCTGTGACGATGATGAAGATGATGAAGATGATGATGAAGCAGATCTTCATGACGGCTTGTGTCACGTGAACAGCAGATGCCTCCTCTTCCTCCATCTGCTGCTCTGTTTCCTCCTGCAGAACATTTCCTCTTTCTTATTTAAATGTTCATAAAACACACCGGACCTTGTTTTTTCTCTTCGATACCTGATGAGGAAAGTTCCCTTCCTTCTGTTTGGGGTCTCAACCTACGAACATGCTGCCAGATTAGTGAGTTAACCAGCACAGACCAGAATGCAAACGTGAGGATTTTAAATGGAGTCAAATTCATTTCCTGCAGCATCAGAAAGGACTTTGCTGAAAACATGGAGGCGTCTGTTGAGACAGGACCAGACTCCAGTGAAAAGTTGGAGCGTTTTAGATGATGATGATCTTAATGGCATCTGATGAGCATTTTTCTAACATGCAGCAGGTCCCACAGGATCTCCGGGTCATTTGTGGTGATAAAGGCAGTTAAATATTTACGCTTCATTGTTATCGTGCACGTTTGAAAGGAATATGGCCGTGAAGTAGGGAGCGTGCAGATCCTTTACTGCAAGACTGCATTGTAGAAATACTCTATTACAAGTTAAAGCACCGCACTAAGAAGGACTTTAAAGTGAAAGCACACAAGCATCATTGGCAAAATGTAGCAATCAAGTAAAAGTACTTTGACAGTTGGAGCTGGTCGAGGTGGAGCTGATTGTCACTACTTTTTGAAATGTTTTATAGTTTAATCTCCAAAACTAGCTCATATGTGATTAAAATTAAAACATCAGTTTTTGATCTCACGGCGTCTTCTTCTTCTTCTACACAGGTTAAACAGCAGCATTAGTAAAATACTGACTTCTGGTTAAACTTGTTAGGAGATCACCAACCTGCTGAACTTTCTTCTCCAGCTCATTGGATCAGAGAAACGCCTCCACGTTCAAATCCTGCTGCGGCCTTTGTCTTTAATAGTAATTTAATATTTGGGTTTTTATAAACCGATTGTCTTCTTATTCTCTCCTCGATTCTCCTCCAATCTGTTCTTAGCCTCGTTTGTGCTAATCCACACGCACACACTGGTGGACAGTGAACAGATACGCGGCGTGTGGAGGTCATGTGTCACAGTTTCATGTAAAATTATACGTTGGCTTAAAGTCCAACACCAACAAAGTGATGGGAAAAAATTCTTTGCATTTTTTATTTCATTAGGGCAGGATGGGGGGTAAGACTCATGCCTTTGGTGTGAGAGACCCAGGTTCAACTCCCCACTGTGACCCATCCACCATTGTGTCCCTGAGCAGGACACTTAACCCCTCGTTGCTCCAGAGGCTCTGACATGTACAGCAACTGTAAGTTGCTTTGGATAAAAGCATCAGCTGAATGAATAAATGTAAATGTAGGGCAACAATAATCAAAAAAAAACTTTTTTTTATATATACAGCTCTAGCAAACGGTCGAGATGGCTCTTCATGGTAATACTTAAAAATGCATTTTAATACCAACAACTTCTAGAAAACATCCAATAAAATGACAGCAGCTTCAGCAGAACTTCATCCCTAGTTGTGAAGACAGGGTTTATAGGGGAGTTACTCACAGCTCCACACTTCATTCATTATTTCATTATATTTAGAATATTATCAACATGAATCAAGTAAATATTTCTGTTCTTTGAGGATTTCTGGAGAACACGTGCAGGTACTCTCAGCCTGCAGACAGACCTGTCGTGTTGGATCACTGCAGACTGCTCATCTGATGCTGGCGCCACAGCAGGAAATGTTTTTGGCATTAGATCCTCTTTATTCTGGTGGAAATACAGTATTTACTTGATTTAGTGTTTGGCTTGTTGGTACTATTTGTTTTCTATGAACTCTCCTATGAAGTGCTGAAGCTGCCTCTCTGCTGTTGCCTGTCATACAGATTTATTCCTGCAACAACTTGGCATTTTATGTGATGTTTTTCCAGGAAGAGCCACCTGTCTGAAACACGTCTGTCTTTGTCCTGCTGACTATCAGTAAAATGAATAAAACGGCTTGAATCTCTTGACGTCTTGAAGCGTGACTGGTGGTGCTGGGAGGGTGAAAACACCTGACAGCTCGTACTGCCGGGAAATAGTCAGTCTCTTCGTGCTTCCTGCGCAGAGTACAGATCACTATGTTCTGCAGTGTGTCGAATCATCTCGTCAGTGAAGAGTGTTTTGAAGTCTTCACATCATCAGAGGGTTCAAATCTGGAATCAGGAACATGGAAAGCAAACGTCCCGGGATTTAGGGTCAGCAGTGTCCTCTGGCCGATGTATAGTGGCTAATGTAAATGCTCCGTACTTGTATAGCGCCTTTCTAGTCTTTTCGACCACTCAAAGCGCTTTTACACTACATCTGCATTCACCAGTCACACACATTCATACACTGAGCCTAAGTGCTCAAACGGAAACTAACATTCACACTCACTCATACACTGGCGGAACAGCCACCAATTCAGTATCTTGCCCAAAGACACTTCGACACGCAAATTGAACCGCCAACCTTCCGATTAACGGCCAACCCGCTCTACCTCCTGAGCCACAGCCGCCCACAGCCGGATGATCAGGCTCACTCAGATCAATGTCAGAGTCTTGAGGATTCTCTGGTATAAGAGCCAGAAATTTCTGTCTAATAGAAAGAAAAAACTAATTCCTGAAAGTTCAGAGCTGCAATGCAGTTTTTCTTGTTTCCACCGTAACAGCGGTGCTTCAGACACAGTGACCGCAGCCTGCACTTCATGTGCCTGAACCAGGTATCTCCTGCTTTACAGTCAGACTGCAGCTCTAAACCAAACTGTGTTCTCCACGTCCACAAAGGTAAACATGAAGTGTATCTAAATATTCTGCTGCAGATATGCAGGACACTTGCCATCATTCTCTTTGAATGTGTTTTTAAATACCTGACAAAGCATGAATTCATATGTCTAACAAAACGGCATCATATTTTAGTTATTCTGTTAATGTAGCAACATGTGGGTTCATCCAGCTGGACTATCTGCGGGTGTTTCTTCTGTGTTTCTTCTGTGTTTCTTCTGTGTTTATTCGCTCATCACGTTGTGTGTGAACACTCAAAAATTCCAGCGGTCAAACTGGCGCAAGTAAAGCGAGGCGAATATTAAATTTGCTTTCAGTGTGAACACAGCTTGAGAGTGAGACATTTCTATCTACGTCGGGCTTCTTACGTGGACGTCACCGTGATGCGCCGCCATGTTTCTAAAGTAGCCCAGAGGGACAAACTGCTGTTTCATCACTACACTGACGAAGAAGAACATGTAGCGTTCGTAGCAGCCGCAGCAGCAGCTGTGGCTCAGGAGGCAGAGCGGGTTGCCTGTTAATCGGGAGGTTGGTGGTTCAATCCCAGGCTGCATGTCAAAGTGTCCTTGGGAAAGATACTGAACCCCGAATGATAGTTTCTGTTCGAGCACTTGGGCTCAGTGAGTGAATGATGTAGTGTAAAAGTGCTTTGAGTGGTTGAAAAGACTAGAAAGGAGCCATACGAGTACAGTACATGTAGTATTTGTCTGCTTTATTAGCCAACAGAGCGCGTCGGCCACCGTAGCTTCTCCTGACTGATGGTGCACTCATTGGTGTCGGAGTAATCAGAGCCTTTTAAATAAAGTCTACATGGGACATAAAGAAGTTTACAGGACTTTGATTCGTGTAAAATCATGTACATATTTTGCAAACATGTAACCTGTAATCTGGTTAGTTTACTGTCCATGTAGAGGAGCTAGATGTCTGCGTGTTGTTTATACGCTTTGGTAATGTTAATCCAACGCATCTTTGTAGCAGCGTCCATGTTGAGTCCACGTTCTGACTTATATGTACATGAACACACGGTCAAGTCAGAACAACGACTTCCCAACCCGGGAAATGGGACCATCCGAGGAGCCCCTGAATGCACCGTGAGCCGCTGTTTGCTATTCGTCACCCTCACCACTTGATACCACTAAAACTTACACACTGAACCTTTAGGTCACGTAGGTAAGCTAACGTTACGTTAAGTAAGTTAAGTAACGCTGGTATTTTAAACCTGACCGGGATCTGACCACATATAGTTTCACAGTGTTAAACCCGGGTTTATTATGAAAGTCGCACCACATGTTGCATATTTATTGTCACCAACTTGAAAAACGGTGCTAAAGAGCACCCAAGGGGTTAAAAAGTGATGGCGAGGGTTCTTGACGATGCGTCCATGTTGGGAGTGAGAACGTGGATCAAACAGGTCCTGCGGGTCCAGTCCTGGAATCCCCCGCTTCCCGCCGAGCTGAGCATTTCTGACTGGTTCTCATCGTATGGTCGGGGGAGGAGGCGGAGGACGAGGAGGAGGGGGAAAGAAAGAAAAAGGAGAGACAGATGGAGGAGAGAGGGCCGGAGAGAGATGGAAAGGACGGGGGGGGGTTGGTGAAGTGGAAGTGACGGCCACATGGTGAAGCCGCTAACTGACCACAGAGGAGGTTAATTATACAGACAGAGACTTTCTAACCTCATGCCCTAAATATAAAGAGAAAACCCTTTTCCCAAAAACACCCAGAATTCAAATTTCAGCCCACAGGACCTGTTTACTGGGAGGACCATGGCAGTAAAACCTCAGGCCACGAACTGAGGACGACCAGTTAAAATAAATGAAATAACTGTAAAAATTCTAATTCTTATTATTTTCATTGTTTGTTATTTTAGTAATTGTTGCTTGGAAAAAGGAACCTGTGAACCACAAACGCTTCATGGGTTTGTTTTTGGATTTGATACAGATTTTTTTTTCTTTATTAATCTGTATGGATCCCAAACATAAAATTACTTCTACACACACAAACGTTTACTCTTTTATTTATTATTTTGTTTGAAATGAATTGTTCTTCTGTATTATATTTTAAGCTTTGGCAACATTGTTGTTTGACATTTAGCAGACCTGGTTCAGGGTCAGTCCAGGTTGGGGTCACTGAGTCTCAAGCACCAGTTGAATTGAGAAAAACTGTAATTTAATTTCTGAATTCAGGAGTTCACTAAATAACTGCAGTGATCCAGCAGATCTAAAGGAAAGTGAAGCTCATTGTGTTTCTGGATCAGAGGTGCCGTCGTTGGTGGAACGAGTCATTCTGAGACCTGGACCAAGTGTTCTGGAGGTGAGACTGAACTGTCTGGCCGAGATGCATGTTGGTGATGCAGACTGCGTGAAGAGTGAGAGGAAAAGTGGCTTCAGCCCTTTGGGTTCTGGACCCTCTGACCCCGGAGGGTCACTGACGCATGGAGCCGTTTACTTTGAGACGACTCCCAGTCTGTTGCTGGTCCATGCAAAATAAAATGTCTGCATTTCTTTATTCTTTCACCAAATCTTCTGTAACTACAGAATCTGCTTCATGTTTACACGCCCAGTGTACCTGAGCGGCCGCTAGATGTTTTCAGTCGTTTTATTGTAGACGGAGATCTGCTCTGAAACGCTGCTGGACGGAAGATCGGATTCGTTTTAAAGCTCCGTTTCTAAAAGAGAGTTTTCATCCTCATGCTCAACAGGTCCCTGTGGTTTTCTCTCTGAGCGGTAAATGAAGCTAGGATTAGGTCAGAAAGAGAGAGGGGGGGCGTGGAGGAAGGGTCGAGAGGGTTTCGGGGTCGGGGTCGAAGGTCGACGGTATCAGCTCGGGAAAGTGTCTTCAACTGCCACGAGGCGGAAAAACTGCGGGCTGATGGGAAAGGAGAAGGCCACTCGATCAAGTCCGCTGAAGATATTTGTAGTTCTGCTGCTCGGCTCCGCCCGCCGCCGCTGAAGAACCCGTCACGGCTTTACAGGAAACAGGAAGCCGCTAATTGAACAGATAAAGAAAAGGACAACATCCCTCTTTACCGTGTAATTGTCCATTTGAGTCGAGGTATAAATTAGCATAATGCATCTAGCTTATTGGGCGCGGCGGCACGCGTTGGCATCATGTGTTGCAGGTGGCGTGACGCCTGATGGCCCAGCGGCGTTTCGGCTAAAGAAGCGGTCCAGACGCACCCGTACAGTATTAAATTTTTTAATCATTAGCCATTAGTGCTAATGGCAGCAGACAGACTGGAGCTCTCTCTGGGTGCTGTTGTTTGTCTGGCTTGGCCTCATGCACTTCAAGGCTGAGATTACAAAATGTAAATGAGGGTGGGGGGGGCGGCGTGGGGGGGTTCAGACCTAATATAAGAGTATATGGTCCAGACTCCCAGACACAGTCTAATTTAAAAACTGTAATCCCGACCCCGGAGTTGTTTACATCACAGAATTAGGTTAATCTATCCGGGCTATTTGCATAAATGTGCATTTATGAATAATTAGTGGGCCACAGAGGGCTGTAGGTGGAGACTGGTGGGGGGGTCGGGGGTGGCGGACGCGTGGCCAGACCATTGTTGCCGTTGCCGGCGGTAAACAATAGAGCAGTGACAACAATGACCAACACAAACCCCGGGGAGCTGCAGCCGTCTGCCGGCTGAATTACTGCTATCGCTTACAGCCGGCCGGCTGCACGCACCAGCAGCACGCCGTTAATTTCATTACAGCGGCTGCTGCTTTAATTGGTCTCATTAACACTCGGTTTAACCCCCTCAGCAGCTGGAAACTGTTGAAAACCGACAGTTTGAGCCCCGCCGCCGCAGAAATCAGTTATCTGAAAAGTAAAATGTGACTGAACTCTGACGGAGGAAGACGAAGCAGAAGTTAAACCTTTAATCTTCAAGCAGCTCCACAAACAGCTGCGTAGCGTCCAGTTTCTTATAACATGAAGAACGGATCTGCTGAGTGAAAGTGAAGTCGTCCGTACACACCTTTACGTTTCTGCTCACAGTCTTCATCTGTGAGGTGAAGCTGATGGAGCTTCAGCGAGAACAGTCGAACGGCCCGGCTGCTGCTCTCTGACGGAGAAGAAGCTGTTGGTCTTTATGTGAAACGTCTGTTATTCCCTGATGAGTCCTCGCAGAGACAAACCAGCTCTCGGGGGAAACCCGCCCCCTCTTTTCAGCGAGGAGCCTCTGAGTGCGCGCAGGCCGACCCCTCCACGCCACGAGATCAATGAACCGATCGAGCTGGTTTCAATCAGCAGCTGCAGAGGGAGGGCCTGCGGGGGGTCGTGAAAATATAATTAAACGTGTCCAGAAAAGAGAAACTGCTTTGTTAAACTTCAAACTCTGACTGAAGTTCCCACATTGTTCCAGCTGGGATCACGGTCCAGCCTCGCGGGACGTAGCCTCGGCCTTCATCTGGTCCCGGATACGTTTACCTGCCTGCTCTCAGAGTCCGGTGATGCTGACTGACAAACGGCCGTGCAGGTCGATCGTTCAGCAGCTTATTAAGACCCAGGTTTAGGTTTTTGCTAGGCCGCAACCTGCGGTGGCAGAAGGAGTCAGGTGACCTGGTCTAAAGAGTCCTTGTAAAGAGGTGGTGGGACGGATCAACTCAGGACCTTCAGGGGTCCTTCAGGGGTCTTGGCGAGACTCTTGCCCTAAACGGGTTGAGGTTTCCAGAGCAACCGGTTCCCTCATCTGGGTTTGGTGGGAGGGGCTTAGCACAGTGATGCATAGTAACTTTAACCCAATCCATGACCTGCTCCTAACCCCAACCAAACTACCGCCGTTTACCCCGTGTTAAATGTCATGTGACTTATGTAACGCACTGGAGGTTTGTACGTAGGTACGTCTGCCTGTCACTGGACTTGCCAAAGCTCGTTCATGTCGTTCTGTTCAGACTCCTACGTTTGAAAACGTTCTGCTACGTTTCCTGCCGTCCAGACTAAAGTCGCAAATCTCAACACCTAAAATGTTGAAGTGTGAAAACGCTGCTGACCCCGTTCTGGTTTTAAACTCCGGGGCGGCGTGTTCGTGCTGACAGGTGGAAACGATGACGCTCACATCTGGCTTCCTGATTGGCTCTGATCAGTCAGTCAAAGCAGAAACACGAAGCTGCCGACAGAGTTTTATTAAAGTATGTTGTACTGTTCATGTCTCTGTATTTACTTTGCGACGACTCCCAGTCTCTCCGTCCTCCCGTGTTCCTCTCAGTAACCCCTAAAATCCACTGACTCCGGCTGCGCCGCGGTTGCCGGAGCTGATCGCGGGCATCACGGTCCATGCTTTTGAGTCCACCAGAAGCGCCTCTCTGCAGAGAATAGGTTGCAGGTCTACGTTTGACGGATGACGCGTCGAGCAGATCGAACCAGGCGGGAAGTCAGACACAGAACAGCAGAGAGAATCAGCACGTGGAGACTCAACAACAATGGACACATACGGTTTTTAACTACGTAGCCTACTCAAGAGTAGAAACACAGAATACAAACACTGACTACCAAATCAACAAACTCTAAACATGTCAGGAATATCAGGCAAAACGCTCTGATTCTGAAACGCTCCCTGTGGGAACGAAGCGAGGGAACAGCGAGCCGTGGAGAAGGTAGCTGCAGGCGCCGCTGCTGAGACGCTGCTGAGACGCTGCTGAGAC
>NC_060161.1:5574942-5577237 GCF_021292245.1 Micropterus dolomieu
CAGCTGCGTAGCGTCCAGTTTCTTATAACATGAAGAACGGATCTGCTGAGTGAAAGTGAAGTCGTCCGTACACACCTTTACGTTTCTGCTCACAGTCTTCATCTGTGAGGTGAAGCTGATGGAGCTTCAGCGAGAACAGTCGAACGGCCCGGCTGCTGCTCTCTGACGGAGAAGAAGCTGTTGGTCTTTATGTGAAACGTCTGTTATTCCCTGATGAGTCCTCGCAGAGACAAACCAGCTCTCGGGGGAAACCCGCCCCCTCTTTTCAGCGAGGAGCCTCTGAGTGCGCGCAGGCCGACCCCTCCACGCCACGAGATCAATGAACCGATCGAGCTGGTTTCAATCAGCAGCTGCAGAGGGAGGGCCTGCGGGGGGTCGTGAAAATATAATTAAACGTGTCCAGAAAAGAGAAACTGCTTTGTTAAACTTCAAACTCTGACTGAAGTTCCCACATTGTTCCAGCTGGGATCACGGTCCAGCCTCGCGGGACGTAGCCTCGGCCTTCATCTGGTCCCGGATACGTTTACCTGCCTGCTCTCAGAGTCCGGTGATGCTGACTGACAAACGGCCGTGCAGGTCGATCGTTCAGCAGCTTATTAAGACCCAGGTTTAGGTTTTTGCTAGGCCGCAACCTGCGGTGGCAGAAGGAGTCAGGTGACCTGGTCTAAAGAGTCCTTGTAAAGAGGTGGTGGGACGGATCAACTCAGGACCTTCAGGGGTCCTTCAGGGGTCTTGGCGAGACTCTTGCCCTAAACGGGTTGAGGTTTCCAGAGCAACCGGTTCCCTCATCTGGGTTTGGTGGGAGGGGCTTAGCACAGTGATGCATAGTAACTTTAACCCAATCCATGACCTGCTCCTAACCCCAACCAAACTACCGCCGTTTACCCCGTGTTAAATGTCATGTGACTTATGTAACGCACTGGAGGTTTGTACGTAGGTACGTCTGCCTGTCACTGGACTTGCCAAAGCTCGTTCATGTCGTTCTGTTCAGACTCCTACGTTTGAAAACGTTCTGCTACGTTTCCTGCCGTCCAGACTAAAGTCGCAAATCTCAACACCTAAAATGTTGAAGTGTGAAAACGCTGCTGACCCCGTTCTGGTTTTAAACTCCGGGGCGGCGTGTTCGTGCTGACAGGTGGAAACGATGACGCTCACATCTGGCTTCCTGATTGGCTCTGATCAGTCAGTCAAAGCAGAAACACGAAGCTGCCGACAGAGTTTTATTAAAGTATGTTGTACTGTTCATGTCTCTGTATTTACTTTGCGACGACTCCCAGTCTCTCCGTCCTCCCGTGTTCCTCTCAGTAACCCCTAAAATCCACTGACTCCGGCTGCGCCGCGGTTGCCGGAGCTGATCGCGGGCATCACGGTCCATGCTTTTGAGTCCACCAGAAGCGCCTCTCTGCAGAGAATAGGTTGCAGGTCTACGTTTGACGGATGACGCGTCGAGCAGATCGAACCAGGCGGGAAGTCAGACACAGAACAGCAGAGAGAATCAGCACGTGGAGACTCAACAACAATGGACACATACGGTTTTTAACTACGTAGCCTACTCAAGAGTAGAAACACAGAATACAAACACTGACTACCAAATCAACAAACTCTAAACATGTCAGGAATATCAGGCAAAACGCTCTGATTCTGAAACGCTCCCTGTGGGAACGAAGCGAGGGAACAGCGAGCCGTGGAGAAGGTAGCTGCAGGCGCCGCTGCTGAGACGCTGCTGAGACGCTGCTGAGACCTGAGACCCTGCTGAGACGCTGCTGAGACGCTGCTGAGACCTGAGACGCTGCTGAGACGCTGCTGAGACCTGAGACGCTGCTGAGACGCTGCTGAGACCTGAAACGCTGCTGAGACGCTGCTGAGACGCTGCTGAGACCTGAGACGCTGCTGAAACGCTGCTGAGACCTGAGACGCTGCTGAGACGCTGCTGAGACGCTGCTGAGACCTGAGACGCTGCTGAGACGCTGCTGAGACCTGAGACGCTGCTGAGACGCTGCTGAGACCTGAGACGCTGCTGAGACGCTGCTGAGACCTGAGACGCTGCTGAAACGCTGCTGAGACGCTGCTGAGACCTGAGACGCTGCTGAGACGCTGCTGAAACGCTGCTGAGACCTGAGACGCTGCTGAGACGCTGCTGAGACCTGAGACGCTGCTGAGACGCTGCTGAGACCTGAGACGCTGCTGAGACCTGAGACGCTGCTGAGACGCTGCTGAGACGCTGCTGAGACGCTGCTGAGACCTGAAACGCTGCTGAGACGCTGCTGAGACCTGAGACGCTGCTGAGACGCTGCT
>NC_060161.1:5577337-5595977 GCF_021292245.1 Micropterus dolomieu
GAGACGCTGCTGAGACGCTGCTGAGACGCTGCTGAGACCTGAGACGCTGCTGAGACGCTGCTGAGACGCTGCTGAGACCTGAGACGCTGCTGAGACGCTGCTGAGACGCTGCTGAGACGCTGAGACGCTGCTGAGACGCTGCTGAGACGCTGCTGAGATGCTGCTGAGACCTGAGACGCTGCTGAGACGCTGCTGAGACCTGAGACGCTGCTGAGACGCTGCTGAGACCTGAAACGCTGCTGAGACGCTGCTGAGACCTGAGACGCTGCTGAGACCTGAAACACTGCTGAGACGCTGCTGAGACCTGAGACGCTGCTGAGACGCTGCTGAGACGCTGCTGAGACCTGAGACGCTGCTGAGACGCTGCTGAGACGCTGCTGAGACGCTGCTGAGACGCTGCTGAGACCTGAGACGCTGCTGAGACGCTGCTGAGACGCTGCTGAGACGCTGCTGAGACGCTGCTGACACCTGAGACGCTGCTGAGACGCTGCTGAGACGCTGCTGAGACGCTGCTGAGACGCTGCTGAGACGCTGCTGAGACCTGAGACGCTGCTGAGACGCTGCTGAGACGCTGCTGAGACGCTTCCAGTGGACTGTGACGCCGGGCTGAATCAGAGGATTCCTGGTGAAAAAGTTCCACCTGCAGAGAAATCTCTGCTGTGGTTCTTCACCATCGCTGCTCTTCGTTCGTCTCTAGTAGAACTTTAGTAGACAATCTGCTTCCTGTTTACACCGGCACGCACATGCTCAGTGTACGTGAACGGTCACATGATGTGATGTGGACTTGGTGCTTCATGTCTGAACGTAAACACGCAGGCTGCAGGTGAATTTAGGCTTTGAGCTGTCAGATGCAGGTAGAGGTGGATCATTCAGATCCCGACGAGGTCAGTGATCCATGACATTAAACATTCGGACGGCTCAGAGATCAGCTCGCTCCACCACCTGACGGAGCTCTGCTGCACGTTTAGCGGCTGATGTCGGAGCGTCGTGAGCTTTGATCCTGATTTCTGATGCTCAGGCCCTGCAGGCTGCACACAGACGGCAAATTAATTACAAAAGGCAGAAATAAAACGATAAAGACGTGAAGGACGGAGATAAAACTCTGGACGGGGATGAAAAGCTCAGAGGGAGCACAAGAATAACAGACCTTAATCTGAAGATTATTCAAACCCGCATAATCAATCAATCTCCTTCTTCATATAATGGTAATCCACATTGTTTCAAAAATGAACATAAGTTTCTGAGCAGCGGGTTAATCCAACCTCAGCACCTTCTTTTCAGCTTACACGAGTCAAACCGATGTTCTGATTTTGTGAAAACCTTTATAATCTGCAAAAACTGAAGCGCCTGAAGCTGCGTCAGCGTTTCATTACGACTGCAGAGGAAGAAAGAGCGAAGCCGGAGCGTTTCAGAGACCCTGAAGTTCCATCAGACGAATCTAAACACACAGATGACCTCGTTCACAGCAGGCAAAGTGAATCTGGTGCAAACAGGATCCAAGACGTGGGTCTGTGGGCCGGTGATGGCGCAGTGGATATGACCTGGGTTCAATTCCCCACTGTGACACGTCAGCTAAATGAATAAATGTGATGAGTCGTGCAGAAGATATCTTGTTCGAATGATAAAATAATTTGTGCTCACAAGAAGAAAATGAGGATCGTGTTGATCTTCTGATCTCGTGTGAAGGAAGATCCTGATCTCAGATTTTCTTTTATTATTATTATCTTATTGTGCAGAACAAGAACAAGCTTTCTAATTTGCGTTCACACAATAAATAGATCCTGAATGACCTGATGTTAGATCCCAGATCCAAACGCGTCATCTGCTCACAAGATGAAAACTAGATCTGGATCTTTTCCAAGAAAGAGAAGTTCCATCTAAAACCAGGTGAGAAGATAACTTAACATGATCCACATGTTGGGTGAGACGATACTGCTCAGGAGCTCCACGGAGGAAGAAACCAAATGAATTTCTTACCAGAGCTCGATGCAGTGAGGAACGTGTTCATCCTGCAGCTGCAGCGTCGGGAGGAGCTGATGTTTCAGCTCTCTGCAGGTTCTCCTCCTGCAGACGAGGCGTTTTCTTTACCTGTCCAGGTGTCCTGTGGTGGACGTTTATCTGTTTTATACTTACTAACAATCTCAGTACACAATATAAAAAAACCTCTTTATTTCTGACCCAGCGAGCCCCAACTTATTTTAATATAAATGAATAAAAAGATTCATGTCAAAGAGAAAGAACATTAAAGTTTAACTTCACACAGACAGAAGGAGCTCAGAACTGGTATTAAACTATTAATAACTCTCGGAGAGTTTTCAGTCTTCTGGTTTCAGTCTGAGACGACAAACTGCAGGAAAAGAGTCAAATAAAGGAGAAAGTACTTTGTACTTTATATATATCACGACATTTATTCAGACATTAAAAGGTATTTTAATTATTTAAGATTTTACTTTCAAATCATATAAAGTTTGTTCATAAAAAGTGTATTTTATTTTAAAATCTGCTTATGGAGTCATTTCAGCCCTTATTGTCTGATACTGTGTACAGATTCAGTTTTAAAGCCAGCGAACGTGTTTGAAGTATTTTCTAAAAGATTTAAAACCTTCTTGTTTCAGGATTTAGAAAATTAAACACATGATTTCAGTACAAAACTCAAATATCTTCAAATATCAGTCATTTCTGTAATAAATCAAATTAAACATGAATACTTTTACTTCAGTAGGATTTTAATGCAGTACTTTTACTTGTAATGAAGTATTTTTATACTGTTAAACTGTGGTATTAATACTTTTAGTCAGTTACTGATCCAAATACTTCTTCTGAGCAACAACACTCATCATCATTTAATTAAAGAATCTGTCTCTGACACTTTATTATAACATTTAAATAAATATAAATATGTAGTAACCGTCTCTTCATCGGCTGTTGCAGGAAACCAAACTCCTCCTGATGAAAGTCAGTTTGTAAAATTAGGGCCAAGTTAGCGTTTAATCCCTGGGGATTGACTGCAGGCTGGCAGGCACTCTGTGTGTGTGTAAGAAGGTAAAAATGGTCAACTGGTTTTAAAAAGCAATTAGAGGAATCTGCTTATCAGAGATAATTAAAGCAAATTTAAACTCCTCTTTAATCTGTTTTTCTTTTTATTTATTTCTTATTGTGACGTCAGATTACAGATTACAGCTGGAAATCAGTTTGAATCAGACGACGTTATTTCCACTCCGTATTTATCAAATAATAAATATCGAAAAACGATCACTTTTAAATAATAAATTATTTTATATTTCTGTGTCAATCTGCAACAAGTGACAGTGATCATTTCCCCTGAAGCTGTAAAAATATCCATTTTATTACTTTTGGTCTTTATGTACAGTCAATATATATTATTATAGGCTACATACATATGTGTAATTATATATATATATATATATATATATATATATATATATATATATATATATATATATGAAGATGTATGTGACAGTGAAGCTCAAGTCATTGAGTCAGAGCTCCTTTTTGCTTTTAATAGTTTATTTCTGCTTTTGTTATTTAATTTCCCACTTCTTGTTCTTATATTATATTATACATTATATATTATAATACATTATTATATAATATAATACATTATTATATATAAGTATATATTAGTATATGTGTCTGAGGTGGACAGGAATTACTGAACATAGATTAATGATACAAAATATAATCGTCACATAAACGATTATTTATTATTACAGGTTAAAATAAAACTTTATTGATCCCTTGGTGAAATGAACAGCCAGCAGAATATAACGTGCTTAAAAGCAGCTGCAGCATCAAAGTGATGAACGCATCAATAATTATAATCCAGTCATGTAATATGAATTATTATATATATAAATATTATTCTAACATTTCATTTCGATGTACAACCTTATGTAGTATAATGATAAATAAAGTTCTTAAATTTTATTCTGCATAATGAGAACTTTGACTTCCACCACGATATACTACTATACTGTAATATTTTACTATTTATATAACAGGCTGTTCCACACAGGTACTGTCACACTTTTCAGCTGCTGTGTGTTCTGAATACTTCATTCATCATTTAATAATATTTATTATTTTAACATTTAAAACAACATTAATCTACAGAATCAGATTAAATACCTGCTGAACAGAAACCTCTTTATTTTATTATTATATTATTATTATCTTATTATTATTATTATTATTATTATTATTGTTATTGTTATTATTTTATTGTTATTGTTATTATTGTTATTGTTATTATTGTTATTATTCTATAGGCGTACTATGATGCGCGTGTCTTCGGCTCTGTATTGATCCGTATCGGGGCCGCGGAGGGTCACGTGTCTCCGCCTCTGATCAAAGATCAGCAGCAGGAATTAAAACCTCTTCGTTCCACTCAGAGAAAATCCAGATCGGATTGAGGGAAATTGGTGGCAATTAATCCTCCGGGATTGAGCGGGGCCCAGCGGGACCCTCCCCCCGCCGCAGAGCTCACTGCTGATTGGACGCTGCTGTGACCCCGAAGACCGGAGCCAGATAAAGGGAGCCCGCCACCCGGACTGTCCCGGTCTATCCTCCTCATCCTCACTCTAGAAGAGTCCAGTTCCTGATGAGCAGCATGACGGGCCGGGAAGAACTCTGCGAAGAGAAGCCCAAAGTCAAGATGTTATCTCCGGGCTTTGGGATCGACAAGTCCCGGCTGCACGGCTCCGGGTTCCGGTCCAAAGGCTTTGCCATCACCGACCTGCTGGGCCTGGAGTCGGACCTGCAGGTGCGGCAGCAGCCCGGCGGCCCCGCGGGGTCGGGACTGTCGGCGGCGGGATCCGGGCCCGGGTCGGAGCCGCAGGGGGTCGGAGGCGGTCTCGGCGGGTTCTCCTTCCCGGGCGGGTCTCTTCCGCTGGGCCTCGGGTTCCTGTGCAGCCTGGCGGCCCAGCAGCCCGCCGGGGCGCCCTGCTTCCTGCCGGGACACCTGCCGCTGCTGCAGGCCCGGGCCGACAGCCACTACATGCAGAACCTGGAGGCCCAGAGGGACGCTTATTCCGGTACGGCTCGGGTCCACGAACCTTTCTATTGTTCCGGAGGGTTTTGGTTTCACAGCGGAGCTTTAACTTCTGAAACGGGTTCCTCTTTTTGTGGAGAACAGGTTCCTTCTGGTTTTTATTTGGCTTTTATGTTTAATCTGGATCTGGTCTCTCAGGTTCGCCTGGGTTCGGCTCTGCTCGGGTTTCAGATTCAGCTTCGTTTCTGTGAAACAGGAGCTTCAGGGTTTTTTTTTTAAAATTCGTTTCCGTTCAGATTAATTTATTGATCAGGATCAAAAAGTCTCATCCTGAGTCGGAGGATTTTAACTGTTGTTTAAATTCACAGATTAAATCCAAACTTTTTTAATTAGCGGCCTAAATGAATGTTTGTAACTAAAAGAAAAACAGGAATCCTCCACTTTAATTATTAATCATATTCATTTCTTTGGTTTCCCGCGCGAGGATGAGCTAACAGCTGTTTGTCCTCCCGCAGATGAAGAATGTCTCTCCGACCGCAACGACTCCAAAAGCTCCGCGAGCTCTCAGAAGAGGAAGAAGAGGCGGCACAGGTGAGGCAGATCGATCACCTGCTGCCTTACACGATATTCATTTATTGTTTCTGGATTTATAAACATTTTTATTTCTGATCACTCAATTTTTTATAGTAAGAAATGTTTCTTAATATGAAAATATTTTAACTGAATCAGAATTAGAAATACTTTATTGATCCCGGATCGAAAATTGTTGTTGACTTTTAATCAATGCATTTAAGAAATAGAAATAATAATAAAAATGTTATATAATAATAATATTATAATAGTAATAAAAGCAAGTGAGAAAGTATCATTAAAGGCGAAAAGAAACACAGATGGAAGATGAAGATGGAATAAATAACAAACACTTCAAAAATATATAATTAAATGTTTGTTTTAAGTTAAACTTTGGTTTTAAATAAAGTCACACTAACAAATAATAATTGTGTTGAAGAAATGTAAACGTGTTTTAGAGTTTAAGGAAATAAAATGACATTTTAAACCAGTGAATCTGCAGCTATGTTTATTACATAAAGTTTGAAGGGAGAAGATATTTCTGCAGTTAAAGGTCAGCGTGCTACTTCCTGTCGGTCTCACGCTGCTGTTTCCTGCAGGACGGTGTTCACGTCCCACCAGCTGGAGGAGCTGGAGAAAGCTTTCCACGAAGCTCATTACCCCGACGTCTACGCCCGAGAGATGCTGGCCATGAAGACGGAGCTGCCCGAGGACAGAATACAGGTGGGACATCGTCAGTACACAGCTGACGGATCACACTCACCTGACCAGAGATTTACACACCAGACTCTTCATAAAAACATAATAAAAGTTTAATTTGGTTTCTTAATCCTATTTTTTATTTAAATTTTTAAATAAACAAAAACTTCCTGGGGAAAAAAGAAAGTTTCAAAACAACAAATGTCTCCTAAAAACTACACTGACTTGCCACTAAATGGTTTTCCCAAATATGTTGGAAGTGGTTCCCAACATGGGGCTCAGGAACCCTCCAGTGGGTCAACAGAGACACTTGATGGGTCATAGGATGATTTCTGGGAGGGACAAAAGAAAAACTCACTTACAGACGGATGAAACTTTTTTTCCAGGCCTGGTTATGAGATTTTATATGTTATCACATTTTATTCCAGGTGTGGTTCCAGAACCGGCGTGCGAAGTGGCGAAAGCGTGAGAAGTGTTGGGGTCGCAGCAGCGTCATGGCGGAGTACGGCTTGTACGGCGCGATGGTGCGTCACTCCATCCCGCTGCCGGAGTCCATCCTCAACTCCGCCAAGAACGGCATGATGGGATCCTGCGCGCCCTGGCTGCTCGGTGAGCCGCATACACGTCAGTGCCACGCACATGCACCACACCACGCATCCACACACACTGAACACACGCCGAACACACGCCTAACACACGCCGCAGCTTAAACAACACCAACATCTTCATCAGACACACCTGTGTCACAGCTAGAAGAAATCTGTAAGGGGAGTTTGGGTAGGCCTATATATTTATCATATATCATAATTAAGATGAAAGTGATCAGCAGTCAGTACCAGCAGACGTCAGCATTACTGAGTTTAGTTTCATCATCACTTCAGTAAACCAGGCTGCAGATCCCTAAATATTTTCAGGTGGTAATATTTACGTCCTCTAAATGCAGGTGGAGCTGTTGTTAGCTAACATTAGCATGCTAATATCTGAGCCGTTTGGAGTAAAACAAGTTATATGAAGATAAGTGCTGAAGATCACATTTCAGTAAAATTTAAAAAAAGTTACTGTGTGGCTAACAACAGTTAGCTTAGCATAATCAGGTATTTCCCTCTCATTATAAACTGTATGAACTCTGAAACACAGATTTCTCTTCGTGTATACAGACAGAAATAAGATTAAACAAAGTTTTATCTTTTAGCCTCTAAAACTGTCATGTTTGGAAGCTATGCTAGCTCATGACGCTACAATGACTTCCTGTTTACATAGTTGGTTGGTTGCTCTTGAGTGGACAGATTTACACACCATTAAAGTCTTCACTGGCTGAGACGTTTTAGTGGTGCAACCTGATTTAGTTTAGGGGGGAGTTAGCCTTTATGACATTAGCCACTTCTAGAATCTCTTCAGCACATTTTTAAAAATAATAATAATAATAACGTTTCTGAATCAGACTGAACTGAATCTGTTTCGGTCCTCACAGGAATGCACAAGAAGTCCATAGAGATGTCCAAAAAGTGTTCAAGCCCTCCGCAGTCAGACTCAACCCGCGGCGACTCGTTCTGCGACGCCCCCCGAGGCTCGCCACTGGCGCCCCGTCGCTCTGAGCCAGCACATGAGGTTGGGGAGGAAGAGGAAGAGCTGCTGGAGATGGAGGATGAGGAGGTGGAGGAGGAGGTGGCCATCGACCTCTCCAGCTCCTCCAAACAGCAGCAACAGGAGGCCGGAGGCTCGATAAGGTCCGCCTCCTCGCCCCGGCGGCAGAGCGGCTGTGAGTCGGACGAACACAGCTGAAGGTTGGAGGAGTCAAACACGGTGGCAACTGTTCAATGATGGCAGTAGGAGCGCAGGGACGTGATTGGCTCTTCTTTCAGGGATCACAAAAACAGCCAATGAGCAAACAGCCGTGACGTCAATTGTTACTATGCAAATTACCACATAAAGCTTTAAGGATGAATAGCTTAATGCTAGCTAGCCTTTGGCTAATGTTTTAATATGCTTACAAAGTTTGCAGTTAATTTAAAATGTAACATTAGAGAACTAATATTTTAGCGTGCTAATAAATGTTAGCATCAATAATTCATTAACTAATGTGCTGATAAATATAAACTGATAAAGTGTTAGCAATGTTGTTGCAACATGAGGATGTGAAATCACTTACTACAATATTCTATGATGCTAACAAAACATACTAATAATTTACAGTCAATTCAATTAATCGTTTAATTTAAGTAGTATTACACTAAAAATCTCTATTTTGGACTACCATTTTATTTTTAATATAATAAGATATGTTAGCATGCTAAAATATTAACTCACGGTTATCATTTTACAATGTAACAAAGTTTTACAGGTATAATATTATTGTTAATAATATAATACTGTTCCTAACATGCTAGTAAATGCTAGTATGCTAAGCTAGTAGCCTGTGGGTAATATTTTTATCACGCTAACAAACATTAATAATGTAAAATGTAATATGTGTGCTGGGATATATGTGGGCAATATGATAACAAGTATTAAATGGTAGTTGTCAAAGGTTGATTAGCGTGTTAGCAAGCTAACAACCATCAGGACGTTTCAGGCTGATCGAGAAAACAGTTTTGGGAAAAAAGTACTTTTATGATTTTTTTATCCAGGGATTTTTAAACAATGATGTACAATCTATTTATAAATTTACGTCTGCTAGAAAACGCTCTGTGCTCCCAGGATGCAAACAAGCTATCGTGACGTGGAAACGCCGCCACAATCAGATCGACCTTGAGGAATCGGACTGAGTCTTTTCTAAAAGACGTGTGAACTGTTTGAGGAGGATGTAAATGTCTCTGTCTGTGTGTTTATTATTGTATTGTACTGAGAGTATGTTTTATATCCTTGTTTTTTTGGAAAAGAAGAGGCTATTTAAGAATGTGTGATTCCTGTTTGTTTCTGTGTGTTTTATAGTTTGACTGTCTGTCAAACTGCCTGAATGAATGTAATTTAAACGTATTATTTTAAAAAAGGCTGTTTATTATTATCACGTGTATGTACAGAAGCAGGTTCAGCAGGTTGGGGAATAAAAAACAAAGTATTTTTGGAATCACTGAGGTCTATTTTTGGTCATTCAAGGCAGTTTTACATTTACATTTAATTAACATTTGATCACAATGAATGAGCACTAATTAAACTTTATAACACATTGAACAGCTCCGTTTCCCCAAAATTCAGATTTTTCAGGAAGACTTAGTTCGGTTTAGACGTTAGTTAGAGAACATTATACACATACAGAGGTCCCATTTTCCTTTTCATGTTTGAAAATGTTTTATTACTGCTGAAAATGAAAACTAAACTGACAACTAATTATTTTGCGTACTGCCGTAATAAATGTTGACTTTTAATTTGACTGTTGTCAAAAAATATGCAACGTAATTTGAATGAAATTAATGTGCAAACTGGACTTTTAAATTTGAATCATAACTCTTTGCTTTTCGTTGATTAATATCAAATCAAATTTATAACTTCATTTGTTTACTTTGGCAGATTTAGTTGTAGTCAGTAGGAACGGTATTTAAGGTTTATTTAACGGTCTTACTTTTTACAATTAGATGTCTGAAATTGTAGTATAATATATTAAGTTTAATAATTACTAAAATAAAGATGGATCACAATTATTTAATAATAATTTTTTAAATAAATTTTAAAAAATAAGTTTAAAAAAATAAGTTTTACTAATAAATGTTAGCTTTTTGGCCCAAATGTTTTCTCCACGTTTGTCCAATTTTATTAATACAAATAAATGTAAAAGACATTTAAAAAATGAAAAACAAATATAAAAAGTTTTTTTCAGATATTTATTGAAATTATAAACACAAAACAATCAATATAAGAAGAGAAACTACATAAAAACAAAGGAAGGAATAAAAAGAGTAAGGTGGATTCAAAATAAAATATCAACTTTGTCACAGTTATAGTCTTGACTGCCTTCTTGTTCTTAATGTTTTGCATCGTCTCTATATTGATGCAGTTGTTGGAGGAACTGTCCAAAGTGTGGTTTGGAGTCGGTCCATTTTTTCTTGTGGGACAAAAACTAAAGTTCCAACAGCGGGCGTAAGCGGAAGTAAGCCATTAGCCGTGGGACAAGACACTGCGTCACTTCCTGTATCGCATTAGCCGGTTTGGTTGCTAAGCTAACAGGCTGCTAAGTACACGAAGTCGTTAACATGGCGGATTTAGTGAGTTTTAAAAACGAGGTCACGCTCGTCGTGAATAACCTCGCCAAGGCGGTGCTGACGGAGATTCTTACCGCGGCGGAGAAAGTCTCTCTGAATAAACAGAGTCCCGAAGCGGAGGTAAGCTAACGGCGGCTAACTGGAGCTAACGGCGGCTAACTGGAGCTAACGGCTAACGCTACGTTAACCGTTTCGGTTCCAGGGGCTTCCGGAGCGCTCAGACTTACACCAAACTCCATCTAAAAGTCTTCTCTTTAAGCGTTTTCAGTTAACAGTCAGTTGTTCCAGATTATAAACTTAGTTCGGTGAATTAAAAGAGACAAAAGTATTTTTGTTCCAGCCGCTCGCCTTCTGTCAGTGCGAAGCTGCTGCCTGCAGGGCCTGCAGCTTCAACAGCGCTTCAACACGAAATCTACCAACATCAGAGTGTGTGCAGCTAATCAATATAAAATCAGTTTGAGTCACTTTCAGGCAGAAGCTCTGATCAGTATTCAATTCAGTTTTATTTATAAAGCGTCAAATCACAACAGCAGTTATCTCACAGCACATAAAGAGCAGGTCTAGACCGAACTCTGTGATGTTATTTACAGAAGCCCAACAGTTCCCACCAAGAGCAGCACTAGGAGACAGTATCCTTGTATCTAATGCAGTCTGTCCAATGGGAATGTTCCTTTTCTCTTTCACACTATTTATAAATAAATTATATTAAAACAAGTGGGGTTTTTATTGTTGGACAAAACAGGACATTTGAAGATGTTTTATTTTACTGTTTTGTGTCCTTTTATAGATTAAAATGATTTAAAACATCTGTTAATAGAAAAACAACCGATTCATTGATAAACAAAGTAATCGTTGCTCGCAGCCCTACATGAAACTGATATTTAAAAAAATAATACAGTATAATATATCGGTGAAGTCGTCTTAATTTGGTCAAGGTGCCGTCACTGCCACATTAAATAACTTTAATAATCTATATAATAAATGTTTATCTGAGTGAAGTTGTGTTAAAAACCTTTGAGACCCTGGTTCCTCGTGGAAACGCCCTTCTGCCTGCTGCGTGTGATGAGCAGCTTGTTGTAAACTTGACTTAATCTTTACGTTGTACCACTAAAGTTTTACAGTCTGTTGGTTAAAGGGGCTGAAGTGTTCGCCTCACCACCGTTAAACGTACCGATATCTGAATGGAGTTTGGTTTGCTGACTAAGTGATGGTTGTTGTGGTCGTCTCAGGAGAAGCTTGGCGCTCTGGTCGACGCTCTGTGTGTTGAAGCTGTGGATAAAATCCTGAAGATGGTCGAGGAGGCGGCCGTGCAGAGAGACCTGAAGGATCCACCTGAGACCACAGAAGGTGACACAAAGCCCCTTTCACACAGGGACTCTAGAGACCCAATCCAGGATCTGGGTCAGTCTGATTTGCTGCAGTCGTATGATGATCTGAAGCTGTGATGTCACCGAGTGTTTCCTGTGTTTCAGGTGACGGCGGCGGCGAGCGCCCCCCCACAGAGCAGACCTACGTGCTGGTTTACAGGGTCAGTGAGTGACAGCATGCTTATAGCAGAGCTCCTCCTGAGACCTGAACACACTGAACACCGGCCCCTGTTTTCTCTTTTGTAGAACGCCGCCGCCGACCCCGAGTGTGTGCTGCTGCCGCTGCAGAGCGAGGCTAATGCTAATTCTAACGGTGAGTTCGTCTCAATGAGCCAACAGTCCTGCACTGTGAGATGGTGGTCATCGTTAACTCCTGTCCGATAGAACAGAAACTCTTTGTTAGATCTAACACGCCAGATGTGTGTTTACAGCGTGTGGCGCCGCCCAGACGTGGACCTAAACTTTAACTAAGCTTTGACTGAAGAGGTTTAGGGCACCAAAGAACTTCACATCACTAGTTGTCAAAGTGGGGTCCAGGGACCCCCAGGGGTCCTTGAGGGTGTTCCAAGGGTCCCCATCAAGAAGGGGAATCATTTATTATAATTCCATCCAGAAGTGACACAATGACAGAACAGATGCCTACTTGATGAGGTACCCTGGGACAAAATCTTATTGAACGGGGCCCCGTTCTAATTTGTGTCAGTTTATGGTCGTTGATGTGAACACTGACTGGTTTGCAGATCGTTGCCACTGTGTTGTTGTGATTATGGCGTCAGCTGCAGCAGCTGCTGTCTGCAAGGCTGGTTCACATCAGTAAATGAACATTATATCGTCCTTCTGCCAAAGAGTTGAGCTCTTTCTAAAGACGAGCTGTCGCAGGAGGTTTAGAATCCTGTCCTCATTTCAGTGAATTAGTTTCCTTCCAGTTTACACGGGAACCTGTACATGGGTGGGGGGGGTCGTTCACGGCTAAGATAACATTTACCCGTTACCTACAGAGTCCACTCCACAGACTGTGTATCATAAATGTATATACTCAGCACGATATGCTCTGGCTCTGCCTAACCAATCGTCACTGCTACTGTCTCGACCCAGCAGCCAATCAGAGGCAGCGTAGGAGAGGTTTTTTTCAAGTCCGCTACACTGCGGAGTCTGAACACACCGAACGAGCTGTCCGTCGTCACCTTGGAACGCAAACCTGAAGTAAGCCAGCGTACGATGTTAACTGTAAGACAGTCGTGTTGGCGGTTTAATAACTCGGCCCGCTGTCATTAGCCAGTGATGTCAGCTGAGCTAATCGCTCATAAATGGAGACCAGCGGCAGAAATCTGGAGGTAGTTTAACATCAACAGGATGAAACGTGTCGGACTCCGGGGACTCCGTCAGTTTATGAAAGCGTTTGTTAAGAATGGTTTGAAGAAGAGCTTGCAACATGAAATGTTAATTAAATGGAAGTGCTTTGTAAAAGGTTTCTTTGCACTTATTTATTTATTTATTTAAGATAAAACAAGCTCTGGATCCTGAAATGACCCAGAACGCGCAGCAGCAGTCAGAAACTTTAACAGCTTCTCACAGTTTTCCGTCCTCTCTCTGTGAACGTGACAAAAGAGGAGCAAAGACTGAGCGTGCTTTCACACCTGCCTCATGTAGCTCGTTGAATCGCACCTAGAGTTCGTTTCCCCCCTCGGTGCGGCTCGTTTGGGCACCAAAAGCGACGTTCAAACGAACTCTGGTGCGGGTCGCTTGTGGTGTGAAAGCAAACGAACCAACCTCAGGAGTTTATGACGGCAGAGATGTGAGCTGAGCTTCATTTCCAAAGCTGAACCTCTGCTGACAGCGACACGTGTTCGCAATCTCAGAACTGATCTGTGTAGTTTCTGAAAATCATTTGGGAACGTAAACTTGTCAGCGCGGGTTTTTCCCTGATTAACAGGTTAAAATCTGTTAAAATAGGAGAGCAAGTAGCCTCTGGGTTTCGTCCCGCGTCCCGTGAGCTCAGTGCCTCGTCACAGCCTGACCTGACACAAAGTGACGCCCTGCGTGACGAACGCACGTTATCTGTACAGCATGTAAGCTTAAAACAGAACGCTCTGACACGTCTCTCTCTGCTCGCGTGTCGTTTTTCAGCCCTGAGCAGTTTACCCTCATTAATTATTCGTGTGGTTTCATTCATTGTGACGCTGACCTTCAATAACCTCCTTGTTCTCATGTTGCAGGTGAAAATAAATCCAGTCATGCGGCGGGTGAAGCCACAACTCTGCACAGCGAGCGCCACTCCCCCTCTCCTCCCCCGCAGGCCGACGTCCCCGACCACGAGTACGCTCGGCCGTCCTCGCCGCCGCCGGCTGAGGGCGGAGCCTCTGCAGCACGCAGCAGGAGACAGCGCTGCAGCCGGCGGAAAAAAGACCCGGGTGCGCCTCCGAGCGCAGAAACTCTCCAGCCGTGCTCGCAGTGCGCCATGCTGTTTCCAAACGCAGAGCGTCTCCACGACCACCAGAAGAAGGCTCACCCGGCGTGCTCGGTGTGCGGGGCGCCGTTCACCGGCATCCTGAGGCTCCGCGAGCACGAGATCAAAGAGCACGGGCTGCTGCCGTACACCTGCGACTACTGCCCCAAGAGGTTCAACCACAAAACTCACCGCGACCTGCACGTGAAGGCGCGGCACACCGGCGAGAAGAGCTGCCACTGCGACATCTGCGGGAAGGGCTACTCCTGCGTCAGCGTGCTGAAGACGCACAGGGCCACCCACTTCGAGAAGACGTTCACCTGCGACGTCTGCGGGAAGAGCTTCTACCACGCCTGCCACCTGACGCGCCACAAGCTGGTGCACCAGGAGGTGCGACCGTACCGCTGCTCCACCTGCGGGAAGGGCTTCACGCAGGCCGCCAACCTGCGCAGCCACCAGGCCATCCACACCGGAGAGAGGCAGCTCTGCTCCGTCTGCGGCAAGAGCTACCGCTGCCTGAGGAACCACGTCATCAGCAAACACTCGCACGAGCTCCCCGCCGACGAGCTGCCCGCCAGAGACGCCATCATCACCTGCCAGGTGTGCGGCAAGAAGTTCCCCAACCCGTCGCAGTTCAAGGTTCACCAGAGGAGCCACACGGGGGAGAAGCCGTTCCACTGCGACATCTGCGGGAAGAGCTACCGGCTGAAGGAGCTGCTGAGGGACCACAGGTACACCCACACCGGGGAGAAGCCCTACAGGTGCCCCCTCTGCTCCAAGACCTTCAACCTGGCCACCAGCTTCATGAGGCACCGCAGCATCCACACCGGGGAGACGCCGTACAGCTGCCTGGACTGCGGGAAACACTTCCGCCTGCTCACCTTCCTGAAGGCTCACCTGCAGACCAAAGCTCACCTGAAGCAGACGCAGACTGTCCCCTCGGACCCCGACCAGGTCTGATCAGGGCTTCAGCCGGCCCTTCCCTCCGCTGGAGCGATCAGCCTCCTCTGTGGGGACTCAGGGGTCCAGCGTCGGGTCTGGGGGAAGCTTTTCTTCGTGCTTTGTGGAGCGTCGGCCTGCTGGAGCCTTAAAATGTCCCGTCACTGAATCCAGACCAGGAAGACCAGCTCGTTTATACAGCGACGTGGCCTCGGGTCCCAGATTGACCGCAGTGAGCAGCAGACACGTGAGCGTCAGAGGCGAGGTGTTGAAGGACGAGGTTCAGTCGGATCGAGCTTCTGCTGGAGCGTCTCAGGCTCCAGGACCTCCGGAGTCCAGCTGGGCCGGTCGAACCTCAGGCTGCCGAGTGTCCCTGCAGCAGAGACACGAACGGGATCGGATGTTGTGGTGGTTTGGATCAGCAGATTATCAGTCGGAGACAAACGGCCTCATTAGAAGTCATAAAGGTGATTAAACACAAAGGTGGGATTAACGTCGTATACATCCTCTGGATTACAGGCCGCCATGTTCTGACAGCAGCAAAGTGGGAATTATGTGCAGATTAAAGCCTCTGATGAAAACAACAGCAGATCTGAGGTCAGAGGTCACGGAGCCACAGCAGCACCGGTTCTGACCGGAAACAGGTTCCAGCGCCCGATCCTCTGTGTGGAAACATCATCTGGGACTGCTGCTCGCACGATCTGTGTGGCAACCCGAGTCCGTCCGTCCGTCTGCAGATCTGCAGCAACAGAAATCTGGAAACGTGTTCAATAAAACAAACAGCAGCGACTCCGTTTGTTGTTTCTGTCATTTTAAATGTGTCCCAGTAATGAAATGATCAGCGAGGTACACCGATCCTGGACTGGAGTAAAAACACAGATACTCTTACCTGATATTACTACACAAAAAAGTTCTGCTCGAGTCAAAGTACAAAAGTACCTGCTTTTAAAATATGTAAGCATGAAAAGTACACAGTACTATTAGTCTCTGTGTGTCGGGGGTGTCAGTCTTCTGATGTACCAGCTGTACTTTAGATTTAATTTATAACAGAACATCAGATTTATAAACTCTTCATGTGTTTGTGTGTAAAAATCTGACTAAATATAGAAAGAAAATACTCAAATACAAGTACCTCAAATGTGTACTTGCGTACAGTACTTGAGTATTTGTGCCTAGGTACTGTCCACCACTGTAAATGATAATGGTCATTATGATGCAGTATCACTTCAGATATCTGACTTCACTGGCTTGTTCCGGAGCTTTCAGCCGAATCGCACGTCCTCTCCTGCTGATGAAAAGAGAGTAAGTGGACCTTTAATCGTGTATTTATCAGGAACTACTCATCTGTTATTGGTTCTGAATCTTCAGTTCAGCTTTGACATAAAAACACACGGTCACACTGACCGATCCAGACCTGCTCTTCAGACTGCACTTCCTGAGCGGACCTGCAGGGGGCAGCAGATGTTAATCATCCCCGTGTTCACCTGAGATCTGGGTCATCCGCTGCTGAACAGGACCACAGGTGTGTTATTAACAGAAAGGTACGGAGGCAGGACCTGGACGTTTTGCTGGGACTGATCCCTTTTACTAGAATCTGATGTTTGTCAGGTTTCTCTTCCTCTGATTAAAGTCTGAAACACTGTACTGAGATCAGTGTGATGCTGCGTTTATCTGACGGCCCGGTTCTGAGACTCCGAACACGAGACGGGATCAGTGACCTGGCTGGCTGAGTGAAACATGTCTGCAGAGGCAGCACCGTGCTGACACTGACAGCAACCAAAGCCAAACGTCCTGCAGCTGATCTAAGAAACATTTAAAATGTTAAAGCAAATAAATATTTATGTTCCCAAACAACAATAACAGAAAATCAGCAGGAAAATAAAACCTGTGGGTGTGAAGGTGAATCTGTGAAACACCACAGGAAACCAAAATATAGCCTACAAATTATTTTTTGAAAAAAATTATACTTAAAGAAAAAAAAATCAACAAAAACAAATGTTGTTAAAACAAATATAAAGTATACAATTTTGGAAATGAGATAAAATAAAAATGTAGATAATAAATAAATAAAATATATTTTCCAAAATCACAAATAAGGACAAACCTCTTTATGGCAAAACATTTCTCAACTGAACCACAAAATGTGAAATTAAGTCGCTCTTTTTTTACTCTAAAGAAAATCAATAAATCATTGCACCTTCACTTTTTTTCACTGTGGTGTCTTACAGGGAAAAACCTGAATGTTATTGGTTTATAAAGTCACGTGACAGTTGGGGATTTTGGCAGTAAAGTTCTTCCATACCTGCAGACACCTGAGCGCACCTGACAGAGGGAGAGAGTGTTTGTGTTGAGGTGTGTTACTACCACTTGGATGCAGAGGATCAACATGGCTGCCCACAGCAGCAGGGGGACTACCAGACTCCTCAGGACCCTCCTGAGCCGCTGCAACACCCCGGGACCGGGACCACACAGGTGCCTATCCTCCCTGCCTGCACCGGGCACCTGGAGCTCCCGGCTGTCCCGGCTGTCCCACCCGGATCTGTACCGGCTCTCGGTCGCGGATCCGGATCAGTTCTGGGGATCCGCCGCCGCTGACAGACTCCGCTGGGTGAAACCGTTCCACCGGGTCCGGGACTGCGAGCTCAGCAGCGGGAGGATCAGCTGGTTCCTGGGAGGAAAGCTCAACGTGTCCGGTGAGAGAGATCGATCGACTGTCCGCAATGAATAAAAAGTGTTGGTCGAAACATCGATCCGCGTGCGGCAGGAAGGAAACCGGCGTTAAAGTTTAAAATAAAGTTTAGTCTTTAGAAAAACCTCCACCGGCAGAAGTCGGACCTGATCATAGTGATCACTGACTGAAGTACTCAGGGTACTTCAGTAAGAGTAGCAATAAAAGTACTGCATTCTGAAGTTTACTTCAGTAAGAGTAGCAATAAAAGTACTGCATTCTGAGGTTTACTACAGTAAGAGTAGCAATAAAAGTACTGCATTCTGAGGTTTACTTCAGTAAGAGTAGCAATAAAAGTACTGCATTCTGAGGTTTACTACAGTAAGAGTAGCAATAAAAGTACTGCATTCTGAGGTTTACTACAGTAAGAGTAGCAATAAAAGTACTGCATTCTGAGGTTTACTTCAGTAAGAGTAGCAATAAAAGTACTGCATTCTGAGGTTTACTTCAGTAAGAGTAGCAATAAAAGTACTGCATTCTGAGGTTTACTACAGTAAGAGTAGCAATAAAAGTACTGCATTCTGAGGTTTACTTCAGTAAGAGTAGCAATAAAAGTACTGCATTCTGAGGTTTACTTCAGTAAGAGTAGCAATAAAAGTACTGCATTCTGAAGTTTACTTCAGTAAGAGTAGCAATAAAAGTACTGCATTCTGAGGTTTACTACAGTAAGAGTAGCAATAAAAG
>NC_060161.1:5596077-5596659 GCF_021292245.1 Micropterus dolomieu
ACTGCATTCTGAGGTTTACTACAGTAAGAGTAGCAATAAAAGTACTGCATTCTGAGGTTTACTACAGTAAGAGTAGCAATAAAAGTACTGCATTCTGAGGTTTACTTCAGTAAGAGTAGCAATAAAAGTACTGCATTCTGAGGCTTACTTCAGTAAGAGTAGCAATAAAAGTACTGCATTCTGAGGTTTACTTCAGTAAGAGTAGCAATAAAAGTACTGCATTCTGAGGTTTACTTCAGTCAGAGTAGCAATAAAAGTACTGCATTCTGAGGTTTACTTCAGTAAGAGTAGCAATAAAAGTACTGCATTCTGAGGTTTACTTCAGTAAGAGTAGCAATAAAAGTACTGCATTCTGAAGTTTACTACAGTAAGAGTAGCAATAAAAGTACTGCATTCTGAGGTTTACTTCAGTAAGAGTAGCAATAAAAGTACTGCATTCTGAGGTTTACTTCAGTAAGAGTAGCAATAAAAGTACTGCATTCTGAAGTTTACTTCAGTAAGAGTAGCAATAAAAGTACTGCATTCTGAGGTTTACTTCAGTAAGAGTAGCAATAAAAGTACTGCATTCTGAGGTTTACTTCA
>NC_060161.1:5596759-5608679 GCF_021292245.1 Micropterus dolomieu
GCAATAAAAGTACTGCATTCTGAAGTTTACTTCAGTAAGAGTAGCAATAAAAGTACTGCATTCTGAGGTTTACTACAGTAAGAGTAGCAATAAAAGTACTGCATTCTGAGGTTTACTTCAGTAAGAGTAGCAATAAAAGTACTGCATTCTGAGGTTTACTTCAGTAAGAGTAGCAATAAAAGTACTGCATTCTGAGGTTTACTTCAGTAAGAGTAGCAATAAAAGTACTGCATTCTGAGGTTTACTACAGTAAGAGTAGCAATAAAAGTACTGCATTCTGAGGTTTACTTCAGTAAGAGTAGCAATAAAAGTACTGCATTCTGAGGTTTACTACAGTAAGAGTAGCAATAAAAGTACTGCATTCTGAGGTTTACTTCAGTCAGAGTAGCAATAAAAGTACTGCATTCTGAGGTTTACTTCAGTAAGAGTAGCAATAAAAGTACTGCATTCTGAAGTTATGTTAAACACATATTAAACACATTATTTTATACAAAGAATGTTGGCCTGTGTTAATTGGTGATACTAGAACAAATCCATTTCTTTTAATACACCCTTTTTTAATAAGGTAATTCATATTTAGGACGGACAGACACGCTTACATTGGGCCGTGTGGCTTGTTGCAGCCTATGATAAAATCATATACGCCCGCTAGCCACAACTATATAAGCATAGTTTGTTAATGTTAATTGTAAATCAATAACCTAGAGATGAAATGTGTGCAAGTTTAGATTTGCAGTCATCTAAACTTCAGACACCAGAAGAAAAATGCTGCACATCCAAAAAGTTACTTTCATACCTCAAAATCAGTATTTTGTGTAAAACTTCCTGCTCCTTTTCCACAAGCAGAGAGAGAATCCTACTGAGCATGTGCAGATTAAGTGTCATCACTCTAGCTTGTTTCTGATTGGAGAAACTGAGTGTGTTACAATTGCCCCCGGTCATGCTGCGTTTGATTGACCTGTGACCTTTATGCCACAGGTGTCATTTACACCGGGGACGACTTGTGTTCGTGACCCCAGTACTGTGCACTGCCACATCTCATGTCCACACCCCTGTTCAACACAAAGTGACGCCCTCGCTTTACGTCATAATGTGGAGACAACACGGTCGTTTCAGCGTCTGGTGTGATGTTGATATCCAAATCCATGTTTCTGCAGCAGCACATCGTCATCACTGCTTCACCTGACTGGTGTCGGGGTTAATGCTAATCAGTAACTCGTATAGGTCACATATGTAGATCATTCTGGTGGCTGTGTTTGTGTTCTGTAAGGACATGACGAGACGAGCCAGATGCCCGTGGCTGGGTAGGTCTGATATGGTTTCTGAAAGTTTATGAAAGAAACATAACCGGCTTGGATTAAAGTATCTCACTCCTTCTGACAGGTTACAACCTCAAACCATAGAAAAAATAGCTTATGTAAATAAATAAAGCATTTACTTTCGTCGTGTTTCTGCGTTATATGACGGACACTCGGCAGCTCGTGCAACGTGTGCAAGTCTTAAGCCTACTCTTAAATGTGGAGATGGTGTCTGCCTCCTGAACCCAAACTGGAACCTGGTTCCACAGGAGAGGAGCTTGATAGCTGAACGCTCTGGCTCCTAGTCTACTTTTGGAGACTCTAGGAACCACAAGTAACCCTGCATTCTGGGAGCGCAGTGCTCTGGTGGGGTAGTAAGGTACTATGAGCTCTTTAAGATAAGATGGTGCCTGACCATTAAGAGCTTTGTATCGTCTGCATAATGAATTCAGTTTTACGGAGTGTTTCCTAATAACACTGTCAGTGTATGGAGACCTCAGAGTCTCCTCCAGAGTTTTGTGTCTTTATCCTCCTCCTGTTGTTTTTCTGTCTCTCATAATAATCCAATAATATTCCAATAACGTTAGCTGGATGATTTGTATTGTGTCATGTCTGATACAGTGAGATTCCTTGTTACATAAAATATTATGTAAATCTTCTGCGTGAGACACAAACGGGAGCTTCAGTCTTAAATCCATTTTGGGATTAATTTTCAAACACAGTATAAATGAAGACAGTTTCCATCAGGATGCTGCATCAACACGATGTGTTTATGCCACGTTTCAGCACGACACACACCCAAGATGATGTTAGTCCTCTGGTTTGCATCATTGTAAACTGAATATCTTTTTGAACAGAGAAAAGCAGGATATCCTCACCATTTCAAGGCTGCATTCAGAGAATGTTTGTTAAATTAATAATCATTTTAGCTCTACATTGCAGTAGTCTGTAATATGCACCATCATATTTTGACTTCTGCAGGTTGAGAAAGAAATAGTGTTATTGGACTGATGAATGTCAGGCAGTTTCAAAGACAGTTTGGTTTATTTTTACACCTAACTCAATTGGCCATAACATTATGACTACCTACCTAATATTGTGATAGGTCCTTTTGCTGCCAAAACAGCCTTGACCCATCGATCCCTGGACAGGGTTCCCTCGCGTCCTAGAAAATCTGGAAAACAGTTGCCCAATTTTCCATTCATTGAAAACATGTGGAAAATGAGAGAACAAGTCAAATGTCCAGGTAAACTATTTTAACATTATGTTGCAGCAGTGTTGTGAGTCAGGTCACATGGTTGCAAAGTTCGATGACATTAACTCAAGTGATGGAAACTCTGAATAATGTAAGTTGTATTTTCTTTTCCAAAGGTACATTTATTAGTCACTGCTGGCTGGTAACTGGTGGTTTTGATTGGGATTATAGATGAATGTTTTCTTCTCAGCTTGTTTTAAACAGTTGAATAATGTTAAATTGGTTTAAGGATTGTGTTTCAGCTCTGGCTTGGAGCAATATTTTGAGTGTTGGATAACATGAATAGGGTGCTGGAGTCAAAACGGTGACTGGGAGCCCAGCTGGATGTGCATCAAACACCTGCTAAGTATTGGCTAACAGCACTTTTGTTTATTTTGCTAGCATTGGCTCTTCAAACGTGATGCTACATTACAATAAAATGGACCGTAACATGACATGAAACTTTTCAGCCGTAGCTCACAGTGAGTTGTTATTAGTGATGTGCGATACCACTTAATTCCTACACAATCCAATACCAAGTAATACCCAGGCTGGTATTGCCGATATTATTTTCACTTTATTTCAGATGGTGTTGCCAAATTATTTCACTGTCTTTGCACACACATCACACACAGCGTCATTATAACCTTCACAGCTAAAATACAGCCAGACCTGACGGCTTTTACAGTCAGCCAGAGTCAGTATTCAATTGTGGGAAATGTAAAGGGCTGCTGCGGCTCACTTAAAGAAGCTCCGTCACAGAGCGCAGCAGGACTTACGGTAAGATACTTCTGATAAAACACACACTCACTCCAAATGTCTGAATTTGGATGTCGATCCATTCATCTCAGTATGGATCCAGGATCCGCTGGTATCATAAATATCGATACTTAAGTATCGATCAGCACATCACTAGTTGTGATAAGCTTGTTAGTAAAGAGATCCACTTCTGATGCTCACATGCCCATTGTAAGTGCTTTTGGAAGTGTACAGGGGTCAGCATGGGCCCCCTGACTGGGGGCAGCGACTGACTACCCAGCGTCATACACAACAAACTACAATGCCTAGTGTTTTCTGACACCTTTCTATCAGAACCAGCATCAACATCTTTAGCAGTTTGACCTGCAGTCTTTAATCTACAGCCTTTGTTCCCCACGTGCATCAATGAATCTTGGCCGTCCATGACCCTGTCACCAGTCACCTCTTTTCCTTCCTTGGTGCACTTGTGAGAGGTACTGACCAATGCAGACCAGTTTGGAGATGTTCTGATCCAGTTGTCTAGCCATCACAGTTTGGCCCTTGTCAAAGTTGTTTAAATCCTCACGCTGCCCATTTTCCCTGCTTCTAACGCATTCAATCTGGGGACACAATGTTCACCTGCAACCTGATAGATCCCGCCTACTTACAGTTGCCATGGTAACCAGGTAATAGCTGTTATTCACTTCACCTTTCAGAGGTCAGAATGTTAAGGCTGATATCACTCTGTAGACACTGGCGATCTTCCTTAAGACCAAACACTGTTGAGTGTGATGATTTCCTGTCTGTCTGTCTCTCAGTGAACTGTCTGGATGTCCATGTGGAGAAACATCCGGACCGAGTGGCTCTGATCTGGGAACGAGATGAACCTGGAACTGAGGTGAAGGTCACCTACAGGTACGAACATCAGCAAACATCAGGCAGAAATCTGCTCAGTGATAAAGTCCTTATATCCTCCCTCTATGCAGATGATGCCGGTATCTTTATTACTGTGCTGTCCCATGGTCATCGGTAACTTCCATATTATATTCCGTATTATCTTATCAATACTGCGTCATCTTGAAGTTATCTCTCTCAGAATCTCTCATAACCGTACCATAAACGTACAGGAATGTATTGTAGTAGGTGCAAAAGACATATATTCAGCTGATAAAGTTTAACAGTCACCTTTTGGTAATCAGGATCAACAAAAATCAAAGTCACTATGGTGTAAGTTATGTTATATAACATATATGGACACAAGTGGTAAACAAGAGCGCATCAGATGACGTTTACATATAAATATGATCTCACGTTCTGTCATCATGTGTACGCACCAACTCCAAACCTTCGTCCGTTGGAAATGTTTTCAGAACAGGTTCGATTTTCTGTTTTTTCATCGACCATCATCATTTCATTACTCAGTCAGCTGCTGTCTGCAGGTCAGAGAGCAGTATTCAGGGGGATGATGGTTGTGCAAGATGATGGAAGAATAAAAACAGCATGAAATAGAAATAAATGAGAAGTAAATAAAAAAGGACATTTTCTACGATAAAGATCATTATCACCATCAACCTCAGTGACCTGTTGTTTGTCAAACAGAGAGCTTCTGGAGACCACCTGCCGCCTTGCCAACACACTCAAGAGCCATGGGATCCAAAAGGGGGACAGGGTGGCCATTTACATGCCGGTGTCCCCGCTGGCGGTGGGGGCCATGTTGGCGTGTGCCCGTATCGGTGCAGTGCACACTGTGGTGTTCGCTGGCTTCAGCTCAGAGGCTCTGGCAGGGAGGATCCAGGATGGTGAGTCCTCCTCCACAGAGCTTTATGTTCTAATCATTACGGGGGTTTTCACATTCGCTTCAACACACTCAGAGTTTTATTGGGGCAACATCTAGTGGACATCAGAGGAACTGCAGCTGCAGCTCTACAGAGCTTTTTACATGTTATGTACATACAATAAATAAATGGTGCTATAATTATTAAACCTTCTGACAATGAGAGCAATTATACAACTCTGGACTCGTGTGGGGACTCATTTGGCGAGGGACAGGATGTGACAGACGTTTATTTATAATGTAAAGTAAGTACAGCCTCACAGAGCTGCTAGTGTAGCTGAAGAGTCTTGGTGTTGTATCTACCTGTTGCACAACATCACACCAGATATACATACATCATTTTCTGTTGTGTCCTCTGTGGTTGCTAGTGGAACATTTCTCGGGGTTAGTGTGGTGGCAGTTGCAGCTTTGGCCTCCTTGGTTTCGGCCGTGTTCTAAACGTCTATTAAACCTCCTTTTCCAGTCAAAGTAGGCGTCAATCTATTTCAGTTTGTTTCATTCTTTTGGATACAGCATCATGAAGGTCAAACCAGCAGGATCCTGATTACGTTTCTTTTTTTTTAATCAAGGTCTCTTTTATTTTCAAATATAACAAACAAAGGGAATACAATTCACACATGAGATAGTCAAATCTAGTTCCTGTCCATACAAACAAACCACCCCAGTACCCCCCACCCAAAGGACCCCCAAAGGACCCCCAGAAAAATTCCATACATCCCGGCAGATTCATACATATATAATTAAAATAAGTAGGCAAACAAAAGAAAGAGACAACATCAATAAGTAATAACAAACGCACAAACCAACTGACGAGAGGAAAAAAACAAAAAAAACCCCAAAAAAACAAAGATATGCACACATAATTGGGTTACATAGATATGTTAGTAGCTGCCATGCCTTCTACAAAGGAAATAAATGGCTGCCAAATGACAAAGAATTTTCTAGTGGACCCTCTTACAGTGTATCTAATTTTTTCTAAGTGAACATAGCTCATGACCTCTCTAATCCATTGGCCATATGTTGGGGGGAAAGCATCTTTCCATTTAAACAGGATAAGCCTCCTAGCCAACAAAGAGCAGAAGGCCATCATGCTCAATTGACACCCAGAAAAGGTGGCATCCACCGGAGCCATGCCAAACAGTGAAATCAGAGGAGATGGGTGTATTGTTCTCCCACATATTCCAGAGAATGCCTCAAAGATGGACTGCCAAAAATTGTGTAGCTTAGGGCACAGCCAAAACATGTGCAGCAGTGTGGCAGGAGCCTGCCTACACCGATCACACGTAGGGTCAATACCTGTCTTAATCTTCCTTGGTCCAATGGAGACGGTGCACTATTTTAAACTGAACCACAGCGTGTCTGAGGCATATAGAGGAAGAGTAGATTCGCTGTATCATTTTTTGCCATATTTCTTCTGGAATCGTTTCATCTAGGTCTGTTTCCCATTTGATTCTAAGGCTATCGAGACTATTCATGTTATGTTTATTGAGCAATGTGTAAATTCTGCCTATTACCAGTTTTATGTCAACTTTACATTTTAAAATTGTTTCAAGCAGAGTTTCAGAAGGACTCAACGGGAAACAGTCAGAATTAGAAGCCACAAAACCTCTAAGCTGTAAATACCTGAAGAAATGTGATTTCTGAAGACCATATTTCTGTTGCAATTGTGTAAAAGAGGCAAACCTATTATCAATGTAGAGGTCAGATAATGTACCTATTCCGTTTCTTGCCCAAACATTAAAAGCTTCATCCATCATTGATGGGACAAACATATGATTCTTTATCAATGGTGTAACTAGTGAGAGATCAGTGAGATTAAAGGTCCTTCTAAACTGGTTCCAGATTTTAATTGAATGGATAACAACTGGATTAGTGGTGAAGGCTGAAATAGGCTGTTTGAAAGGTAATTTGGAACATAATAAAGTTGCAGGAGAGGTAGATACAATGGATGCCCTCTCTAACACCATCCATTCAGTACTATTGACATCCGTGTAATAATTTCTCAACCAATACAGCAGTGCTCTCATATTAGCGGCCCAATGGTAATACATAAAATTTGGAAGTGCCATACCTCCCATTGCACGGGGCCTCTGTAATATATTTTTATTAATCCTGGGCTGCCTTTTATGCCATATAAAGGATGAAATCTGACTGTTAATTTGGTAAAAAAAGGATTTTGTTAGACAGATAGGAAGACATTGAAATAAATATAAAAATTTAGGGAGAATATTCATCTTAATTGTATTGATCCTCCCTCCTAAGGAGAGAGGCAGAGGGTCCCAGCGCTCCAGGTCTTGTTTAAGGTTGCTTAAGAGGGGATGATAATTAGCCTTAAAAAGATCCTTGTGGTTACGTGTGACCCATATACCCAAATATGAAATTTTTTTAGGACTAAATTTAAAAGGGATTGACCCAAATATGATCTGTCTACAGGAGAGATAGGCATAAGTTCACTTTTCTGAAAGTTAACTTTATAACCAGATATTCTTCCGAACTTTGTGAGTAGAATCGATAATTCAGGAAGACTTGAGAGGGGGTCAGATATAAATAATAACATGTCATACGCATAAAGTGACACTTTATGCTCCGAACCCGCCCGGTGTATCCCTTTAATGGTGGGGCACTGCTTCAGGGCTAATGCTAGTGGTTCAAGTGCAACGGCAAACAAAAGTGGCGAAAGAGGACACCCCTGCCTCGTACCCCGCCTCAGGATTTTTTAAGTAATAAAGAGACGACTGCATGACTCATGGTTGGGGGCAAAGAATTGGTGACTAAAGATTCTTCAAATACTAACAATAACAAAGGAGATAACTGGTCAGAAAACTTTTTGAAAAATTCGGTTGAGAAGCCATCTGGCCCTGGGGATTTGCCACTTTGCATGGCACCGATTGCTGACACTATCTCCTTAACTGAGAAAACCCTTTCCAGTTCAGCCGAGAGTTCTACACCTACAGAAGGCATTGTCAGGGATTTAAAAAAGTCATCTAGGACAGCAGGGTTGGTGGGCCCATCTGAAGTATATAATAACTGGTAGAATTTCTTGAAACAAGAATTGATTTTCTCATTGTCAGTGCATTTTAAACCACATTCATCATTAATTTCAGGGATGGTTTGATTAGCAGTTCTTTGGCGCAGCTGGTGAGCAAGTGCACGGCCAGACTTTTTCCCATGTTCATAATGACCATGTCTTGATTTGGAAATAAGGTATTCAGCATGTCGGGTGGACAGGAGATCAAACTCTGTCTGTAATGACAAGCGCTTCTTAACTACATCTGCTGATGGGGAGTGGCCATGCAGCCTGTCTAACTCTAATATCTCATCTGCTAATTTTTTAATACGCTCAGCGCTAGCCCTTTTTTTATTTGCACAGTATGAAATAATTTGACCCCTTAAATATGCCTTAACGACTCCCAAACAGTAGATGGCGACATCCCTGGGGTTTGACTGATGTCGAGAAACATTTTAATTTCAGACGATATGAACTTAGTGAAGTCAACTTCTGACAGCAACAGATGGTTAAACCGCCATGAACGATGTGTAGATTGTGTATTAGGAATGTACATTTTCATGATTAAGGGACCATGATCCGAGATGACCATAGCCCCGTAATCACATTCTTTCGTGAGATGCAGAATTTTTTTATCCAGGAAAAAGTAATCAATACGTGAATACGTCTTATGCACCGGGGAAAAGTATGAGTAAGCCCTAGAGGTGGGGTTACGAAACCGCCACATATCCGCTACACCATAGATCTTCAGGAAGAGCTGAATAGAGTAAGCTGACTTTGTCAGGGATGCCGTCTTAGAAATGCTCCTATCTAAACGAGGAGGGAGTACACAGTTAATGTCACCACCAAGTATAAGATGATGTGATGATAAGTCTGGTAAGTGAGAAAAAAAATTGGTGAAGAATGTAGAGTCATCCCAGTTCGGGGCATAAACACAGGCTAAAATAACTGGGAGCGAGTATAATTTCCCTACCACAATGACATATCGCCCTGTAGAGTCAGTTTGCACATGAGATGGCGTGAACTGTACATTTTTGCTTATCATAATAGCGACACCCCTAGCCTTTGAGCAGAAATTGGATTGATACACCTGGCCAGCCCATCCCCCATCCCCAGGCGAGAACTATCACAAGAACGAATATGGGTCTCTTGTAAGAATGCAATATCTGCACTGAGCTGTTTTAGGTGTGAGAATACTTTTTTAAATTTCACTGGATGATTTAGTGATTTAACATTCCAACTTATGAAGTTAGCAGGGCAACCATCATAACCTCTTGTATTATTTATATTGGCCATATTGTTTATACAGAGAGGCGAGCACCATGAATGAAACCCAAAGACACAAAAACCCAAAAAACAAACAAATAAAAATAAAATAAGTCTGGCAGAGTAGTATCAGTTCGTAGATAGGTCCAGTAGTTACCCACCCCCTATCACCCATATGAACAAGGTGATTACAACAACCCTCAGAAAAAAATCCACACATTAAGTGTTTGTGGTTGGGAACTATAAAGCTAAGCACTCGGGCTCCCGTCGAGCCTCCAACAGAAATAAGGATTAGTAAAGTGTAAAGTAATACAATTCTAGATATGATGCAAGTAAACTTAAGTTATAATTCTTGGGAGAAAATATATTGATCGTGCCAAGTATCAAGACTATATAGCATTGACTTCCTTAACACTGTATCAAGTGCAATGACTCTTACAAATAGCCAATTCTCGCTGACCCAGTTAACCCATAATGATAATAATCAGGAACTGAAACGGCGTTACTTTCATTTTAACTCGGGATATCCTTCAAGCAAAAACAGCAAACCAATACTTTAGTAGTAACTGTAGGCTGAACATGAAATAGTATGTCAGCCTATATGCACACAGTTCAAGCTGGTCATCCTGACCAATAAGAAAGTGGAACAGTTATAGTATATAGAAAATGTAAACATTGTGCTATGAATTTGTACCTGATGGCAACTGGCACAATGATATACACACGCTCACCATACCCGTAGGTTGACAGAGGTATTGTGTTCAGTTGAGATGATCAGTCTCATGTACATTCTGCGGCCTCCGTTGATGTGAGAATATTGTTCTTGACATAGGTCATAGCTTTGTCCGGGTCAGTGAATTCCCTGTCCTCCCCTCTGTACGTGACCCGAAAACGCGCTGGAAACAGAATCCCGTACCGGACTCCCTGTCGGTCGCAAAGCAGCTTCCTCACCTCTGTGAATGCAGCCCGAGCTTTTGCCACAGTTGCCGTGTAGTCCGGGAAGATGGTAATTGGTCCCCCATTGAAACGGAGCATTTCGAAGTCGTCAGCGAGGGCATTTTTCAGCTCTGACTTTATCACCGATGAGATGTCCGCTTTCAAAGAAAGAAGGATTTCTGATTTCAAGCCTTCAACGTCCATCTCTCCCGAAGCAGGTGAGGGCGGGGTCACTTTAGCTGGGCTCATGGCAGTACTCTGGTCCAAGGAGGTATTGGGCCTTGTTTTGGAGGATCCAGTATACTTAAATTTCTTCAGCCTCGTGTCCATCAGGGCACCACCGTGGACTTGTTCCACTATCCGATGAAGTTTAGCAATAGTTTACTGTTGCATGGGAAGTATTACACTTTACGCTTTTCGGGTGAAATAGAGGCTTAACGGGAGCACATGTCGAACACAGCTTACTCCAATGCCAAGCCACGCCCCCTTCGGCCATTTTGAATTTTACATCAAATTTTGGATGATTTACACACTTGGTACTTTAACAAACTCCTCCTAGGGATTTAGTCCGACAGACCTCAAATTTCTGCTGTGCCTTCTAAAGGCATTGAAGATGAAAAGTTGTGCTATCTGTGAGTTTTCATCAATGGGCGTGTCCGTGGCGTGGCGTCAAAGATCAACTCTTCGCCATGACACAGGAAGTTGTTGTAACTTCAGTGTACATGCTCACATCTGCACCAAACTGTACATGTAGGATGTGAGTCCCGCCCTGAACACATGTCCATGCTGACATTCACCCACAGTCATAGCGCCACCTGCTGGCAACAGGAAGTGACTTTTAACGAACTCCTCCTAGGGATTTAGTCCGACCGACTTCATATTTGTGCTGTCCCTTCTAAAGGCATTGAAGATGAAAAGTTGTGCTATTTGCGAGTTTTCGTCAATGGGTGTGTCCGTGGCGTGGCGTCAAAGATCAAGTCTTCGCCATGACACAGGAAATTGTTGTAACTTCAGTGTACATGCTCACATCTGAACCAAACTTTACGTGCTTGATAACTCTCCCACCCCGCTATTGAGGACCGATCCTGACACAGTCAGAAATAAATACAGAAATAAATAAATGCTCAATAAATAAATAAGCATCCAATTAAATACACAAAAAAATTAAAGCTGCAAGCAGTGTTGGGCGGGCCCTCGCACTTGTAGCGCGTCCGCGTGTGAGCCGGCCGAGTTGCATATTCTGGAGCTCTGCCGGTGCGGCTGTGAATTTCCTACGCGGTTCCGACGCCGCATGAAGGTGTTATATGTCACTTCCTGTGTCCCCTATGTGGAGCTACATAGCACTTGCCGCTATGAATATAAATCGGTATTGGTGTGTAGATGTCTGCGGGGTGGGACAGTTATCAAGCACGTAAAGTTTGTTTCAGATGTGAGCATGTACACTGAACACTAATGTACCCAAACAATAAAATAAATTCCTTTTATATTTCCCTGCCTTGTTGTTTATGTGTACATACAGAGGAAGAATGTGAGAACAGCACACATTTCATCGTTACTGTGTGTTAGAGCATGGGAGAACAGTGGATACTTTTAATACAGCCCACACC
>NC_060161.1:5608779-5609988 GCF_021292245.1 Micropterus dolomieu
GTTCTTGAAGACTGTTTGACCGTCGCTGGCGCGTGGAAACGCTTTGATCAGCTGTTTGATGAGAGGCGGAGGATTCTTCGGGTGCAATGTTTCTGATTGTTGAGGAGAGTGGACCGTGGAAGGCGGATGGCGTTAAGGCTGGACTCACCCACTCCCTGGCCGCCTTTAGGATTGTAGAAAGCAGGGCCTCAAGCGTGGAGACGGAGGAGAGAATTCGGCTTCTGGTGCTGAGTCTGCTGACGTGAACGTAGAAGATGTCGCCAGTTCGTCCGAATAATTCAGCGTCTGATGGGGATAGCGATGTGCCCAGAGGTAAGTGGATGGAAGTAGCTTGTAATAATTTGCATTATTGGATGTTAGCGTAGCGTGCTCGACACGATGTTGCTTGGTCTCGGTTCGTTTGCGGAATGCAAGAGCAAAGAAGAGGAAGTGTGTTGTGTGAGTATTTATGGAAAGCCTGGAGTGACGTCATTGATGTGTGGTCCCGCTCCTGAAACTCTGCTGGAAGCCCCACTTAATTTTACAGTAGAACAATGGCAACCCTGCTGCCCAATTCTTTACTGTTTTTTTACAGGAAAATTCTTAACAGTGTAGAGCTCTCTGTGCAGTTAAACAGGAATTCTATCATTTAAGTATCCCAATTAAAATCTGGTGTCAAATATTTGAAAGTGTTATGGGGGCCACTCAGTCATCAGAACTACAGCAGACGGGAGGAGAATCCCATTGAGACTCTACATGCAGAGATCTGTAGAAACGTCCTAAGTATTCAGAAAAAGACTCCTGTGTAGGCCAGAATTAGGCCGGTTTCCATTGATAACTTACTTAAAAAAGAGCACTAATCTTTCTCAAGTCCACAAGACTCCCTCCAATTCAAGAGCTGAGCCCTGACGGGAGTCCCTAATGCCGGCTGGTCCTGAAACTAACAAATCCTGCACCATGTCACACCTTTCTCAAACCAGCACTGCTTTACAAAGACCAGTTAGAGGAAACCAAATGATCCCTCAAAGCAAAAATACTTATTTGGAAGATTGGGAGGAAAAAAACCAACACAGACTAGATTGTTATCTAAACAAATCTGAATATCTCTCTGCTGTCAGAGAAATCAGGCAAAAATTAGAAACCTTCTGCATGGAGATGATGCAGAGAAACTTGTTACCTCAAGGCTTGACTACTGGAACTCCGTGCTTTCAGGCCGCTCAGAAAAATCTC
>NC_060161.1:5610088-5610660 GCF_021292245.1 Micropterus dolomieu
CTCTACATGCAGAGATCTGTAGAAACGTCCTACGTATTCAGAAAAAGACTCCTGTGTAGGCCAGAATTAGGCCGGTTTCCATTGATAACTTACTTAAAAAAGAGCACTAATCTTTCTCAAGTCCACAAGACTCCCTCCAATTCAAGAGCTGAGCCCTGACGGGAGTCCCTAATGCCGGCTGGTCCTGAAACTAACAAATCCTGCACCATGTCACACCTTTCTCAAACCAGCACTGCTTTACAAAGACCAGTTAGAGGAAACCAAATGATCCCTCAAAGCAAAAATACTTATTTGGAAGATTGGGAGGAAAAAAACCAACACAGACTAGATTGTTATCTAAACAAATCTGAATATCTCTCTGCTGTCAGAGAAATCAGGCAAAAATTAAAACCTTCTGCATGGAGATGATGCAGAGAAACTTGTTACCTCAAGGCTTGACTACTGGAACTCCGTGCTTTCAGGCCGCTCAGAAAAATCTCTTAAGTCTCTCCAGTTAATACAAAACGCTGCTGCACGCATACTGACTAGAACCAGCAGGAGAGATCATATCACCCCTGTTTTAGTAACTTTGC
>NC_060161.1:5610760-5611308 GCF_021292245.1 Micropterus dolomieu
ATTTGGAAGATTGGGAGGAAAAAAACCAACACAGACTAGATTGTTATCTAAACAAATCTGAATATCTCTCTGCTGTCAGAGAAATCAGGCAAAAATTAGAAACCTTCTGCATGGAGATGATGCAGAGAAACTTGTTACCTCAAGGCTTGACTACTGGAACTCTGTGCTTTCAGGCCGCTCAGAAAAATCTCTTAAGTCTCTCCAGTTAATACAAAACGCTGCTGCACGCATACTGACTAGAACCAGCAGGAGAGATCATATCACCCCTGTTTTAGTAACTTTGCACTGGCTCCCGGTAAAATTGAGTATTGATTATAAAATACTTCTCCTTACATACAAAGCCCTTAATGGTCAGGCAACATCCTATATGAAAGAACTCCTTACACCATACTGCCCGTGTGTGCGATGTTGCAGCCTTGCAGAGTGAAGTTTCTCTCATAAATGTGGGACTAATGTCAGAGAATATTCAAGTTTCTTACTTGGAGATGAAATTGTGTCTGGGATTATTCCCCCTCTCCTTCTGTTACAGTGGACCTCATGTGCAGCTG
>NC_060161.1:5611408-5611892 GCF_021292245.1 Micropterus dolomieu
GTAACTTTGCACTGGCTCCCGGTAAAATTGAGTATTGATTATAAAATACTTCTCCTTACATACAAAGCCCTTAATGGTCAGGCAACATCCTATATGAAAGAACTCCTTACACCATACTGCCCGTGTGTGCGATGTTGCAGCCTTGCAGAGTGAAGTTTCTCTCATAAATGTGGGACTACTGTCAGAGAATATTCAAGTTTCTTACTTGGAGATGAAATTGTGTCTGGGATTATTCCCCCTCTCCTTCTGTTACAGTGGACCTCATGTGCAGCTGGACCTTTACATCTTCATCATATTCCACATAAAATACAGGATAGAGATCTGAACTACAAGAACAACATCAGGCTACAAATTTAGTTCAACAAGCCTCCCTGGCTTTGTCGGCCGCCACGATATTAGATTTAGCCGTTAACGTGTCTTCACATTCATAATTTCCTGACACTGCCAACGTGCGTTCCTCTGCCTCTTTTTATACGAACGCGCA
>NC_060161.1:5611992-5625757 GCF_021292245.1 Micropterus dolomieu
GTGTAGGCTGCCTCCCTCCCCTCTCTCTCTCTCTCTCTCTCTCTCCTTCACCCCAACCGGTGGAGGCAGATGGCCGCCCACCCTGAGCCGTGGTTCTGCTCGAGGTTTCTGCCTCTTAAAGGAAGTTTTTCCTTGCCTCTGTCTCCTAGTGCTGCTCTTGGTGGGAACTGTTGGGCTTCTGTAAATAACATCACAGAGTACGGTCTAGACCTGCTCTTTTATGAAAAGCGCTGTGAGATAACTGTTGTTGTGATTTGGCGCTATATAAATAAAATTGAATTGAATTGAAAAATATGAAATATCCTAGAAATGTCAAAATACACCGGAGGGGGGCTTTAACTTGTTATATGTGTAATACCTGCAGCTGGGAGTCTGATGCTGCGTTCTCAGAAATTTTTTACCTCCAACTACAAAAACTATCCTTGAACACGGCTTGTATTCCTTTGAAATCCAGTTAAAACACCTTAATTGCATCATAAATAATTAGTGTTTGTGATCTTTTTTTATCTTGAAGAGAATATTAATCAGTAAAGTAATGAAACTTTAAAGAAAAGAAATTCAGTCTCATAATGTACTACTTGGTTTGCAGTGTTTTTATTATTATAAATTTACAGTGATTTAAATTAAAATTAAATGAAAGGTAAATTCTGGTCTGAACTCAGTTTTGATTGGTTGAATGATTGATTGATTGAAATTATTTGTGTGTGTTGTAGGAGAGGCCACCTGCTGCTGTACATCCTCCTGACCAGCAGGTGGCCTCGTCTGCACTCAGCACAACCAAAGATTACAGACAGCACAGTTTCTGCTTCACTACATGTAAATACAGAAATAAATCAGCAGGAAAACTTGTGAGAAAGGTTTAGTGTTACAGATGAGGAGCTGCAGGGGGAGCCGACGACACCATCACAGTGAACTCCATCAGGGAGGAGGATGATGATGAAGAAGGTGGAGGCAGCTGCTGGTTTCAGGCTTTACAGCTGAACTCCAGAGTCCTGGTCTTTTTCTGCCCGGGAACCACCAAAACCTCAACGTGACACTGAAGCGTCTGGAAAACACAACAGGAAGTGGATTTTTCACATTAAAAGACCTTTACCTACAAATCCTGTTTGAAAGAGACAGCAGAGGACGTTAAGAAGAGGAAAAAACAGTGAGCTGTCCTTCCTCCTGCTGGACTGGTCAGTAATATCACTGTGCCTTGTGTTGTCACACCTGCTTGGTAGTAATGTGATCATAACAACTGCATGTGAACAGCTGTCCTTGTATACCACAGTTTGTATATCACATTTCCAACCAGCTGTGAAATCAGGTCATCAGTTCTTGACCAATGACCACAGATGTTTTTAGTGAGGTCCCAGTGACCTTTGACCTCCAAATTCTAAGCAGTTCATCTTCCAGTCAAAGAACGTCCCTCCAGGTGTTCCTGATATATTGTGTTCACCTGTACAAACCCCCCATGGTGCACCAGTTCAGACTCACCTTGCGAGGAAACTTAAAGTTGCATTTGGACAGATTTTGGACGCTGGGGGGTTTACGGCAGACGGTCCTGGAAATCACCAAATCCACGATGTACAAAGTCCCTGCAACAACCTGAACAACAAACACACGAGACAGCAGAGTCACTAAGTACTGTACTTAAGTAGAAGTGGGAGGTACTTGTACGTCACCTGGGTAACTGCTGATGGCTGCAGTCACACAGTGCTTTAGAATTTGTCTCTCATTCACTAACACTCAGCTGGCTCGACCATCAGGAGCAAACCTTTTACTCCGCTACATTGAGAACTTTAGTTGATTACGTTGTCTATGAAGATTCTCAGTCATCCAGGTCATAGTAATCCAATGAAGGTTAAAGTCAAGGGCAGCTGGACTTGGTTGAAGATACTGGAAGACGTTTCGTCCCTCATCCAAAGGACTTCTTCAGTTCTGACTGACTGGCAGGGAAACTCAGCTATTTAACCTCAGTGGGGTCGTTGGCCCGGGTCATCGATACCGCTGGTTCGTTAGTGTTCCCAGTTGCTGTGACGACAGTCGTTACAGTCGTTCAGACTACCTGTGGCCAAGACTGAACGACCATCGTTGGTATCTTCACCTGAGGCCAAGACTGAACGACCATCGTTGGTATCTTCACCTGAGGCCAAGACTGAACGACCATCGTTGGTATCTTCACCTGAGGCCAAGACTGAACGACCATCGTTGGTATCTTCACCTGAGGCCAATAGGTTACGTTTGTTGAGTTTCCTGGGAAGTGATGAAAGGACAGCATTGTAAGTGGGGGATAAGTGGTGGCGTAGACCCCCTCCCCTGTTCAATGACGAAGGACAGAGGACACCCTTCAGATGTTACATCTGAAGGGTGTCCTCTGTCCTTCAGATGTTACATCTGAAGGACAGAGGACACTCTTTTGAGGACCACCAGGTGCACATTTTAGACAGAGAAGATGGATGGTTTGAAAGAGGTGTCAAGGAAGCATCTACACCAGGGTTGAGAAGCCGTCATTGAACAGAGGAGGGGGTCTACGCCACCACTTATCCCCCACTTACACACACACCGAGCGAGACGGTTTGAAGGTCAGTCATTAAGGGATTCCAGACTCTGGACCAGACAAGGACCAGAGAGGTCCAGCTGTTCTGCTGTTGACCTTTGACCCCACAGAGTGCCCGGATGTGTCGTACCTGACTCTCTGCCTTCTTGATGGAGGAGATTCTGTAGAGGAAGGCGTCGTTTGATTTGGTGTTGTAGTGGTTGATGGCGACGACGAGGGCCTTCTGGAGGTCGGGGTCATTGTTGTTGATGGGGAATGGAGCTCCAGGTACTGGGACGGTAGTACGGCTCACCTCCCCCAGCACTGAAGGGGAAGACGAGACATTCACATTTTTTGACCTCTGACCTTAAAGTGGTGTCTCCAACATTTGCGTCAATAAAGTTTGTTCTGATAGAGTTTAGACTGCAGGATATCTGACTTTATTTTCGTCTAGTGCTGCTTTCTACCTCTAATGCAGTACATCTCAGAGTACTTTTTACTGCACTACAGAGCTGTTTTCAGAGTGTTAAACATTATAATTTGATGATTGAGGACATAAATAACAAGCTGACAGGACGCACAACGGCAAACAAACACTGCAGTCCTGTTTGTTTGAGTTTATAATTAGAACAAATATGAAGTAAAACAGCTTCAACAAGCAGAAGCTATTTTAATTCAACACGTTATTTCCTGGAGAGAAATTCTTCCTGCTGGTACACCCCTCATATTTGTTAAATATCTGATTAAATCTTTTCCTGTGACAACACTGAAGAAATGACTCTTTGCTACAATGTAAAGTAGTAGAGTAGTAGAGTGTGCAGCTTGTGTAACTGTAAATTTGCTGTCCCCTCAGAGTCAATCTCTAAACGGGGTCAACAAAGGTTCCACTTGATGCGATCACTGAATTCTTTTAATATCTCCCAGAGGATCTTATGTCTTTTATCTGCTGGTTTTATGGATTGTCTGTGAAGGACAAGAATAGCCTCAGCACTGTAAAACTGTATAGCTGACAGACCTGAGCTCCCTCTGAAAAAAACGAGTGGTCCAGAAGGCTAGATGGTGATGTTGCAGTGGATAAGACATATGCCTTTGGTGAGAGAGACCCGTATTCAAATCCCCACTGTGACACATCCAGTATTGTGTCCCTGAGCAAGACACTTAACCCAACTAGTTGCTCCAGAGGTGTATGACCTCTGATAAATAGCAACTGTAAGTTGCTAAATGAATAAATGTCGATGAGTCATTCAGACCACGTTCTTAGTCAGGAATTCTGTTTAATGCCCTTGAGATAGCGCTACCTCACCACCCCCCCCCCAAAAAAGAAAACTGACCAATATGCAAATTATTTTATTCCTTCTGCCATCAGCAACTAGACATGGGCCAGACATTGTAAACCTGAGAACCCTCGTGTATTTGTTCCTTTATTATTTATTGTCTATTTCTTTTTTTGAAGACAAACAGGAAGCACACCGGGAAAACATTCCTGTGAATTTGGGTGTTTCTAGTGTTATGAAAAAATGTTGTTCAGCAGCTGACTGTCAGAGTCCAGAGGTGTGTCTATGAACGCACCAGCAGGAATGACATTTATAATCTGTATTACAACTATACAGCGTATTGAATATATGTCATTCTTACTCAATATTTTTATAATATTGACATCTGTGTTAATAAAACCATTTCTTCTCATTGCTGTTAATCTTTGATGAATCAACCACTGCAGATAGTTTCTGGCAGGATGATTTGATAATGATCATTTAATATTAGATGACACTAATTAGATCACAGTTCATCTCCACAACCTAAAACTCTTTTCACACAACAATCACAGAGAAACGGTGCTTCACTAAACATTTAACACGAGTTCTCTTTAGTTTCTCCCCACTAAATATCTGCAGCTTCAGAGCTGAAAGAAGCTCATTTCTGTTTGACTGAGGAGTTTTATGTTGCAGAGTTTCCTCTTTAGACACCAGTGTGTGACTTTATTGACTGTAGGAACAGTTTTAAGATCTCAACAAACTGGTGTTTGTGTCATTTATTCTCAAAACTGAGCTTGTTTCTAAAAATGCATCCAAATAACAAGAAAAGATGTTCATGCACAGATGACGTCATGTTATAGTTTTACACGTGAAATTGTTAAAATCATGTTAGCTTGAAAATAAGAAGCTGAAAACTGGTGGTTTGGAAAAAGGAGGAATCCAGCGTGGCCCCTTTCCAACATTAAACCGTGTTAAAGAAGAAGAAACTTTTACCCAGAACGCCGAGCAGAGAGACGAGCAGCAGCGTCTTCAGTCCCATCATGCACTCTGTCTGTGAGTTCTCGTCTGTTTGGTGTGAGGCGTCGATGCTCTGAACACAGATCAGCTCTGTTCACAGGAACAAACTCTCCTGCTCGTTCCTTTATACTCAGCAGCTGCACCTTGTGTGACTCGACATGTGACGTCTCAGAGACTGAAATCCACTGGAATCACATTTACTGAGCATCAGTCAGGCTTCTTCTTAATGTTCACACTGGTGTTGATTTGACAGGAAGTCTCTTTTTCCCTTCATGTCACAAAACCAAATTTATTATTTTATTGTCTCAACAAAGAAAAACTTAAGTTGTTTAATAGTATTTTGCACCTTTTACCCCTAATATTTATATAAAACTAATTATAGGAAGAAAACCCACTCATCAGGATTTGAACACTCAATGTTATAATTATTAATCAGTGAAGTGTCAAACTGAGCTACCAGAGGAGCAGATTTGAGTTCACATCTCATTGCTAACCTACAACAAGCTGCCTAAAGTCCTCTGTCTGTGCGTGTAGTTGTGATTTTGTGGTTCTGTGCAATAATTAACTTGTAATATTATGTGTGTAATACCTGCAGCTGTGAGTCTGAATTCAGAGTTTGATGTCTCAGGTTCTGGCTCGACTCTCGCATGAGCTCCCGACCAGGGCTGATTTCAGACCCATCAAAATGTTTATTTAAACCGAAACGGTGGTACTTTGAACCAAAGCCAATTCCTCATATGTGTAAAACACTACTTGGCAATAAAGCTCCTTCTGATTCTTTTGATTCTGTTGCATACTGAAGCACACCGCACGTCACTATCATTGTAATCTGGCTAGTGTTTATTTAAATGTCGCTGCTGATTGGGTAACACCTCTTACACACCCACCAAACAGGACATTGCATACCTCAAAGCCTGTTTGACACCAAAATATTTCATTATAAAAACATCCTCGCTTCCTAAAAAAAAGTCCTCTCTTTCTAAAATGTCCTCAACTTGAAGGTTACAATTGAGGTCCTCACAAAAATACATGGGCAAACACTCACTATTCATTTTAATGCATATTTGGATTGTTCGTTAAGTAATACACAGAAAAATCAAACTTAATAAGGTTATGTAAGGTGAAGATGCCAACAATGGTCTTCAGACGTGGCCTCGGGTGGTTATAACAAACATAACGGCTGTCGTTACAGCAACCAGGAGCACTCACGAACCAGCGGTATCGACGATCGTGGCAAACGACCCCACTGAGGCCTGGACCACGAAGCAGGATTTGAGCTTATCCAGGTAACTTCAGGGTTAACCCTGCTGGGTTTTCAGCACCACGAAGGTGGTTCACTTCTTCCCATGGTAACTTATGCTGAACGGCTAACCTGCTCCGGAACAGGTTCTGTTCCAGATCAGAGACTAACTCTGTGAAAATGACGTCACCATCTGTAGGAAATCCCACAGACTGTTTTAGCCAATAGGCTGCTTTATGTTTGCAGAGGTGATGTGGAGAAACTCTTGACTCCAGCGATATAATCCTGCAGAGACTGAGCCTGCAGGTTTTTACAGCACAGCAGGATCAGCCTATTTACTGCCTTTAAATGTCTTTAATATTTTTTAATGAAAGGGGTTTTATTTTTCAATATTAGGAGCAGTTTGGTAGGGATATTGAAATACTAAATTTAATATGAACGTAGGCTGTTTATTTTAGGTTAGTATAGCTTTCTTAGGCCTGCTACAGAGACTGCGGTCATGTTCATGTTCATCATGTGAGCTTTCAGCAGCCTAGATGTTGACATTCAGTCTTTCAGACACTATACAAGTACGGAGCATTTATTTGAGCTCATTTTATGGCATGAATGGAGTTTTGTTTCATTGCTTTATGAAGTTAATTTAGAACAACGTTTGGAACACTTAAATTAATCTCATTTTTGAAGGAATGACAAGTTTTTTAAAGTGAGGGGGAATACCACTTATTCAGTGCCCGAGTCTTTTAATGTGGAGACGCCGACACACAGCCGAGCTGAAAGAATAAGGCTGATATTTTCATCCAGCTCATAAGAACACTTTAAATCAACACAATATACTACTGTTCATTTAGACATTCACACTGTCAGGGAGTTTCTGTCTCCCTGCATGTGTCAGCTGCAGCCGTGCTGCTGTCGTGTTTCTGTAGTGTTACGGTTTAATGCTCGTTCATAAAATATGACGCTCTGCTGACAGTGGACCTGTTCATGTCTGTGACTGGTCATCTGCTGCTAACTCCGCCTCTTTTATGCTGGATTGGGAAACCCTGGGTTGACTTACCGAGTCGATAACCAGCTTCGTGGTAGCGCTTATCCCGACTGTTCGGGTTAATGAAACCAGATAACGAAAACATATCCTGGGTACGTTGAACTTGCTTCGTGGTGCAGGCCCCAGGTAAACATGTGATCGGGTAAACAGGTAAACATGTGATCGGGTAAACATGTGATCAGGTAAACATGTGATCGGGTAAACAGGTAAACATGTGATCGGGTAAACATGTGATCAGGTAAACATGTGATCGGGTAAACAGGTAAACATGTGATCGGGTAAACATGTGATCGGGTAAACAGGTAAACATGTGATCGGGTAAACATGTGATCAGGTAAACAGGTAAACATGTAAACATGTGATCAGGTAAACATGTGATCAGGTAAACAGGTAAACATGTAAACATGTGATCAGGTAAACATGTGATCAGGTAACTCACCCAGAAGATGATGTTGTAACTGAACATCAGGTATTTGTAGCAGCAGCTGACCTCAGCGTTGTCATAGCGATAGTAGTACATCTGTCACAACACACTGCAGTTACATACTGTACACGTACACTGGTACTGTTAGCAAAACAGAACTGGACCCCGGTACTGTTAGCAGTATCAAGAACAACAGAACTGGACTGGACCCCGGTACTGTTAGCAGTATCAAGAACAACAGAACAGAACTGGACCCCGGTACTGTTAGCAGTATCAAGAACAACAGAACTGGACTGGACCCCGGTACTGTTAGCAGTATCAAGAACAACAGAACTGGACTGGACCCCGGTACTGTTAGCAGCATCAAGAACAACAGAACTGGACCCCGGTACTGTTAGCAGCATCAAGAACAACAGAACTGGACTGGACCCCGGTACTGTTAGCAGTATCAAGAACAACAGAACAGGACTGGACCCCGGTACTGTTAGCAGTATCAAGAACAACAGAACAGAACTGGACCCCGGTACTGTTAGCAGCATCAAGAACAACAGAACTGGACCCCGGTACTGTTAGCAGTATCAAGAACAACAGAACTGGACTGGACCCCGGTACTGTTAGCAGCATCAAGAACAACAGAACTGGACTGGACCCCGGTACTGTTAGCAGCATCAAGAACAACAGAACTGGACTGGACCCCGGTACAGTATCAAGAACAACAGAACAGAACTGGACCCCGGTACTGTTAGCAGTATCAAGAACAACAGAACAGAACCGGACCCCGGTACTGTTAGCAGCATCAAGAACAACAGAACTGGACTGGACCCCGGTACTGTTAGCAGTATCAAGAACAACAGAACTGGACTGGACCCCGGTACTGTTAGCAGTTAGCTTGTAACTGGTTCGGTTTCAAGTCTTTAACTTTAAATGTTAGCATTAACTTTGTTAGCTTAGCTTAGCTCTGGGTGTGAGCTAGTTAACAACTGGGCGCCTTTGCCTCGCTATGTTTCTGTAAAGTACCGACACGGTACCGAATTGTTCACCGCCCATCCGGTTCCTTTGCGCGGTACCGAAGAGCAGCGTTACCGTGCCGTTATTAGCCGGTAATGTGCCGTTATTAGCCGGTAATGTGCCGTTATTAGCCCGTAACGGTGAACCGGAGTTCCTGGAGAGTTTGCTGCGGGCTAACAGGAAGCGGCTAACGCTGGAGCTAAAGTGAAGTACAGGGAGCGGGTTCCTGTAGCAGAGAGGTAGCAGAGAGGTAGCAGCCTCACCTGAGCTCAGAGAGAGGGAGTCACCTGTCCTTACCTCTCAGCAGTCTGTAGAAACACGACCAGGCTCCTCCGACTCTGTCAGAAACACACCCTGCTGATAACGGACCGCTGCTTCCTCCAACAACAACAACAAGCAGCCAGCTGCGGCTTTCAGGACTTTACAGGTGCTGCCGCCCCCTGCTGGCCCGGAGGGGGAAGGACCAAAGCCTCTGTTCTTCACCCAGCAGCTCTCTCTCCGCTTCAGTATCCCAGGTACACGCACCTGTCTTTAATAACAGGTTTCCTGTCCCAGCTGTTTCTTTAGCTTCTCCTTTTGCAAAGCTTGTATTTAGTCTGCTCTCTCCTCCCTTTAATACCTACCTGGCAGGTACCCAGCACCATCTGAAGCTTCTGGGATCTGAAGACCATTTCCAGCATTAAATCTTCTCTATTCTTTCCAAAACTGTAAATTCAATTCAGTTTTATTTATACGGCACCAAACAAACGCCACTCAGATCATTTCTCAGTTTATGGAGCAGAGGCTCGATGACCAGAGAACAGAGGGCAGCCCGGTGTGACCCCCTCTGACCAGTGAAAGGAGCTCTCAGACCCCCATTCATTTTTAGAACACCTGCAGTGTGACTATACAGAACCTGGATCTGGGCTATAAAGCCTGGGCTGAACCCAAAGGCAGCTAGAGTTCACCACAGATCCAGGAGTTCAACCCGGGTCTGCAGCCAACGAGCTAGAGACCTCCAAAACATCACACATTAAAGTGACACTGCCGGCCACACAGTATGTCTGATCAGCGTGGATAACAGCAGCCGTCACCTCTGGAAGCCTGGGGGCCAGGACCCGGGACAGTACGTTATAGTCTGTGCAGAGCAGGGAAACTGGTCTCCAGGTCTTCAGCTCCTGCAGGTCTCCCTTCTTGGTGAGCAAAGTGATGAGCGCCCTCCCGCGGCTCAGAGGCAGCCGACCTCTCCTCCAACAAGTCTTCACTCAACACCGACCAGCAGGACCGACCGTCCGGGCCAGGAGCCCTGCCACCCTGAGAACCCATCAGCGTAAAATTCATCAAGGGAAACACGAGCCTCCAACTTCACCCTGGCCTCAGCGTGCACCTGAGGAAGAGCAGTGAAGAAGCTGCTGCACACACCTGTCAGCTAATTTCCGTGAGGAAGCAACATGAGGTTCTTGATGATTCCTGTCAAGCTTTGGATTTTCAGTACATTTAAAAACACCTCCTAAAAACAAATCCTCATCACTGTTACCGTCACACAGGACATTAAGCGCCGCTAACCCGTCTGCTGCGCCTCAACAAAAACAAGGTTTTCAGCAATAAACAGCCCTCAATCATTTTCTCCTTGACTTTGTAGGAAGAAGGTAAGAAAGTCCTGGAAACACACTCCCACCGCTCCTCTACAGCTGGACCCCCCAGACACTTTCATTATCTACTCTGTGTTTCCATCTGTGTTCTTCAGCTCCAGCAGCTTGAAAGAAGCAGTTCTGTTAACTTCGGCCCTCCATTTAGCTTCAGAGCGCCTCTGTTGGAATCCCACATGGAGAAAAGAGGCCTGAGAAGAGAACAAGAGGAAACTGGTTTCAGCATCAGCAGCTATTTGTGCTTTGACTCTGAGGATCGGATAGACTTCCTGCTCTGTTAGAACATCATCTGCAGAGTTTCCTGATCTTTCTGTCAGAGACTCAGCTGACTCAACAAATAGCTCAGCAGCCGGAACGCTACAACCTGTGAGGCGAGGGTCAGGTGACCAGCAGAGACCACAGACGGCGTCGGGAGTGAAAACGCTGCCTCACTGATCCACATGGACAAAATAACAGCTGTCAGGACCAGGTTCCAGGTGTTCCTAATAAACCGGTCAGCTCGCTGTGAATGTGTCGGTACACTCTGCGTGTGTGATGTGATCTGTTACCGTGACTCCTCGCCTCCAGCAACCCATCACCGTCTCCATGGCAACAGCAAGTGATGCCACACGTTATGGATAATTTCGTCTCATCAGTTCGGGGGGTGGGGGGGTCTGAATCACAGCTTCCAAGGTTCAGGTTCAACACTGAAACAAACTCACATCGTCTGCAGCACCAAAATCTGTTCAAAAGAGCCCACATTTAAACTCAGTAAGCAAGTTTGAAGGTGGAACTGACCGGATCAGAACCGGTCGTCACCTCCAGCTGTCTGTAGATACTGGATCCATCTGGTTTTACTGTGACACAGTGATTCAGATTCACTGAGCTCAGTGATGTCTGCAGATCTGATCTGAAGTTCTCTCACTCCTCAGTCCGGGTTCTTTCCCAACTAGAAAGAACCTTTAGTTTGTGTACTCTGAGACAGATCTGGATCTAAACAGACGAGAACCCGGGCCTGTTCCCTTCAACAATCTCTGATTCAGCTTCAGACACTCTGAGAACTCCTCACTGTCTTTTTCTGTCTTGTTTAATTCACAGAGAAGAACTTGTGGTCCAGGTGAACCTGATCTGGGCTCTGTGGTTGTTTCCTCAGAGCTGGGAGAACAGATAATCCTCAGTAATCCCACTTAATCCAACAATATGGGGCTGGTGAGAGGAAGTAATAAGAGGGGGATCGGGATCAGATGATGGCAGAGCAGCAAAAGCCCTGTTAGTAACACATTCAGACTTTCCTCTGTATAAATGCTGAAAATGTGAATGGAGTTTGGAACAGAGAGTAAATGTGAGCAGAATACCTGAGAAACACGCTTATTTACACCTGATAACAGCTGATCCTGGTCCATAAATATTCATCGGGCCACACTGAGCTGCATTAATATTCATTATTCTCCCCTTTCATTTAACAGGAACAGTGCACATAAATGAAATAGATTTCATCTGCAGTCCTTGGACAGGTGTTTTACTGTCACATAAATCATGAGAATGTGCAACAAAAGAGATGTGAATCCAGACATTGTACTTTTACCATTTAACAATACCTTTATTGAATTTTGAACAATCAACACAGGATGCAGAGTCCTCACGTATCACTTCCACGCACGTCTTTACACGTTTCACTAATTGACATGTCTTCCCAGCCACCAGAACGTGGCTTGTGTGCTTAAAGTTCAGCGTTTAAAGGACTTTTTCTATTCATAATCACGGACAGACGCTGGCTAACATTCTTCCACAATATTTGAACTCTCGGGCTTTCCCGTAAACAGTGAAGTAAAGAACCTTCTCATCAGAGCATGTGGAGCACGTATCTGCAACATTAGGAGATATCCGATGTAACCGGGGTCGTGTGCGTTCTCAGGAGCCATTCATATAGAAGTGATTTAAACTTTGGATCCACAGTCTGTTTTTAAACGGGCACTCTCCCTTCTATGTCAGTTTTCTGTGCATTTAAGGTATCCGATGCTGAGGAGGTGGAAAACTTCCCCAGCACGTTTCGTCCGGCGCTGCCAGTGGTGCTACTCACACCATGCCTTTAGACTTTGATGACATGCAGCTTTTTCAGGAATTTGATATCTCTGACATAACTGATCAAAAGAGAACCTCCCTCTGTCCAGATTCTGAATCCTCCATCTTTAAAACCAGGTTTAATAAAGTAAACTGAGATATGATGGATACATCCCAGCCCAGGTGTTGTGGGAGGCAGAGACTGTCTTCCTAACAAAGGGACACCTTTAACTCAGTACCACATCTGGATATTTTATGAATATGAATTTAAATCTGGAATAGGTTGTCAAGGAGACATATACCATTGCTGAGGTTAACTGGGCCACCCAATAATACCACCTCCCCTTTCATAAGGCATGTAGTAAGTGAAGGCTGGCTCTCCTGTTATTCAAATCGACTAAGTCATTTAGTAACTGTACCGTAACATGCATTGGACCGAGGGAGTGAAGGCGCATTTCATTTAAAGAAAACAACAACAACATTCCCAAGCCTGACAATTTTAACAATAGTCACAGTAAATATTTTTTTTAAAGGTAAATTACATGCACACACACAAACTAAAGTACATACGAAATCAATAAATAAGAAATGGGGGGGGGGTCTCCAGATTCTCAGCCAAAAGTTAAAACGTAGGAGGCTGATGGCAGAGTAGGGGGGTGATCTCAGCAGCACCCAGAGAGGAGAAATGGGAAATAAATGGTTCCCAAACCAAACAAAACGTTTTGTTGCTTATCAAATAGCTAATCCCTTCAGTGGAGCTCGTCATGAAGCCAGTCAACACGAGCTGCTCTGATTTTCAGTTTAGAAGAACCAGCAGTTAAAGAGCAGGTGAGGGCGCCCTTATGAAGATTTGAGAGTGATTGTTGAGCCCAACGCTACTGACAGGGAATTACAGATAGATTTCCAGAGAGTCATCAGTCTTGGATAAAGCCAGAACATATGGAGGCGTGATGCAGGGGCTTCCCTACATCCGTCACAAGTAGGGTCCATGTCTGGTTTAACCTTTGCTGGTCTGTCCAATAAATGCGATGTCCAAATGTGAACTGTATGAGCGCATATAGAACTTCTTTCCCCTCCTCATCTTTAAACGTATGATCCAAATCGTCCTCCCAGCTTTGTCTTGAATCCAAGTCGAACTTGGTCTGTAGAACAAGCCTCTTTTATTATATTTTTATTATACTGTATTTCTTGAAATTATGGCTGTCAGTACTATTTTGTGTTTCTGTTGTATTTCAAAAAATAAAAAAGATTTGCAGATTGCTTGTCTAGTTAAACACAGTGAGAGGAGCCTTGATCCTCACCTGACGATGCCTTTGTAAACTTCATGTGGTTTCTAATCGGCTGTGGTGCAGAAACAGTGAGGCTTACATGTTCCTGGTATCTGTCAGTGGTCGTACTTGGTGCACTAGATGTTCAATTCAATTCAATTCAATTCAGTTTTATTTATATAGCGCCAAATCACAACAACAGTTATCTCACAGCGCTTTTCATAAAGAGCAGGTCTAGACCGAACTCTGTGATGTTATTTACAGAAGCCCAACAGTTCCCACCAAGAGCAGCACTAGGTGACAGAGGCAAGGAAAAACTTCCTT
>NC_060161.1:5625777-5637143 GCF_021292245.1 Micropterus dolomieu
AAGGTGGTTCACTTCTTCCCATGGTAACTTATGCTGAACGGCTAACCTGCTCCGGAACAGGTTCTGTTCCAGATCAGAGACTAACTCTGTGAAAATGACGTCACCATCTGTAGGAAATCCCACAGACTGTTTTAGCCAATAGGCTGCTTTATGTTTGCAGAGGTGATGTGGAGAAACTCTTGACTCCAGCGATATAATCCTGCAGAGACTGAGCCTGCAGGTTTTTACAGCACAGCAGGATCAGCCTATTTACTGCCTTTAAATGTCTTTAATATTTTTTAATGAAAGGGGTTTTATTTTTCAATATTAGGAGCAGTTTGGTAGGGATATTGAAATACTAAATTTAATATGAACGTAGGCTGTTTATTTTAGGTTAGTATAGCTTTCTTAGGCCTGCTACAGAGACTGCGGTCATGTTCATGTTCATCATGTGAGCTTTCAGCAGCCTAGATGTTGACATTCAGTCTTTCAGACACTATACAAGTACGGAGCATTTATTTGAGCTCATTTTATGGCATGAATGGAGTTTTGTTTCATTGCTTTATGAAGTTAATTTAGAACAACGTTTGGAACACTTAAATTAATCTCATTTTTGAAGGGATGACAAGTTTTTTAAAGTGAGGGGGAATACCACTTATTCAGTGCCCGAGTCTTTTAATGTGGAGACGCCGACACACAGCCGAGCTGAAAGAATAAGGCTGATATTTTCATCCAGCTCATAAGAACACTTTAAATCAACACAATATACTACTGTTCATTTAGACATTCACACTGTCAGGGAGTTTCTGTCTCCCTGCATGTGTCAGCTGCAGCCGTGCTGCTGTCGTGTTTCTGTAGTGTTACGGTTTAATGCTCGTTCATAAAATATGACGCTCTGCTGACAGTGGACCTGTTCATGTCTGTGACTGGTCATCTGCTGCTAACTCCGCCTCTTTTATGCTGGATAGGGAAACCCTGGGTTGACTTACCGAGTCGATAACCAGCTTCGTGGTAGCGCTTATCCCGACTGTTCGGGTTAATGAAACCAGATAACGAAAACATATCCTGGGTATGTTGAACTTGCTTCGTGGTGCAGGCCCCAGGTGTCACCGTCTTGTTTTACTTCCTGTACTTTTGGTATTTAGTCTGTCTCACCAGTGTCTAGTTTCCAGATCATTGTTTCACTACTTGTTTTTTAAAGTTGTTTTTTTATTACTGCAGTTTTTATAATAACTTTATAGTGATATAAACATCTTAATTTAAATTCTGTTCTGAACTCAGTTGTGATTGAATCTGTAATCTGGGTGTTGTTTGACAGACCACCTGCCGCTGTACATCCTCCTGACCAGCAGGTGGACTCGTCTGCATGCAACACAACCACACAACCAAACTGAATATTTCAGTGGAGAAAAGAGAAATACATCTACAGAACAACTTTGTGTGAAAGGTTTAGTTTTACAGATGAAATGAGGAGCAGCAGGTCATCATCACAGTGAACTCCATCAGGAATGAGGAGGATGGAGGATGGAGGTTGGAGTCAGCCAGTGGTTTCAGGATTTACAGCTGAACTCCTCAGTTTTAATCTCTTTCAGCCAGGGAATCACCCAAACCTCACAGTGACACTGAAACGTCTGGAAAACACAGCAGGAAGTGAAGTTTAACATTAAAAGACCTTGAGCTACAACTCCTGCAGACTATATGGTATACACTCACTGGCCACTTTATGTGAACTCATTGTCATGTTCAAGACACCAGTTTGAGATGATTTGAGCATTATCCTGCTGGAAGCAGCCATCAGAAGATGTTACACTGTGTTCAGAAAGAGATGGACATGCACAGCAACAATACTCTGTTGCATTTAAACGAGGCTCAGTTGGTACTATGGGGCCCAAAGTGTGCCAAGAAAATCCCCCGCTGGCGACCTGTAGAGGTGTTGCATGTCAGACCTGCAGTCCCACTGGCGCAACACAAGTCGCAGGAGGAGAGCAGCACATAGATTTGGTAAAATTTAATTTAAAAACAGCAGTTTGGAAAAATAATTTTAGCACACTTTGAGATTTGAAATAAAAGCAAACTAGTGGCAGATTGGCCCCAAATAAATATTACTGGATCATGAGGGTCTATACAGTCTGTGTGTGCAAAGTTTCATGTAGATCGGATTCACCGCCCGGCAGTAGTTTGAAAAAGTAGGTTTTGCACATTTTGCGAAGAAAACTTTGGGGCAAAAATAGGGAGTGTCGTGTCCTATATCCTGAGATGCTGCTAGATTCAGGGCACACTAGCATATAAGGTGTTTAAATGTGCAACATCTTGCGTGGGAGGGCCAAAACACACTGATTATAGTGCCACCTGCTGGCAGACATTTATAAATATTGGTGTTTGCCATGTGTGCCACCTCAGTGAAAAATCATTTTAGTGTATTTCATTTAGAGTTTTTAACAAGAGCCCCACTTAGCTCAGACCCACCGGGTGCACCTGCACAGTTTTAATACCTGCACATACTCAGACCCACCTGGTGCAGACGACCTTCTGGCTGAAAGTCGCAGTTGGAAAGATCCTTGTTGTCTCGTTTATGGCAGATGGTTCTGGAAATCTCCAAATCTACGATGTACCGAACTCCCTTCACGACCTGAAACACAACAACAGATCAACTAAGTACATTTACCCAAGTACTGAACTTAAGTACAACTATGAGGTACTTTACAGATGTTGCAAACATCTTACTTAAATATGTTAATTTAATTACTTTAGTTACTAGTTACTTTTGTGATTATAATGTTCGTCAGATTATCAACAGAAAGTCTAAATCAACCAATAAATGATGACGTCATCATGGATTCACCTATGCACCTGCTGCAACATCACTGTTTTGAGACTACACCTGCTGTCGCTGTAGTTACTGTTGCTAAGCTGTGGACAATAACTATTAAGGGGGAGGAGCTTAGTGAACATTCACTTTGGAGTTTTAATAAAACTTCCAGTTGCAGTTCCAAGAAAAGTAAATTTGCACCTTTAAAATAACATAAATGTTTCAGTTAAGGTGCAAATTATTTATTAATTTGTTTGCACATTAAAATATAATTATTCGTAAAGATGTGATACAAGTACACAGACACAGTTTTACTACCTGCATATACTCAGACTTTCACTCACTTAAAGCAAACAGCAGGAGAGGCAGGATGATAAACACTTCTACAACAACACCAAGTTTTATATTTCACGTGGAACATTTTAAGGAGTTTTACGTCTTAAACGTCCTTTAACACCTTCTATAATAAATCAATACTGGATCCATTACAGTACCTTCATGACATCATCAGTAAAGGGGTAAATTAAGGGTTTCCAGACTTTGGACTAGACAAGGACCAGACGGGTAACTCTGTTCACCTTTGACCCTACAGATTACACATGATGCGTTTCCTATGTTGTACCTGCCGCTGAGCTCTGTGGATGGTGGAGGGCTTGAACAGGAAGGCGTCGTTCGATTGGTTGTTGAAGAAGTAGGTGCCGTCGAGGACGGCCTGCTGGAGGCCGGGGTCGTTCTCGCTAACGTTGTATGGAGCTCCAGGTAGAGTGAGGCCATGATGGCTGCCCGCCGCGACCCTTAGCGCTGAAGGGGAAGAGGAAGACAGTCACCTCTGATGACCTCTGATCTTAAAGTTTTCGTCTCCAACAGTTGCCTCACTAGAGTTCTGATAGATTCTAGTCTGCAGGACGTCTGAGCTTCTACTTGGGTATTTTCTTCTTTTTACTTTACTTGTACTAACTGTGATGTTTGTTACTAATGTTGAGCTCTGGACTGTTGGTTGGACACAACAAGTGTCATGAAGGTGTCACTTTGGGCTCTGGGTAATTGCTGTTTTCGTCTGGTGGCGTGAACAGAGCGATCTATCAGCTGTTTCTGGTTAAAGGAGAAGGGTCTTACTTTTTAAAAAGGTCTATACGGATCCTTTCCATCATGTTGTCAGACAGTTGGACGTACATGCAGCTCGCACCTGCTGGTGGTGTGTTCAAAGACACATAGATAGATTGTACATAGATAAATTATATATATAATGCAGTGATCACAAACTCAAACCCTCGTCTCCTTTTCACACGTCGATCACTTCACTAAACATTTAACACGAGTTCTCTTTAGTTTCTCCCCACTAAATATCTGCAGCTTCAGAGCTGAAAGAGAAGCTGGTTTCTGTTTGAGGAGTTTTATGTTGCAGAGTTTCCTCTTTAGACACCAGTGTGTGAATTTATCAACTGCAGGAACAGTTTTAAGATCTCAACAAACTGGTGTTTGTGTCATTTATCCTCATAAACTGAGCCTCTGTTTCTAAAACTGCATCAAAACAATCATGAAAAGCTGTTAGGTGGACACAGAAGTTGTCGTGTTATATTTTAACACCTTCTAACAGAGTTAAATCCTGTTAGATGGAAAGAAGGAAGTCAGTCTGAAAACTGATGGTTTGAAAAAAGAGAAATCCTGCGTGGCCTGAAACAACTTCAGTTTCACAACATTTGTCTTCAAACATTTCAAACATGCAAACATTTGTAATTAAATTAAACCGTGTTAAAGAAGAAGAAACTTTTACCCAGAACGCCGAGCAGAGAGACGAGCAGCAGCGTCTTCAGTCCCATCATGCACTCTGTCTGTGTTTCCTGTGAGGTGGCGACACTCTGACCACAGATCAGCTCTGTTCACAGGAACAAACTGTCATGTTTGTTCACTGAGCCTTAGTCAGGCTTCATCTGAGCGTTCAGACTGGTGATGGCTTCACAGGAAGTCTCTGCTTCCCTGCATGCATTGCCGCTCTGACTCAGCTGATAGTGATCAGCTGGTTCAGGTCCCGCCTCCTCCTTTCAGCACAGGTGTTGTGTCATCACAAAACCTGTCCTGACCCAACAAACTGAACCTGGATCAGCCAGTTTAATAAAGACGATTTAAACAGTGTTTCATCCTGTGGAGGCTGTGATGTCACAGAACCAAATGTTCATGATTTTATTGTCTCAATATAAAATAAATTCCTGTTCGACTCCAAGTTGATTAACAGTATGTTGCATCTTATACACCTTTACGTATATTTTTAGCACTAATTACAGGCAGTGCTGCTATTACTGTTTCTGAGTTGTAATGCTTTACAACACATCTGTGTTACTTTTAAGTTCCTTTCACTTCTATTTAATGGGCGCATTATTCAGATAGTAAGATGTGGCTGCACAGGTGGGTTCCAATGATGTGCAGATCCGCCAATCTGGTGGGTGTTTGTCTGATTAATAGCAGGTGGGGTTACTGACGGGTGAAATAGGATGAATCCTCTCCCCATTAAGAAAGACGCCATGCACATTTACACACGAGGTGCAGCAGCATAATTTCATTGATTATCTATATCTCCCAACACTCCGACAGGATAGGTCAGGATGCACTGAGAGCAGCCTCTCTGATCAGGAAAGGAAATTGTTACAGATACAGAATTATATTTACACATGATCCATGATGATAAAGATACATAACAATAGAAATGGTAAAAATAGCATGTTGTCACTGTTTTAAAGATCCCCCAAAATTTCATAAATCATGTTTCCAGGGGAGCTCCCGTCTTATTAAGAGGAGCCAAGCTCTTTTTTCTGGTGCCAAAATGTTTCAAGTGTTGGTGAATTAAAAACAAATACAAAACACCACTTAATTTCGGGTTAAAACACGTTGTTACCGAGATTGTAACAGGTATAACTTTACTGAGATGTCATTCGTAATTGTTATAGTACTGTGTTATAGCCAAAAGAAAGACATTATCTGTTAACTGATTATACAAACTCCCTCATGCAGGATTTGAACCTACAATATTAATAATAATTCATTAATAGTGATGTACTAAATGTTAGTTTGAGTATTGTAATGTTTAACTCTTTATAAGATCTGTGTAATACCTGCAGCTGTGAATTCACAGTTTGATGGCTCAGGTCTGACTCCCAGAATGCGCCACAATCTCAAAACGTTTGCTATGGTTTCCGCTTTGAATGACGTGTTTCCTCGAAACAGTCTGCAGCGGGCTTTTAGGTATGTTTTCTCTCATTTGGTGGGCGTGTCAGGGTGTTAACCAATCAGCAGTGGCATGTCAATGAAGCCTACCAAATTAAAAAGACTGTGCACACAATGGAAAAGTACTTGGTTGAAGACAGAAGTCATGTTTGTCCTAAGTATGTTATAGTCAAGTTTTAAAAGGAATAAGCTAGTAATTATTTAATTTAAATGTATAGGAGATTATATTTATTGATTTCTACAAACACTCTTTATCTCATGTTTCTAAAGCATTAACACATCATATTTAACTAGTTCATACTCAACAGGCTCTGAAATTTCTTCATGCCATGGTTGCAACACTTGGGTTGCACAACAGGGTGTTTAACACACCCAGGGCCGATTTCAGCCCAACAGCGTTTATATTTGAACGGAGGTGCCTTGAACATCCTGTTGCGTACTCTGCCTTTTTAATATGGCTGTGTTAATTTACTAATCTACTTTGACTCCAACAGCTGTCTATTTTTTGCTGATGGTGACGTTTTGGTGTAGAAGTTCAGACTCATTTTCCAAAAACGTCCTCGTATTGAAGGTTAAATTCCAGGTCCTCTCAAAGATACGCGGACAAACAATCACTGTTTATATAAGTGCACATTTGGATTGTTGCTCCTTCCTATCAGATCAACAACAACCACAATGCATCAGGTCAATTACCCATCAGCCCCCACCAGCTCTGCCTTTGGAACAGCTGCTGTTTATCGTCACAGATCTTTATCTCCAAACTGAGCGTGCTCTGTATGATGACAGAGACAAGTTTATCTGCTCTGCTTCATCCAGTGTTGTAGTTCAGATGTGACAGTTTGGAGTTACAGGGTTTGATTCTGGGAAGACAAGAAGAACAAAAACTCACCTTACTGGAAATACACGTAATAAATGCGCACACACACAAAAAAGAAAATCATGCAGCAACAAACTGCGTGTTTGGATTATAAAATATCTGCATAAACAATAAAATGCAGTTTAATGAAATGTGTCATCAGATTATTTAACCAAAAGCTTGGATTATAAAAACTCTGCACAATTTAAAATGTATGCACAAATCATAAAAACTATGCCTGTATATTAATAAATCGTATAGTTTCTCGGTTCTTGTGTTTTCAGAAGTGTTCCTCGTGCCCCTCTTGTGTGGATTTATGGATCACTCACTGTTCTTCATTTCTGGATAACTGTGCTTTGCCATTCAACTAATTCACCTGCTCGGATGTTCTGCTGGAAACAGTTTTCAATAACAGATATTAGAACAGCTCCTGAACCACTTCCAGAAGGAGGTGTAGATAAGATGGAGAAAATAAAACATTAGAGGTAAAGATGAAAACATTTATCAGCTCATTCTGTGATTTTCTCTGATGTGCTCGTCGTCTCCGTCTGCCCTCAAGACCACATTTCCCCTTTGAGTTCATTAAAGTTTCATGAAATCTAATTGTGAGGCGTTGACGTCAGCATTTAGGAAACAGCTGCTGCTTTGAAAACACACTAGATATTTATTTCTTTTAAACATTTCTGTGCAGCACATCAGAAGCAATGATTTTGAATATGTAGTTAGTGAAGCTACTTCCTGAGCCCGCAAACATGTCAACTTAACGTTTTCCCTTAAATATTTCAACATCTACTTGATGAACGGTCCCACATGTTGACAAATTTTGTCTGACATTCATGGTCCCCAGAGAATGAATCCTCTTGACTCCTGGTCATCTCCTGACATGTTCTGCAGGTACTGTATTCCTGCAGACCTCTTTCCTTGGTCCTCCAGTCCATGCGACTGGTTTTATTTCCAGCTTGCAACTTCTACTTCTTGTCTAATACAGCAATGCCTAACTTCTGATAAAACTACTTTTTGCATAGCCGGGTTTATTCACTTCAAACCAGCTGATAGAAATCTGCCTCTTTTTAAAAAGTTTGCTTAAAATTAGATTTTAGTGTCTCTTCTATCTGTCTCTCAGTTGGTAGTTGTGGGAGTTACCTCTGGCTCTTCTGGCTCTTCTGGCTTGACATTTTCCTCACCTGCCTGCAATCAGCAGACAGCACAATGACCGTCACCAAGCCACTCTACCTCCCTTTAAGATCCGGCATTACATCCAGTCTCCCTCAGATTGTTGAGTCATAGTATGTCTTGCTTAGCGTAACAGCAGACTAACTTGCTTGTAATTAGAAACTCTGCTCGTTTTCCCCATATTCAGAGACCTCCAAACGGATATCCTCCTCTGCCAGCCAAGCCAGCTCACTCTGCCTCAAATCCCCCTGGATATATTTTCCAAAACTTCAGCCCCTCTCAGCAGCCAGCTCCCTAAACCTCACACTAACCTAACCTCCTTTAAAAACAGCACTGATACAAAAAATTGCAAGTCGCACTGAATTCACAGGAATTTGCTGAATCTGTATTCATAGTTGCGATCGTGGCCAGGAGGGACTGCTTAACTTGACCTGTCTGTCTCCAGTCTGATTTTGGGTTCTAACCAGATTCCTGACACACAAACCAAAGTATTGGACACATTAAAATGTTGACATTATGATGGCGCTAGAGAAAAAGTCTGAAGATCACCAAAGTTGTTGTAGTTCATCCTCAGGGTACCATGACATCGAACAGTTGTTCAGGTGTTTCAATGTAAACCAAAGTGAACTTAAAACACAAACACAAATGTTTCAGTGGAAATACAACATTTAATTTTTATCAGCAAGCATCTGAAGTTGTTAAAAAAAGAGGAAAAACAAACAATCCCAGAGCAGCTCTGTTGGTTCTGCAGCTGTGTGTGTAGACATTTTGGAAAGTGAGGACATTTGGCTGGTCCTCACAACTTCACAGAGCTGTTTGAAGGTTAAAACTCGTTTTTAAGGGTTAGGGTAGAATATGGTTAACGTTAGGGTAAAAGGCTAGGGAATGCATTATGAAAATGATGGTCCTCATAAGGATAGAAGCACAGGGGTGTGTGTGTGTGTGTGTGTGTGTGTGTGTGTAGTTTCCCCCTGCTTCCAGTCTTTGTGCTAAGCTAGGCTAAACACATCCTGGAGGTGAAACACCAGCGGTCACATGGTAGAAATGATATTTATATATATGGAAATCTATTTCTACGTTTAATTGACAAAACAAACTATAATCAGAAAACAAATATTTGGCGCAGTTTTAGCTTCTCCCCCCCCTTCAGCCATCTCCATTAGAGTAGCTGAATTAGCTGTTAGCAGCTCCTGTTAGCAGTTAGCATGGATGTACAGTAAGTTATCATGAAGATACTCGGGACGTTGTGCAGCATCTTTCTCTGGTTTGTAAGCTGAATTCTGGATGTTTAACTTGGACGGACATCAGAAATAATGATCTCACTACCCGTTTTTATCCCAGGGTGTCACAAATGGACCCATTCTCAAGAACCCTCGGCCTCACTTTTTAATGCCCTGTGTACTCTTTAGCTTCGTTTTTGCAGGTTTAGGGCTTCCCTGGTCAAGTTAGCAAGAATAATTATGCAACTTCCAGTTAGACGTTCAAATTGAAACTTTTGGTTAATGCAGTAAAATGTCACAATTTGGTTAGATTTAGGCTCCAAATCACTGGATTAGATTTAGGAAAAGGTTGTGGTTTGGGTTGAAATAACTACCTTACTTACGTGACATAAATTACATGTTAATTAACGCTACTTACGTATGTTATGTAACTCCACTAAAAGAAATCACTTTACTTTTTGTCTCACGGGGGAAACGAACACCAGCCTCCAGGGTTAAAGTCTGGTTTTTGTCCCGCTGGTCCACCCCAACCACCACTTGACTCTGACTTTTCTGGTTATATTTAGCAGGCCTACTTTTAGCGTGGAACAGCGGCACTAAAGGGCGTCATGTGCGTCGGTACCAGACGCACATGGCGCATACATAGCTACTGTATTCGATGCTCTGGGAATGAGAACGGGCTGGATATACTCGGGAAGTGGAGGCCACACTGAATGATCCAGCATGGGTTTCATGTCTGGGGGTTCAGATCTGACTGATTTCTGACTCAGAGGAGGAGGAGTGTGATCTTTGGCGGTAATCTGGCTTTGAGCATTTTAAAGTATCTTAATCAGCTCCATGAGCTGTGAGTCACTGCTGCAGCGCCACCTGCTGTCTGTGCAGCCAAACTATAATATCTAACTTCCTGTTGATGTTGTTGCACCTGCAGCAATCATGGATTTCATATACTGTGTATACATTTATATATTTCAACCATATGACCTCTGGTGGGCTCCATAATCCAGCAGACAGCATTTACCAAACTGTCAGTGTGAGTTTGATGAAAGGAAAGCTCCACTGGTGTGAACACATTCAGTAAGTGTACAGGTGTGGGTGACATCACAGCCCAACAGGTGTGTAAGCAGAGTGAATCCATATGGTTGCAGCCCTTTAGCCCAGTATTTATATATATTAAGCTGCCAAGAATGAGATAAAGACAGAGCTCACGTTTCCCAAACAACATCTCAAATTTAATAAACACTTTGTTTACCTGTTTTCAAACTGTGAGGGTCGGTTAGAGTCCAGACCAACCAATCACATCCAGTAACACTCCAGCCTTCATCTGTTCGGCCCAATTTAGACTTAGTTTCAGTCTGAAAATGTAACAGTTTAGTTTTGGTCAAATTTCAGTATTTTGATTTTTTTTTTTGTTCACTAACCTGAAGATATTTGTCAGTAAATTTTTTTCTTCACACATGCATCCTTAAATTTGGAGTTTTCTAATCATATTGAGCGTTTACAGCTGCCGCCATCTTTGTTGAATGCTTACAACTCATTCTCATCCCAGCTCGTCACGTATGGACGCTGCGTCAGCACCACTTACCGTCACTTTTTAACACCCTGGCTACCTTTTAGCGTCGTTTCTCCACATGTAGGGTTCCATGGTAAAGTTAGCAACAATGCATTTACAACCTCAGGTTAGAATTTCAAAATAAAACTGGTGGTTAAAGTTGTGAAATGTTAAAGTTAGGTTTATAAAAAGATCATGGTTTGGGTTGAATTTAACTACATTACTTATGTGACTTATGTAAGTTACTTACATCGTGGTGCAATGTTGACTTTTTGTTTCACACAGAAAACGAACATTGGTCTCCTGGATGAAAGCCATTTTTCTAACCAGTCCACCCCGACCACAGTCTGACTTTTCTGTATTTAAAAAACAGGCCTCCGGTTAGCGTAGAACAATGTTGGTAACAGATGCTAAAGGAACTGACAACACATACTATCTGACGCCATGAGAATGAGAATGGGCTGTTACTTACTGGATAACAAGCTTCTGGTCAAACTGGTCAAGCATCTAAATCAACTTTTAATTTTACATTAAAACAGTAATCACTTCATTTGTCCTTTA
>NC_060161.1:5637243-5655844 GCF_021292245.1 Micropterus dolomieu
GTGAAAGCAGATCATCTTTACATGCAACCATAGACTCTTCTGTTCTGACCCGTCTGAAAAGAGCTTTGTTGTCTTTTTTTAGATGTGTAGTTGTTGTTGTAAACTGTAAAAGCTTGTAGGTGCTCACTGATGTCATTTATTAATAGTCCACTCACTGTATTGTTATCTACGTCATTTGTAAAAATATTATCAATTAATGTTGCACAGTGGGAAGTAATCCTGCTGGGTCTGGTCATTTTGGGGGAAAGCCCAGACTATACACTGTATTGATAATATTGTGCTTGTTTGGATTTAGCAAATCAGTGTTGAAATCCCCACAGATGAGCATGACTTTCTGTAAATTTTTCCTCCATCCAATCCTTAAATAAATCGATATTAGAAGCTGGTAATCGATATTGTAAGCTGCTATAGATGCAGCTTACAATAACATGTTTCTTTTTTCCCTGCATAGTTCTAGTGGAACACTATTCAAGTAAATCATCCACCACTGTAGACATTTTTTGCGCACCTTGTAATTAAATTTCTCTTCCTCATACAAAGCCACACCTCCCCCATTCTTGTTTTCTCTGTTAATACAAAACATTTCATATCCTTTCATTTCAAAGTCTGAGCCCTTTTCACTCTTTATCCAAGTTTCAGATATAGCAATTATATTGAAAGGCTGTTTGAACTGATTTAGACAACATTTAGTGTTGTGAAAGTTAGGATTATTGATAGTTTTCAGTCTAAACTGAACTATCAAACTGTTCATTAGTGTAATAATAGCAATTGCTGTTGGTGTGTTTATAGGATCAGTATCATTTTCCACATCCTGTGAGTGATGATCAGTGTACTGAAGACGTTCAGCTCTTGTTTATCATCATCAACAATCCTCTGTAGTAGTTGATTAGCTCTGGTAGGTGTGTGACTTGTGAAAGATACCTGGTTGGAGATGAAATATTTCTTGGTGTACTGGACCGGGGATGGATGACTGGTTTGTCATTGTCATTTCTTGGTTAAATGCTGTCCAGTATTTTCACATGATTGTGTCTAACAGCTGTTAACAGAACTGTCGACACACAGAGCCACACGAACACCGAGGTGAAGCGGCAGCAGGCTGATGGTGTCACCGGTTTGCTACAGGTGAACTCCTTATTTCTTTTCCTGACAGATATTTGATAACTCATCTGACACCAGGGGTGGATGAAGTACACAAAGCCTGTACTTGAGTAACAGTAGCAGAAGTAGCAGAAGTAGCGAGGCTGCGGCGCGATCGAGGCTGTGCAACAGACTTTGAGCTGGGTTTTCTCTTTCTTGGTAGGCGTGTCGGAGGCGTTGCCCAATGAGCGCCGGCGCAGTAAGAGGCAGAGTGCCCGTCCTGATGAGAAATCTCAGGTGAGTCTCTTAATGAGCTGAATTAACTGGAAACACGATTAACGAGCTCGTTGGCAGGAAATTTAATTACACTTTCAGACCAATCAGATGTCACACTGCTGTCGTCAGCAACCAGAGCCAGCGGGGGGTGGGGCCTCCTGTGATTGGTCCACACACGGACAACGAGGTGTTCACTTCCTGCTGAACAACGTGACGTCGTCACAGTTATGAGCGGAGTGTGTGTGTCGCTGTAAATCACTAAATCAGATTATTCACGCCGGCTTATCAAAAGCAGATGGGCTCAGTCTGCCTCTGCTACAGCGAACAGCGTCCTGACAGTAAACTCTTATTACCTTTTCATAACTGTTGCTTTTAAAGGTCTTTGTTTTTAATCCTGCAGCAACGGATGATAAAGATCATCATTAGAATAACTATTAATGTTTTTAAATGGAGGATTATTCTTGTAAAAACGAGTTTCTTGTTTGTTTGTTCTGGCAGATCTGCAGCAGAATTACAGTTTCATTTATTAGAGAAAACTAAGTGAACCCTTTGGAATATGAAATATGATCTGATCTTCATCTGAGTCACAACAACAAACACAGTCTGCTTAAACTAATAACACACAAACAATAAAATACACCTTCTGACCTCATGAGAGATTCACGGCCGGCATGCCAAATACACTGCTGAAGTGAAACAGTTCAGCTCTGGTCTGCGGCTACAGGAAACGTTTGGTTGAGGTTGTTGGAGGAGGATCAACCAGTTATTAAATCCAAGGGTTCACACACCTTTTCCTCCCCGCACTGTGAATATATGAAAACTGTTTGTGTGGTTTTAGTTTAAGCAGTTTGTCTGTTGTTGGGACTTACGGCCCTTTCACACCTCCCTGGAACACCATCTGAACAAATAGACAAGATTTGGTCAAAACGAGGCAACCTCGGTCCGGATCAAACTGAACCATGGTTTAGTTTGTTTCCAGTGTGAAAACATTTTTGGGATGGTTCCGACTATCAGAGCATTTACAGGAAGTTCGGCGGTTCCCGTGTAAACTGGAATCAAACAAAAGCACTGAAATAAGGACACAACTATAAATCTCCCATGACAGCTCACCTCTTTGGTCTTGTGTACAGCTAGTAATGCCATAATAATAACATTATAGTGGCAACGATCTGCGTCTGTTCATCCCTCATTCATTCAGTCATTACGAAGCTCCCTGCAGTGCAGTTTACAAACCAATCAATGTAAAGTAGAGGGAGACGCAGCCCACAGAGATGATGGCGACAGGTGCTCAGTGCGCTCGCAGAACTGCAGAGTGAAACCAAACCAAAACTAACTGAATGTATCAAAATGTATTAAAACACGAACTTTAGGCCGGACCTTGGTGGACGTTCAGGTGTGAAAGGGCTTTCAGATCAAGATCTTGCAGACTTCACATATTATTTCCTGCATCTTCTGTCAGTAGAAAGGTATTCTGATGAGCGCTCCTCACTCGTCACCGGCGGAGTCTGGTTCCTGTAGACTGAGCTGATTCACGTCCGGGATCATCAACACTCTGAGCTGTGTTAAGTTGTTGTGATTACACCGCCAGCGGAAAGTTTGCCCTTTGACCTTCCAACAGAGCGGACGTGGAGAGATGTTTTCCTGCTTGTGGTGAACCGTTTCTTCAACATGACTCACCTCCTCCTCCTCCTCCTCCTCCTCCTGCTGCAGAGCTTTCTGCTGTTCAGTGAAGGATTGCAGTGTGGGAAGCGTTGTCATTGGCAACCGGCCCTGTTCCTTTCGGAGCTGGAGGTGTGGAGTTGCTGTTGAAATTGCATCCACAAAACATGCAGCAGATCAGCTGCCACCACACGCAGTACACACGCCATCGAAGCATTTTTCACAACTATAAAGTGTTACACAACTGCTCTGGCCTGAAACGGTAAACTGACTGTTTAAGTCTTTCTTTCGTTCTTCTAAATGATTAAATGGCTCTTCTTTTTCATTTTGTATTTGAGTGAAGGAACTTTTATCTTCATTGACAATCAAACAGTTGATTGTTTCTTCATTATATTGATTTATTCACTTGATTAATTTTCTCAGAAATATAAACTAACTCAGCAAGATGCTCTGAAATATCAATGTCAGTCCGACCAGTAACAGACAGGTGATAGACAGACAGACAGGTAGACGGTCGTCCTCCTCCAGCCGACTGCAGATCAGTTATATAAGGTGTGTTGTGTCAGTGTGTGTAGGAGCAGCTCTGTGCTGATGTTCCAAAAACAGAACAGAACCATGGGAGGCCGGTTAGGTTGAAAACAGTGAGATACAAGCACATACACACCCCCTTCACACACAGCGGCATGTAGGCAGTTAAATCTAGACTTCCGGACACACTGAGAACCAACAGTTTTTCACTGGAACATGGAGACACAATGATACGCGCACCGCATCAGCCGCGACTCGCACCGCATCAGCCGCGACTCGCACCGCATCAGCCGCGACTCGCACCGCATCAGCCGCGACGCGCACCGCATCAGCCGCGACTCGCACCGCATCAGCCGCGACTCGCACCGCATCAGCCGCAACTCGCACCGCATCATCTAGTACTGCTAATTCCTGCTGGAGATGTTACTACAACTAATCTGCCAATTCTTCTGCTGGAATTACTGTAATGCTAATGCCACTGTTTGTACTGGTACTAGTTTTGGTAATATACTCAAACCACTTCTCCCACTGCTGCTGATCGTCATTTCTTCCAGCACAGATGTTGCTGTTTAGCAGGAAACTACAAATTGTCAGAAGTCTGACCATCCCAGGAACGCACCATCTCTCTCCAGCAGGTATTACACCTGTCAACCTAACTTCAGGGGTACAGGGAAATAATAAGTCAGTGTAACTCAGTACAAGCCATTAAAACTAACTAGACTCATCAGAATTTAGTGGAGCACTCTGTCCCAGCCTCTGTCAGGCCAGCCTCACATGTATCAGGTTGGGTCAGGTGTGTGGGCGTGTCCTCACCTCGTGAGACAGGTAGAAGGCGGCGATGCCAAGCGGCCAGAAGCAGCAGAGCATGGAGAAGACACTGAGGCCCAGGTGATCTCTGGGAGGCATCAACAGGAAGGTATCCTCGCTCTCTGATTCGCTGGAGTAATCACTCTGAAACACACACAGGTAGCTCAGAAACACAGAGCGCTGGCTCACCTTTGATTGATGTTGAATTCTAAACTTTTTAGGAGAATATCATATATCAATATCATCACACATTGTTGAATACGTGTTCTGTTTTTCTGAATCTATTTTAATTATCAAAAGCTGCAAAGAAATAATTACATTTTCAGCCCTGAATAGTGTCTGCAGGCATCAACGGCTTTCACCAATCAGAGGGGGATTGTGTCACCTGTATGTAGTCTGAGAGGCAGATTTAACTCCATAAAGATTAGAATATGAAGTTGGGAATTTGCGTTGCATTTTAAAGCTCTGGCTGATAAACGCCCTGGACACAGCCGACCAAGAAACATGTCCAAAAAGAGAACATGTCGGACAACTTGTCTCTAGTGCGCCATCACCAAACACTATCTCGCCTTCATCAGGGTGTCAGACTGTTTCTAGCCAGTGATGAGGTGAATATAGATCACCATAGAAACCAAGTATACAAATAAAAATATTTTAAAATTAAATTATTAATATTATTATATTATAAAATTAATTCTTATTATAAATGAAATATTTTGAATCCTGGTGTACTGGAGGAGGGTTGTGCCACATGTTTTCATTTGGATGGTCTAGTATTAAAGGTGGTCAGTGGTTGAAGTTACCACAGTGGTAATATATAAATAGTCTTAGTCTCCAGTGTACTCTGCAGTACTCCACAGATCAGCTGCTGTCTTACATCCAGAGAGTCAGCTCCATCACTGTCTGACTCCTCAGTCATAAACACACATGATGAGCAGAGAGATCAGATCTGCTGGCTTCTAGTTCAGGAAACCGACAACAGAGTCGTGTCCCTGTGACAAAGCTCTTATTCTGAAAATATTCTGCGGGACGATAGTAATTTCACCTGTGCTGAACTACTTCTCTCACTAGTATCTTAGTAAGAGCAGGTTTGCACACTCCGTCAGTAATCCCCCTCTCTGGTATTACAGGGACAGAGTAGATTAAAGCTGGACAGCTTTGCAGAGACAAAATCACAGCATTTCCAGCTAATCGTCTCTAAAGCGATTGGCTGTTAGGCGGCCAAATGTGTCGTTCGGAGAGCTGCAGCTCGCTAATCTCATTCTGCTGCAAACTCACTGGACGGGAGGAGGGATGTCAGAGCGCTCAATTAGATAGATTATGAAATCTGCTTCCTCTAAAGAGGCTCAAAACCCAACACGCCGTTAGGACAGTGACGGGCTGAATATTTAGAAGTAAACGCAGTGAAAACTCCTCAAAGCAGCAGGGCTGACTGTTGAGAGATACGTGGTTCTCACAGAACAGCAACGCTACAAACATATGATGATCTTATAGACCATGATGCATTGCTGCAGATTAAACTGCCCAACAGGACTTAAAACATCTGCAGCAGTTTATTAAATGCAGCAGGAATATTAATCCAGAAACATCAGATGTAACAGAGAAACCCTGACAGGAACATTTTACTGCACCATGAGATAATATTTAGTAGCAGTACTAATACTTTTACTGAAGTAAAGGATCTGAGTACTTCTTCCAAGACTGAAGTCAGTACAGATTTACAGGATCAGCCCTCAGCAGATTCTGTCCTCCTCCTCTCTGTGTTCTCCACATTAGAATTCAACAGGTGTGTTATTCTGCTGCAGAGTGGAGGATGGGGGGGTTTTAAAGACAGGATGGACGGTGGAGGATGGGGGGGGTTTAAAGACAGGATGGACGGTGGAGGATGGAGGGTTTTAAAGACAGGATGGACGGTGGAGGATGGAGGGTTTTAAAGACAGGATGGACGGTGGAGGATGGGGGGTTTAAAGACAGGATGGACGGTGGAGGATGGAGGGTTTTAAAGACAGGATGGAAAGTGGAGGATGGGGGGGTTTAAAGACAGGATGGAAAGTGGAGGATGGGGGGTTGTGATCTGTGGAGAGCTCTGTAAAACATCTAGTGGCTGTGAGAGGAACTGCAGCGGCTGCTTTAATGTTCATCTTCTGTTAGCTGTTTTATCCACATCTATCCAACCCGTTCTCAGTCCCAAGTCGTCCCATATTGACACTTGGTCAACACCCCTTGGCGTCAGTTTGTGACGCACTGGGCAGCCAGTCATTTATTAGTGCTAAAGGTAGGTGTAGGCTTTTTAACAGAAGAGTCAGAGGCTGGTTGGGGTGGGCGGTGGGCCAGAAACTGGACTTTCACCCAGGACGCTGATGTTCGTTCCCCATGAAACAAAAAGTCATTGTGATTATAGTGATGTTACGTAGTTATTTTAACCCAAACCAGGATCTTTTCCTAAACCTAACCAACAATGACCACTAGTTTTATTGTAAAAGTCTAACTGGACGTTGCATATTTATTCTTGCTAACTTGATGGCGGAGGCGTACACGTACACATTTTACCGCAGCGTTTCTGATGACAACGAAACATAAAAACATAAAGTCCTCACCTCCAACTCCTGGAACTCGTCGTCGTCGATGTCGTACGACAGCGTGTGAATCTTTGCGTCCTCTCCAGAAAAGTCCAGAAACTTCCCGTCGGCGAACAGCAGGGCCTCCTTTGTGGAGGAGGAGGCTGCTGGGGAGGAGGCGTCAGGACCGAGCCCCTCGATGAAGGTGGTCTCACAGCAGTCGCCTCCCCCGGCCTCCCCCCACGCCCGCAGGACGTTCTCTGGGCAGAGGAGGAGGCCGGGGGTTGTCCTGAGGCGGGGGTCCAACACCGCCTGCTGATGGAGGAGAGCGCTGGGGTTCAGGAGCTGAGGAGGTCCCCCACCTCCTCCTCCACCGCTCCTCTCCTGCTGCGGGGGGGCGTTCACCACCACATGACCCTGATACTGAGGAGCTGAGTACACCAACAGCAGCGCCTCCCGAGGCTCCGCCCCCAGCATGTGTGTGTTGATGAGGCCATTTTGTCTACAGGCGTCTCCTCCTCCTCTGGGCGAGGCTCTCCCCCGTTTGGAGGAGGTTGAAGCCTCTTCTCCTCGGCTCTCCTCCTCCTCTCCTCTCTCCATCCTTCCTCAGAGCTCTGCTGGTCGCTCCTCCTTCTCAGAGGGGTCTCTCAGAGGGGTCAGGGCTCAGGGGCCCGGCATCGCAGGCTGAACTCTACAGAGAAACAGAAACAGAAAATACTGTTGGACCTTGGAAGGAGGTGAAGATGTGTCCTCCTCTGCTCCTGCAGTTTAAAGAGAGAAACTCGACTAACGAAAACGGATGCTGATGATCCTGACACAGCTGCATGTGGACCTGATGGTGGCGCTACAGGAACACTCAGAAGATCACCAAAGTTCGGTCTGAACCGCATTTCATCACAAGCCGTGTTTCAGTCTGGTCCCACTGCACAGCACTACAGCAGGTGATTTAACTCTGCAGCCTTCGTGCGACTTTCAAAGACAATTCTGGTGTTTGTGGAGAGGCCTCACCTGAAAAATGATAATCTAGGTGGTTTGAGCAGCAACTTGCTACGACCTCTAGTGGCAACAGTAGCAAAGAGGAGAGCAGGTCACATATTATAAATGGTGAAGTCCATGTGAGGAGGTGGATGGGTCAAACCCTGGACTTACACTCAGGAGAACGGCGTTTGAGTCCTGTGTGAAACCTTGTCAATGTTATTTTTAAGTTAAATAATGATACTGACTTCTGTCACGTGACTTCCATTATTTACTTGTTTTAACCCAAACTAAGACCTTTTCCTAAACTGAACCAAACTGTGACCATTTCACACCTTTAACCACACGTTTAATGTCACGTGTTAGCAAAGATAACGGTCATATGCGTCGTTTTGGGAGGCATGGATAAATTTCCAGTGTTGTTTTTTTAGGTTGGAGGACGTATTTGAGATCAGAGGCTTTTAAACTGCGACTCCATCATGTTTCTACAAATCAGCTGCAACCATAGACTGTATATAAGAAATGACGTCACCTGTTGGTTTGTGGACTGCCATTTTGAAGCCTCAAGTTTGGCTGATAGGTCGCCGCCATGTCGAGTTTTTGCAAACTGCCCGGAAGTGACGATATGGGGGAGCCAACGGCCGTGTGCGGAGCTAGCTAGCTTGCTTAGCTAGGTGCATTTTAACAGGGCTGATAACTCTGTCTAGTGAACTACAGTCTTAAAACTAAATGCACTCACCAGAGAAAGTGAACAGCCGACTCCTAATGGAGGTTAAGTTTACACAGTGCCGAGGGTTCGAGTCGGCTCTAGCCTGATTGAAAGGGTCTGCTGGATTTTCAATAGAATGCAGGTTTCAGGGACTTCCGCATTCGCTTCATATTGTGGACCGGAAGCTTCCCGCTTGGCTGCAACTTTTACTTGGTGCTGCGTTCAGGGACACCAAACTCAAAATTCTGGTGATTTCATGCATAAGAAGGGTTCAGCAGCAGATGTTAGATGTCAGAGTGTCCTTGAACGCACCATTTTGAAACCCTTACAGACACATGCATGACTGTGTGTGTGGAGATCAGCATCCTGCATCCAGTCAGCTGTGTGTTGGTGAGGCTGGAGGTCAGACTGAGCTCATTAACACGGGTCCAGGGTCAGTCCAGCTGCAACCAATTCAAGTCTCACAGATCAACACTGCAGAAATACAAATGTTAGTAGAGAAAGGGAGGACTGATGGAGGAAAAAGAAGAACAGGGTCACCTGGTTCCTGTCCAGAACGCACTGAGCATGTCAGCTTCAATAACAGAAGCAAGATGTCCTGATGTCATGACAACTGAACCTCTCCTGTTCCTGCTCCTGTAAACTCCTCCCCTCCACCTTCTTCTTCTCCCCTTCTTTCACTAAACGCTTCCACTTTCTCTATCTGCTGCTTTTCTGCTTTTGGATTAACTTCATGACTTTTACTGTGGAGGAGGAGATTTATTTTCAGCATCACTGAACACTGAGGCTTCAACATGTGACATCATCAACTGACCAATCAGGGAAACAATACTTCTACATGAGTAAAAGTATTTGTGATGAATATTGGAGGTGGTTGGCCCGTTTACTTTCTATACAAATAATAAAATAATCCATGCACATTAACAATAAAGCTGAGCTTCAAAGCCCCCCCAACACACGCATGCGCACATACAGGCGCAGATCCCTACAGCCCGTGTATATATGTAGGTAAATCTCATCAGGGCTCCTGGAAACCTGAATGCCTATAGTGTCACCAGCTGTGACGCCATCCCGGCGATGCTAAACAGGTCGTGTGATAACGAGAGGACAAAACACGCGCGCGCGCACACTCACCTCCCAAGGTGAGACGTGACACCGCGCATCCATCGATGCAGCCAATCAATCAGTAGATCCAGGCTTCACTCCGACCCTTCCCCCGTCCTCCGTGCGCTCTCAGCCGCGTTCAGCAGCCGAGAGAGTCCCGGTGTGATGGTCCGGTGCTCCAAGACGGGAAGAGAGGACAGACAGACAGACAGGTGTCCGTCTGCTCGGAGGACGATTCTCCTCCTGCAGAGAGGAGGAGAGAGCATCAGCAGCTATACGTGCACTGACTGAACACGGAGGAGGAGGCACGTGCGCTGCATACAGAGGAGGTGTGTGTGGCAGCAGAGATTTCCTCCCCATGGTCCTAACGCCCCTCAGTATGGCAAGCCATTAGTGCCAAAAAAACGTCACTCTTGTAGCATGTTTAGTTACTAAGCTTTACTTTGTTGTGATCGTAGCCACCCAAAGGCAGGAAGTAACCACAGACAAGCATGAAACACTCAACACAAAAGTCCCAGACTGATCAAGTGAATTGACTACAGTTACTAAAATTTGAGCTACTCTAGGTTATAGCTTCTAACATCTATTGATTGATGATTTTAGATCAAATTTGACGTAAATGATTAATTTGCATTTTATTTATCGTCACTTAAAGTATCTCCTAAAATAGAACATACAAACATAAAGAATGTAAGTAATCACCATACGTGGAACAACCATCTTTATCTTTATGAGCCCTTCAGTTGGTGTAGTATTGATAGCGAGCCTACCCTTGGTTCTACAAAGCTTTGTTTTAATGTCATTCTAAATCCAGCATGATCCAGGCCAAAGGCAACCTGACACCAACGTGTGTATCAGTCGATTCAGGGGAAACACAGCTCGTCATTTATTCCCTGGCTGGAAAGTTTATTTATTCATCCAAAGCTATCCTTCCGGACTCCTGCCATAATATATATGTTCCCCCAAAACACTACACTATACAAGTTGCTACAAAAACTTAGCTTTCAGCCAAAAACACCTGAAGGCTATTAAGATACTTGGTTTAAAAAAACGTTGCATTGCTTTCCTCCAAAATGGACATATTTGAGAAAGGTTAGCTGAACTCTTTGTGAAAGCATACCTTCTGATGACACCTAAGCTAAATAAGATGCATGTTTTGAAATCATCAATCTTTACATTGTGAATAATGTTGGCTGATAATGACAAATTGAAATCGGTTTAATCAGTAAAGGCTGAAATTTATTTTACTGTGTAAACATTCAAAATTTCATCCCAAAGTTCATCCCAAATTATACTAAATTTTATTATGACAATTATGAACAACCAGGATAAAGAATCTGTCAGACTGTTTGTGAGAGACGATTGTCCAGTAAAGGTATTAAAAAAGTAATGCAAAAATATAATTACGCTCATTTTAATGAACAACTGTAACCAATCTAGCTATGTGAAAAGTATCTAAGAACATGCACCCAATTACTCTTCTTTTTGAGGTACTACTCCACTACATTTATTTTGATGGCTTTAGTTACTAGTTACACTGCAGATTATAAATTAAAAACATATTCAAAAACTAGAGTATGGATGTATTTTCACAGATAAAGCCACACAGCAAAATATAAAGTAGTTAGAATTAGCTTTACTTTTCATCTTAAAATTTGAATGTAGGACTTTTGACATAAAGAATCTCTACATTGTGGTGTTGGAACATTTACCTTTACACTGTGGAAGACATACTTTGTAATCTATTAAAATTCTGTCCCTCTTTTCCCTTTTAAATTCTTCCATCCAACTATCCACTAGATACAACGTGGATGGCACCGCTCAGATGACTGGGAAGCCTATCTGTCCCCATCTCTTAAAAGAAGAGTATCACCACAGCAGCCCCACTGTGCACATCCAGCCAGCCAGTTAAAGAGCTGAAGTTCAAACAGCCCCAAGAACTGAAGGTTTTGCCCACGAACTTCCAGTCTGTGGTTACTTCCTGCCTTTGGGTGGCTACGATCACAGCAAAGTAGGTCAGTGCTGAATTAGTGTGGTCTGTTCTTCTTCTGTACTGATTGGGTGATATCAGTTCAAATTTAGTGGCTGTAAAATCCACAGGGCGGAGCTAAGTATCATTTTAGAAAACGTTGTTTTTTACGCTGGATGTGTAGTTAACAAAACGCCGTTTAAAACGGCGTTTTGTTAACTAAACATGCTACAAGAGTGACGTTTTTTGGCACTAATGGCTTGCCATACCTCAGAGCTCCTCCTCATGACGGGTTCATAAACAGCATATGAACATGTGATCTTGTGTTCAACACTTATGAATCTCAACTAATGATCAGCGGTGGCCCCGCCCTCCAGACTGCAGGGGGCCCCAACTGACCTGCAAGAACTGAATAATTCACTCACTTTAAAAATGAACCGCTTATTTCTGTCAGTGTGCAGAGACATGGACGCAGGAAGCAGAGGAGCTGAGGGCGCAGAAACCAGGAAGTAGAATAACAGCACTAAACTACAGCAGGAACACCAGAGCTGGTGAAAATACTACAGATCATAAAAAACTTAATACAACTAACTAGAGCAAATTCAAGGTGTCAGCTTTGTTTCTTTAAAGGTTCAATGTATAAGTTTCAGTGGCATCTTGTGGTGAGAGTTGGGCATTGCAGCCAACAGCTCAGCCACTGCTGCCCCCTCCTGTTGCAGGTGTGTGAGAGAAGCCACGGTGTCCGACACGCTCTGTCGGCTTTTGTGCTAAATATTACTTTTGGTATGACAAGACCTTTTAATTCCTTTGTTATTTATTCCTCACAACTTACTAATCTATTTAAAAGCAACAAGTAGTTAGTTATTTGTCACTAGTAACTATTCTATTGTATCTATTGTTCACTTTTCTTTTTACTTCTAATAAACGGGACGACTGCTTCTTCTTCTTTAAACATATTCATCACCGTAGTGATGAAACACGCTCTGTAGAGCAGTTTGTCCCTTTGTAGAAACACGGCGCTGCAGCATGGTGAGCTCCATGTAAGAGGCCCTGCGGTGTGTGTAGATAGAAATGTTTCATTCTAAATTAATAAAAACATAATTCATTCATTATGTAAGGTCTGTATACACCACTGAGAGCACAGTTATGGATCTTACATTGCATTTCTGTCAATAGATCCTCAGAAATGTTACACACTGAACCTTGAACACATGAAGATAATACATTTAGGTCCAAGGCTGTATGCTGTTATTAATGCATCAGAAGTGTTGGACCTCATGACCCCCCAAGTGCTGTGTGCAGCTTCACCGTCATTCCTACCCTTGAAAAAGACTATTCACTGCAAAATACCATGCAGTGTAAAAGATGAGTATACACACCACTACAGAATGTCACCCAGTGCGGTCTCACCACAGACAGGGAGGCAGTGTGCCGGCACGGACCAGCCTTGTTGAGTCGAGCTGTGGATATACAGAGAGAGGAGAGCAACCTGTATTTACACCACCATCCAAAATATGAACCCCAGTAGAGGATGGAACATCACTTCTAATCACAGCAGGGCACTAAACCGAGCAACAGACATCTTAACACTGGACTGGAAAACAAATTAAGAAACAAAACCTAAAATAGAAAACAGTGTCTGGCCTGGTCCACCTTTAAAAATAACAAACAAACAAACTGTGGACATTAGTTCATAAATTACCTTGCATGTAATTAACAGAAGAATAAAATATAAGCCTACTTTGCAGGGTTACACAAAGTCCTGTAGCACAGTAATGTAGCAGGAAAGAGGGAGAATTCCAGTGCTAAGGATGAACATTATTAATATCATCATCACGATACACAGATTTACCAGCATTTCTGGTTGCTCTTTCTCTTGTATATAAATTACATAAAATCTGTTTGCGATTGTAATATTTTTCTCTATGCGGACGATTCAGCCTTGGTGTTCTCCCACAAGGATAAGACAGTTATTGAGAACCATTTAAATGATGAGTTAAAGAACATTTGTGAATGGCTGATGGGGAATAAATTGTCCTTGCATTTAGGGAAAACTAAACCTATTTTATTTGGTTCTAAAATAAGGTTGAGTAGGACACCAGAGCTCAGAATTTCTGTGGGTGGGGAGAAGAGGAAGGTGTGAAGCACATTTGAAATTTATAATAATAATAATGTTCATGGTGATTAAAAGCTGCTGGTTTAATGTGAATATCTTTACAATCATAATGCCCGACACCATTGACCATCTGTCAGCCATCGCCGATGGATGATGGCATTGTCTTTCAGCTCGACCCTACCTAGAACGCTACAAAGCAACACTAACGCTACAAGCTAAACATTAATGCTATGAAGCTAAAGCAATCACAATGCTTCGAGGCTAAAGCTGTGAAGCCAACGTAGCAGTGCTAACATAGCTAATGCTAATATATTTCTTACTGTAATAAATATTTCTTATTAAAGACTGTAGGAGGCATTTCTGTTTATTGTTGGCATGATATTTTATTTTGTTTGAATATATTTATATTAGCGCTTTGGACACTGGGTGGCAGTGATTAGATGCACATGGTTGTATATAGAGGTCATAGACAGGAAGTGGTGGGCACAGGTAGGGGGAGCAAAAACAGTTCTCACCCGACCACAGAGTCAGAATACACGCAAACAACTGGAAACAAGATAAGAAATCAACCGGTATGTTCATCTGTTTGTACTATTTACTGCTGCAATAAACCACAAACCTCAACTGCAATAATCTCTCTGGAGAAAGCAAAAGGTAAAGCAAGGAAAGATTGGCATTACAAAGATTTTAAGGCAGCACAACGCTGCCACCACCTTTGTTTACCCGGTCTGGTCCGGTAGAGAACAGAACCACAGACAGGAATGTAGTACAAAATATGATCTTTATTAGAAATACAAATTCATGTAAAAAGTGACACCGCACGCAGAGAGCCCTCACAAAGGTCAGCCCTTAATGGTCACCGGAGCTGTCCTACCACCCTGTAACACAGCACTGCCAGGGAACTTTGCACACACTGTAAGAGAACCACAACAAAACGCACAGCGTCCTGCACACTGCAAACCACTGAGACACCATATACAAATGCACCACATTTAATAAGGACCACTCCAAACCACAAGCTGGTCAGAACCAGTTCTACCAATAGGGGGAGGCAAGGGCCCCCTTTGTCACCAGCGAGGGGTTGCCTGTTGTGACAAGCGACCCCTCTAATTTACCAAAATCTATTTAAGATAACTCATTAAGACTAAGACACAAAACTATTGACAAGACAACACATAACATCATAAATATGTGAGCTTGAAACTTATCTGCCCTGGGTCTGACGACAAGACCCCCCCATGGCAAGAGGACATGGAATCTCCTGTACATCAGGAAGCGCCCACAGATGCACTCCATACAGGTTCAGACCCCGGCTGCGGATACCCCGCTTGGATTGGTGTGTCGGCGTGGAAGGGTGTGTGGCCTCGTGCAGATACTGTCCATAAAGCACAGGTACAGGGACTTACTAGATCCCCATCCCTCTCTACCTAAAGGAGGCACGTGCTTCCCCCCCTAACACAGGAACAGACCCCCTGCCTGCTATCTTCACTGCCGGCAACACTAACAGTCGCGAACAGCAGCCTCCCGCTACCTGCCAAAACCCACAGCCGCGGACGCAAACAGTTCAGTCTCTCTCTCAGGCCCCGTCGGCCCGTTCAACACACCCCTTCATCCCCATCCGATCCTCCCCACCCCCTAACACAGGTGAGAGTAACCAGTCATCCCTGCAAGAATCCTTCCATTGTAGTGTCAACAAGGCGATGGAGACTCTCGCCACATTTATTCATTACATTACTTACAATACGCAAGTTACGCAACCTACGTAACTTTAAAAGCTAAATCATATTATTTCACGCGGCACCAAACGGCTGTCTCCTGCGTGACAGTAGAGCTCGAGTAATATTCTGGTTAGTAGCGCCTATTAAAACAACAGTTCTCATAGCATTTTTCATATAAAGCATGTTAGACCGTTACATTTATTTTACCTGATCCAAAGCGACTTACAATTGCTATACATGTCAGAGGTCACACGCCTCTGTAACGAGGGGTTAAGTGTCTCGCTCAGGGACACATTGGTGGATGGGTCACAGTCGGGGATTGAACCCGGGTCTCTCATCACCACAACGTACTCTGTAATATGTAAGTTCAGCATGCATCACGTAAGTCAGCGCAGTCAATTGGCTGTCGTTGAGCGCTTCCTGCTGGCCTTTCCATATAGCTTAATCACAGTAATACCACCAGCAAAACAGTGGCCATGAGTGCCCTGGATATGTGTCATATCACTTTACTATAGCAACTCAACTAGCATGTATAACTCAAATAGCCTCACTCAGCTCATTTAGAGTAGCTGGCTTATACGCGTTCATTCAGAAATACTTTATTGACCCCGAGGGGAAAATCTCTGTCACAGTTGAAGGCAAAGGAATCTAAATAAAAATTGAAAGTTGGTATATTAAGAAGTATATAAATATCACAGTAAGAATATGAATACAGAGAAAATATAAAGGAGTGTGGATATGTACAATATTTACATAATAAAGAATTGTTATGGTAGAGAATATTGCACAATAATGTCCAGTTTAATAAGTAGCTAAGTGTCCGTGTGTCAGACACTTAGAGGGAGGAGTTATAAAGTTTGATGGCTACAGGCAGGAAGGACTTCCTGTGGCGCTCTGTGGTGCATTTTGGGGGAATGAGTCTTGCACTGAAAGTGTCCTGTGTTTGAGCAGCAAGTCACGGAGCGGGTGGGAGACATGTAGTTTGGACAGCATCCTCCTCTCTGACACCACAGACAGAGTCCAGCTCCACCCCCACGTCACTGGCCTTGGATCAGGTTGTTGAGCCTGTTAGCGTCCGCTACCCTCAACCTGCTGCCCCAGCATGCAACAGCAAACAGGACAGCACCGGCCCCCACGGACTCATAAAACATCCTCAGCATCGTCCTGCAGATGTTGAAGGACCTCAGCCTCCTCAGAAAGTAGAGACAGCTTTGGCCCTTCCTGTAGAGGGCCTCAGTGTTCTTGGTCCAGTCCAGTTTATTGTCCATGTGCACTCCCAGGTATTTGTAGTCCTCCGCAATGTCCACAGGGACCCCCTGGATGGAAACAGGGGGTCCCTGTGTAGATGGTGAAGAGGAAGGGAGCGAGGACAGTCCCCTGCGGGGCCCCGGTGTTGCTGACCACGATGTCTGACACACAGTATTTCAGGCGCACATACTGTGGTCTGCCAGTCAGGTGGTCAACAATCCAGGACATCCACCCGCATCGCTGTCAGCTTCTGACCCAGCAGGGCCGGCCGGATGATGTTGAACTGGAGAAGTCAAAAAACATGACCCTCACGGTGCTCGCCGGCTTGTCCAGGTGGGCGTAGGTGCGTTTGAGCAGGAAGATGATGGCGTCCTCAAGTCCCAGTCGGGGCTGGTAGGTGAACTGGAGTGGGTCCTGGAGAGGTCTGACCATGGGCCGCAGCTGATCCAGAACCAGTTTCTCCATGGTCTTCATGATGTGGGAGGTCAGTGCCACAGCTCTGTAGTCCTTGGAGACACTGGGACGTGGCGTCTTTGGCACAGTAACGAGGCAAGATGTCTTCCACAGCACAGGGACCCTTTGGAGACTCAGGAAGACATTTGTCGTGGGTGTTTGGGGGTCCCCACTGCTTTCTATGTATGCTTTTCCACGTAGGCGCGTGGATGGGCAGGGAGATCCCACAGCAGAGCCGTCTTTGATGAACCTTGTCCTGACTGAACTGCAATTGATGTGCTTTACCTGACAAAGAGTATCAGTATATATTACTGGTATTAATTAATTATTAAGGATTTGATTTGATGTGACAACCTTGCTTGTATGTTAAATAAATGGTTTGATCTAGTCAAATATGACAAATTAAAAAGTTAACCTTAGTTAATTGATCGATTGGTTTGGACAGGTGTGTTGTTAATTTTATATATTGGCTGTTTTTGTATTTTACTCTGTTTAGTCTGCTCAACTACATGATTTTAATATTATAATATTTAAAATATTTCATTTATCGATTAACTTTTATAACTTTAAGAGAAGTGTAAGTATTTGCAGAAAAAGGCAGGCTTGGTGTGATATGGATAACAGACCAACAACAAGCAGAACTCCGGTCGACGCTGTTTTGCTCTGTTCTTTTTTGCTGATTGTACTTTAATAAAAGACACTTTGAGTAAAGAATCTCAAAGATTATTTTTCCTCTCCTCCTCCTCCTGCTGCAAGGTAAGGTTCTTCCTCACTGCCACACACTGAGCCGAGGGCCACACTGGTCTTATTCTCTAGATCTGGAGTTTAGGAACTCGTTCCAGGTTGTGTTTGAATACTCGAGGCTACGTGGCGCCCGACAGCGTGGCTGGAGAAAAAACAGTAGTTGGTTCTCCTGTCTGTACACAGGCAGGGTGCTAAATGAACTGTTTTGTCCACCAGCCAGTAAACGCTCAAAGTCTACCACTCAGTAGATTACCATTGTTTTTAGCTGCTGATGAAGTAAATCTAGCAGACATTTGCATATTTTACCAGTAACTGGCTGGTAGATGGTGCCATGTTTGTTTTATTGAGTTAAACTACAAGAAGCTAAAGTGTCTCTGAGATATTAGAGGTGTCTTGAAACTGAGTAACAAAGCAGCAAAAGCAGGCTGCTGCCCTGTGCAGGGGGGACTGAGCCTTGTCCTGGAGTAAAGCTTAAGAAAAGAGGATGCTGCCTTCACTCTCCGGGGGTGAGCGCTTCACTATAAAGGTTCTTTGTTTTAAAGAGAGGGTGTTGTGTATAATTCAGTTTCCTAATGTTTAACTGTACTGCAAAGATGAGCATCATAAAGTTAGCATATAAAAAAGTATTTGATAGAATTGGACAGGAAATGTGTTTAACTG
>NC_060161.1:5655944-5663289 GCF_021292245.1 Micropterus dolomieu
CCAACTACCAGAATTACAGCAACATCCCCTCCAACTACCAGAATTACAGCAAAATCCCCTCCAACTACCAGAATTACAGCAACATCCCCTCCAACTACCAGGATTACAGCAACATCCCCTCCAACTACCAGAATTACAGCAACATCCCCTCCAACTACCAGAATTACAGCAACATCCCCTCCAACTACCAGAATTACAGCAACATCCCCTCCAACTACCAGAATTACAGCAGCATCACCTCCAACTACCAGAATTACAGCAGCATCACCTCCAACTACCAGAATTACAGCAAAATCCCCTCCAACTACCAGAATTACAGCAACATCCCCTCCAACTACCAGAATTACAGCAACATCCCCTCCAACTACCAGAATTACAGCAACATCCCCTCCAACTACCAGAATTACAGCAACATCCCCTCCAACTACCAGAATTACAGCAACATCCCCTCCAACTACCAGTGTCACTAAATCAAACCTTTCAGTGTAATTGTATAAATATTAACTCTGAACTTCTTACTCATAACTCTGATCCTGGGTTTGTTAATGTCAAACACATCAGGTAATCAGGAAACAGGAACAAAGCTAGACAAGGACACCAGGCAGAAGATTACAAAATAAAACAGGAAGTAAAGTACATGGGTACACACAAGGACAGCTCTAGCAAAGTAAAACACAAAACATGGACAGAGACCGGACCACACAGGAGACAGGACTACACTAAGGGGGCTTTCACACCCGAAAGTCTGCACCAAGGTCCGAACCAAAGTTCATGTTTCAATAGGCCTACATTTTGATCCATTCGGTTAGTTTTGGTTTGGTTTCACACTGCAAATCTGCAACCGCATTAAAGAACTTTACATGACAGACCTGCATCCTGTCATCATCATCTATGTGGGCTGCTCTTCTCCTATACTTGACATTGGTTCATTAAACAGTTCAGCGGGTATCTGACAAGAATGAATGAATAAAAAATAAACATATTTGCCTCTATATTGTTATTTTTCTGGCATTACTACCTGCAGCACCAACTCTACTGAAGGCTAGTTCAAATTCGCAATTAAACGTCCTTTTTGTGCGAACATAATAAAGTCGCCGACAGGAAAGGAGGAGAAGACAGCAAGCGATCCTTCAGCACCTCCGTTTCAGGAGAGACCAAAGAGATGAGGGGAAGTGTGCTTCTATAGTGGCCGTCTGTTCGAAAAGATGATCCATCACGAAAGGTTTATAATTGTGTCCTTCTTTCAATCCATTTCTCCGTGCATTTGTTTGTTTCTGGTTTACAAGGCAACCGCCAAACTTTCTGTAAATAGTCTGAATGTCCCAACCATCCAAAAAATGCTTTACACACCAGAAACGAACCGAACCATGGTTCAGTTTGATCCGGACCGAGACTACCTGTTTTCGTCGGACCAAATTTCGTCTGTTTGGTCCGGACTGCGGCCCGTGGGAGGTTTCACACGTGAATTTTTGGTTCGGACCAAACTGAAAAGTCCGAAAGTCCGGATCAAACGAGGCAGGTGTGAATGCCCACTAAAACATGGAGACATAAGACTAAGGACTAAGACACAGTTGTACACACACCAGGAAAAACATTAAACATGAACTAAAGCACAAGACTAAGAACAAAGGCAAAGAACTAAAACGCAGGACTAAGAACTATGACAGATACTAGGAAACTCAACCATGCGAATGAACAAGAGACCAGATTAAGCTACAAAACCCTAAACAAGATCAAATCAAGCTTACAGAACACAAAACCAAACCTATGAAAACAGACTAAACAGGAAAAACATGAACACCAACCCAAATCTTAACAGTTTATCATCTATAAAAACATATTGCTCTCTATTAACAACATAGTTAACAAAGCTACTTATAAACTTTACCATGATATCCATATCTATATACTTTTGAAAGCAAGATAGCATGGTTGACAGTGTAAAATGCTTTTGAAAGGTCTAAAAATATATCTATTGCACACCCATTATTATCCAAAGCTGTATATATTTTATCAGTAAGTTCTAAAAGTGCCAGATAAGTAAAATGATTTTCTGGAATCCATACTGATGATTATACAGAATACTGGATATGTTCAAGTGTTTCAGGATTCTCTTATAAACTAGTTTTTCCAATATCTTTGAAAAACAAGGAAATATTGAAATCGGACGATAGTTTGTAAAAGATCCTGGAAAAGCCATTTTCCAATCGTAAGGAGGGCTTTTTTCTTTCAAGTAACTGATTAATAATTTTCCATGTAACGTTGATATTACTGTCGGCATTTGTAAACTGTTCACTGAATGTATTTATTTTCGTAAGATTTATAAAACAGCTAAGTTTAAAGGAGTTGGTGAGATCTATTTTCTGTATATTTTGTTTTTTATTTTTGACTTTTTCAACCCAGTAGAAAACCATGGATTTAGATTTCTTTCCAGTGTCAGCAGAACAAGTAACCAGCGGAAAACATTTTGTGAAAATTGAATTAAATAGCTCCATAAATGCTTGGCAAGCTCAGTTCACAGCACTCTCTTTATCTACCTTTTCAAAGGAAACCTTCTCCATCTTTTCTTTAAATTTTGATCTGTTACTTAGATGGAAATTTCTATAAGTGACTACAGAGTTTTTTTCTTTGTGTCCATCTAATTGAACAATTTGAAAGATTGGAGAATGATATATACACTAAAGGATTATTAGGAACACCTGTTCAATTTCTCATTAATGCAATTATCTAATCAACCAATCACATGGCAGTTGCTTCAATGCATTTAGGGGTGTGGTCCTGGTCCTGGTCAAAATGCCTTGTTGATGCTAGAGGTCAGAGGAGAATGGGCTGACCGATTCAAGCTGATAGAAGAGCAACTTTGACTAAAATAACCACTCGTTACAACCGAGGTATGCAGCAAAGCATTTGTGAAGCCACAACACGCACAACCTTGAGGCGGATGGGCTACAACAGCAGAAGACCCCACCGGGTACCACTCATCTCCACTACAAATAGGAAAAAGAGGCTACAATTTGCAAGAGCTCACCAAAATTGGACAGTTGAAGACTGGAAAAATGTTGCCTGGTCTGATGAGTCTCGATTTCTGTTGAGACATTCAGATGGTAGAGTCAGAATTTGGCGTAAACAGAATGAGAACATGGATCCATCATGCCTTGTTACCACTGTGCAGGCTGCTGGTGGAGGTGTAATGGTGTGGGGGATGTTTTCTTTGTTGATGTTTCTTTCTACTTTGGGCCCCTTAGTGCTCATCTCCATCAACTGCAAGATGCTATCCTATCAATATGGGCCAACATTTCTAAAGAATGCTTTCAGCACCTTGTTGAATCAATGCCACGTAGAATTAAGGCAGTTCTGAAGGCGAAAGGGGGTCAAACACAGTATTAGTATGGTGTTCCTAATAATCCTTTAGGTGAGTGTATATGTGAATACAATTCCTCATTTTGTTTCATTGTTGAAAGTATTATCAATTAGTGTAGCAGATTTGTCTGTTACTCTGGTAGGTTTACTAATAGAAAATCTTCTGTTGGAGAATGAGTTTCGCTTTTAAAATTGTTAATATTGCAATCCGAGAATATGGCATGTTTTGCATTCCTTATTTATAAGCTCCAAATGTTAATGAGACTTATTAAAACAAGTGTGGTTGATATATACTATGACCACATTTTTGTGATTTTTGTAAGCTGATCATAATTTTTAGGGTGACTGAATTCTTAAGCACAAAACAAACTGGAAATGATTCCAACAAGTAGAGGAATTGTGGTTCATTGTAGGATTCACAGGAGTATGAAATATTAGTAGCTGGAAAAAAGTTCAGGGTGAAAACGTTTAATATGACTATAATCAACTATGAATTTTTGTTTTTTAAAAAGACTGACAGAAATATTATAAATTCTTCATCATTAAGTGCATAGAGAGGAAATACTGAACATTTCCCCCCCGTAATTATACATCTTATTACATCTTGGGAGTGTTGGCTCAATAGACTAACATACCCAAGTAAATGAAGAACATCTCAATGCTATCACATCTAGTGCATCAAACACTGACAGCTAACAGGAAAATGTAAACCTCAACAGTCCATTAGAAACCACTTAATACATGAAGTTAAAGGCTCAGTCATTACAGATCTCAGTCATGACAGCTAAAGTTACATTTTTGCAGTAGTTCTTTATGTCGTGTTTAATTTAGAGCTTTTACTTTGAAAAGTTCTGAAAGAAATTCAAAAGAGTCTCTGGCATGCACCTCTGAAAAAGCAGTCAGAAAACGTGACATCAGATTCCCCTGAATGAGAAACGCAGGAATTTCCTCTGCCTGGAGTTACTGGGGAAATGAAAACTAGCTCCATAGCGGGATATGGACCAATCGCTGGGACGCACACACTCCTGCACGTGATTATTTTCTGCTTGATGTAAAACAATCTCTTCATGATGGGTTTGTTGAAAAGGTAGAGGGGAAAATAACCTAGCAGCTAGCAGGGACTGAACACCACCCCCTGAACAGGAGTCCTGTGCACTATGGACTGAGCTAAGGAGGAACACTAGAAAATGATGGATCATAAATAATCAATTGACTAATAACTTTTAACTAATTTGGCCTGATGCCAGACTTATTTGCTGACCTTTGGGCTACACATGAGTCCTCCATTTTCAAATTTCCCTTCTCTTACTTCTAATAAACCAGAAGACAACTCTGAGACTGTATGTTATTATTATTATTACTTCTTCCTCTTCTTCTTAGTACGTGTTTAACGTAGTGACGAGTGCCTACACTGCTGGAATTACATAAGAAGAAGAACCACCACCAAGTGATGAAACGCCCTCTGTAGAGCAGTTTGTCCATTTGGGCTACTGTAGAAACATTACAGTGCAACATGGCGACATCCATGTAAGAGAACTTGCGGTGTCTGTAGATATAAACGTCTCATTCTAAAGGTAAATATAAAGTTTATGTAAGGTCTTTATACACCACTGACAACATAGTTATGGATGTTATATTGTGATAGGCAGGTTTTTGGCCTAGTAAGGCCACGGTCGGTTGCAGCCTCTCAGTGAAGCTCCACCCCCCGTCTCTCTAGAAGCAGACACACACCTGTGCCTCTTTAGGAGTTGATTTATAGAGAACACTCAGGATCTCCCTGTAGGCATTGTGGTCCAGTGCGGCTAGACAGCAGGTATGTCTTGTAGGAGTTATGAGTCAAGGCTGACAATGTTTTTAACTTGTGAACATGTTTTAATCACAGTAATTTTAAGTCACCTGTTGTCCAGACCTCGTCAGCCGAATAGCCTGTCGTGCTAAAGGTTCACCACAGAGAAGGAAGTGGTTAACGCTGAGGTAAAAAGATATTGTCTAGTAGAGCTATGCAAGTTTACTAGTTTGTGTGCCTTTTGTTAGAATGATTCACATTGCAGTGGGCCTAAACATCCGATCCATAAACGAGGAGTCCGAGCTGGGTTGACTACTTACTGCATTGTTTGAGGTAAATATCATCTGTCAGGTATTTAGCAGGTATGTTTTTGTAGTATGTGTTAAACTACTGAACTAATTAAATTCTTGTAATTTTAGGGTTGTATAGCCACTGCTGTTTTGCCTGCCTGATCAACTGCTGCTATTCATGCTTGAATTTTAGTCTATTCTTATTAGATTTGTTACAGGTGGATGGGCCCCTGTGAATGTTTGCGCCAACTGCTAAGGTCTGCCAGGGGTGTGGCTGTTTTCTCTTTTTTGGCTGTACCATTTCCCTCAGCTTGTTGGCCATTTCTTGCCCTTTTTTAGTGTTCTGCCGGACGGACAGGGTGGTGGATTGTGGGAACTCCTTTCCCCTTGACTGCATGTGGTGGTGTGTATGACAGCATGCTTAACTCAGTTTTATTGTGTGGCGTTTGTGTGCGTCTTGCTGTGTCTCACTGGCTGCACACCAGTGAGAGTGGTGTTGTCCAGGCACCTGGGTGGCCCACAGGTAACCCCCCTGCAGGTCTGGCTCCTGTAGATGCTGAGGTGTTTTAACCGTGTGCTTTTATCCCTTAGCATTTCTGGCAGTATTGGCATCTACATCTTATTTAGTTTTATTGTTGTGCTTGTGCAGCAAATAAAATTGCCCAAAGCCTGATATTTTTTTAAATTAAATCTTCCTCCGGTCGAAACTCACATCTTTGAATTTTATTAATTGTGGGAAACCCATGGCAACTGGTAATTAAATATTTGAGAGATAAGATTTGAACCACTCCCTTTTTGCCTCGGTTACAATATTGTATTTCTGTCAGTAGATCCTCAGAAATGTTACACACCGACCCTTTAGAGGTTTGAGAAGCCGACAGTAAAACAGGAAGCAGCTGCAGGGGATCACTGACAGATGAATAAACTGTGCAGCACTTTGAGGCTGTCATCTAACAGCTGTCACACTCTGAACAGTGGGTTTTCCTTTTGAACATACTGGATGGTTGATGCTGTCTGCAGCTCTCTACGTCTTTAACCACGTGTTGAGGTAAGTTAGTGATTCAGAGCTGCTTCATGCTGCTCATCAGACTGTAGGATACTTACAGGAAACAAAGGACATGTCATCTTCCTGAATGAGGAATGTGGCCCGAGTCACATTTAGCAGAAAACTACAGCTTGTTGGGTTTATTAATGAGGTCAACTCCTGCCTGCATGTCCTCACTGCAGAGGTCAATAGTGACCTTACGTCCTCTTTTTGGTAGCCAAAACAATGCATCCAGCCGGGATTTCTAAACCACCCAAAATGTCCGGGATTTGGCTTTCTTGAGTCGGCACTCCTGTGTGGTTTTGCTTTGACCAGCACGATAACATTTTACTCTTTGGGGAACTGACAATGCAAAAACAATGTCGGACACCGTAGTTTTCTCTGGACCCCTGCCAAATCTGACCAGTGATGACATGTATAGCCGCATGTCGTCATTCCGCCGCTGGTTGTCGAGGTGGTGTCCAGCAAACGATGTGGGCTTTGTAGATCATTGGCAGACTTTCTGGGGAAGACCTGGTCTGATCCGGAGAGACGGCATCCATCCCACTTGGGAAGGAGCAGCTCTCATTTCTAGAAATCTGGCCAAGTTTATTAGTGGACCAAATCCACGACAACCAAGAGTTGAGACCAGGAGGCAGAGTCGCAGTCTAACACACTTCTCTGCCCTTCTTTTTCAGCAGTTACCCACCCAAAACCCTACGCAGAGTCTCAGTCTAACACACTTCTCTGCCCTTCTTTTTCAGCAGTTACCCACCCAAAACCCTACGCAGAGTCACAGTCTAACACACTTCTCTGCCCTTCTAATTCAGCAGTTACCCACCCAAAACCCTACGCAGAGTCGCAGTCTAACACACTTCTCTGCTC
>NC_060161.1:5663389-5668594 GCF_021292245.1 Micropterus dolomieu
TGGAAAATGGTTAAAATATAAATGGCTGGCAGTAATCATCTATCAAGACAAACTTATCGCTTGTCGCTAATTAAAACGTTATCTTTTGTGTTTAGGCCGTAGAATCTCGTGTGTCTCCTGGCTTTAGCTTTATATGTAGAGTATGGTATCATGAGTGTGGTATATATCTTCTCATCTCTCTCAGGGAGAAAGCAAATCTTACTTTCTTACCATCATCATTATTAATGGTACACTACACTATGCAAGACTGATAGCAATGTCAATGTATTGAGCTTTTTAACTAAGCCACACTGTTGCTATTATTAGAGTTTAATACTTCTGCATTCATTTAAAAATAACACCTGTGTCATAGGTGTGTGGTTACTGTACGGTTACTAGAAACTAATCACCTGCAAGTCAACTGGAGTTTCTTGTTCCTACAGTTGTTAAAGACAGAAATGAGCTGTAAAATGTGTTTATTAGATTGAATGTTAGTTTGGCAATTATCTACTTTGTTTTAAGTTTCTTTCCTCTTTTTATCGCAAACATTTGAAATAAAATTTCAAATGTGTATTTTAAATAAAATTTCAAATGTGTCACTCATCTGTTCTATCACTTTCTTTGGTGAAATTCTGTGTAGGACAAATAGAAACAGTCTTTGTAATAGAGTGTAACAGTAGTTTTGACTGTCCATGCTTTTTAAATTCAAAAGAAAAAAGTAATCGAGTTTAAAATGCAAGGAAAATGAAAACGAAAGTAAAACAAGAAATCTTAGTGATATTCAAGTCACTATTTGCTATACATTATATAGACCAGCTCCTGCCATAAGTTCTGTGGTTGAAACTATCCCAGTAACCCTTTGGCTTCTCAGACAGAAAGGGTATACCTTCACTGTTATCTAGTAGTAGGATCCATAGCACTTGGTGAGTCATGCACAACATTTGATGGTAAAAATTCTAACTATCCCTTTAACCAAAAAAATCATATTTTTGTATGTTTTGTGGGTATAGATCAAGGTTATGAAAGAGGCCAGAGGTGGTGTGAATCCAGGCCAGAACTAATAAATGGAGCTGGCCCAGTGCCAGTCCAGATGTGAAAACCGGATCCTCAACAGTATCTTAGAGACTCTGGGCCAGATCCAGTATAGAACTGGTCCAGATCTGGCCCACATTTGGGCCAAATGACTACATAATAATTGTCATCCGTTCTGGAGCTGGACCAGTGCCGGCCCAGATGTGAAAACTGGATCCGAACCGGCATTGGCCCGTTGTGCTAAAGGACACCGGCCCGGGTCCGTTTTACAGATCTGGCCCAGAACTTATGAGGGATCTGGGCCAGATCTGGGCCGTGATTTTTGCTATCTGGGAACCTGGTATATCTTTAAATACACGCTGTGAAACCCATCCTATGGACTTTTTTCGTTTAAAATATAATTTTTGTAAGTGTGTACAGGTGCAAGTTAGTTGCTTATCTGGTTTAGGCAGGGTTTCTTCAACGAAGGTAAGCAGGCTTCCGAATGTAATCTCCTAAACAGGTATCAGATCCGCCCGTAACCTTATCTTTGGCGTATGTACGTTCCCTTGCTGTCTTAGTGTAAGGCGAATTGTTACAACCTTAGTTAATAAACTCCACTGTAATCAAGGAATTGTGTGTGTGTGTATTGCCTGTCTCCAAGTCCCTGCCACGAGAATTTACCCCTTCGATGTGAGATTGACTGATTGATTTAAGATAATTGAGCGATTATTAGCTAACTGATCACTAGTGAATAATTGTATTAGTTAAAACTCTGATGGTGCCCCGCAAAACGAGAGATTTATGGATTAATATTTTCTGAATATTAAAATTCATAATTGGGTATTAATTCTCATAAATTTATTAAAACATGTAGTCATGCTACGTGGATAAAGTCAGTTTATATGAAATTGTGCATTTCCAAAAATCCAATAAAAATCAGTTTGTAGACCAAACTGAATGTTTTCAGACTTTTTAAAATAATAATTTGGGGCAGAAATGATGAAGTGTGACAGGGACAGTCACAACAGATCAGACAAACATGTTTCAGTAGAAGTTAGTAAAGTCTATTGTATGTTTCCCCTTTTTAAATCCAACAAGAACAAGCAGATTTCACAAACTGTCAGACTGGTTCTTTAAATACCTTGGCTTTCTGCAGGGGACACTTTGGAAACTAGCAAACTGCATTTTTGGAAGATAATCTGCTAAAAGCTTAAAGTAATGACTTGATAAGTTGCAAAGTGTACACAATTATGATGATACATTAAAATAAATTATTATTATTATAATATATTATTTTGTCTTGTGTTAGCCGTTTCTACTGCCTCTATGGTGGGGATGCAGGTGAACAAAGAAGTCACGTCATAGGATACCATGGTTTCATCTGGATCCAGTTTTAGTCCTCGAGCGTTGTTTACAAAGTCAATAGAGTTTTGGACGTGGTGAGGCGTGTTTCCCACCATCGAGAAGCCGTCATTGAACCGAGGAGGGGGGTCTACCCCACCACCTATCCCCCACTTACAATGCTGTCCTTTCATCTCTTCCCAGGAAACTCAACAAATGTATAAATAAAATAAGGCCTAATCCTTTGATCCACACTCCTTACCAGTTGGTGGTGCTAATTTGTTGTTTGCCAAGCCCTAATAATATTCCAGAAGAAGAAGGAGAAGCAGGAGAAATAGAGACTTCCATGCAAAAGAAAGTAAGCTTTTGAATGTATAAATGCTATTTTTGATTTTTCTAAATTCAAATTGTCTGGTATTGAAGGCGAGTTAAGTTGGGGGGTTGGGTGGACGTCTTCAGCGGCTGTTTTTTATTTGTGATGAGGTGCGCTTTGTGAGGTGGTGGTCAGTTTGTTTTCAGTGCTGGAAGTCCCTGTTTTATTTTCTTTTTCTTCGGCGGGGCTCTAAGAGGGGGTGAAAGACCTGACATGTCAGGAGATGAAGGAAATAAGGTTAGGAAAATTGGTTGGTTGGTTCAACCGGTTGGGGGTAAGAGAAAGAGAGAGAGAACAGATCCTTGTGGAACTCCATGACTAACTTTAGCGTGACTGGAGGACTCATCATTAACGTGTACAAACTGAAATCGATCTGAACCAGCTTAGAGCGGTTCCTTTAATGCCAATGAAATGTTCCAGTCTCTGCAATAGGATCTGATGGTCAGTGGTATAAATGCAGAACTAAGATCTAATAAAACCAGTACAGAGACAAGTCCTTTGTCTGATGCATTGAGGAGGTCATTCGTAATTTTCACCAGTGCTGTCTCTGTGCTATGATGAACTCTAAATCCCACAAGCAAGTGTTATCAGTCCAGTTTTATTTAATATAATGATTAATGATATCTTTGGCAAAATAGAGAGGATTTGGGTTGTCTCTATTTGCAGATGACGGGGGCCTTCTCGAAAAGAGGCCTAATGTAAAGTTTGTTTTAAAACAGATTCAAAGAGTATTATTGTCTATGGAGGAATGGGGGAACACATGGGGCTTCAAAGTTTCTGCCTCTAAGACTAAATATGTTGTATTTGGTTTTAAAAGAAAGTTACCTGTAGGTAGGGCTGTATATGTATGGGTCTCTACTGGAGAAGGTAAAGGTTTTCAAATTTTTGGGAGTATGGTTTGAAGAGCGGATGACTTGGGCTGTGCATGTAGATAAAACTGTGCTGAAAGTGGGGGGCTGAGAGGGAGACGATGTTCATTTTCCAGGCCTAGATCAGATCTGCTCTTGATTATGGGAGTTTTGTGTATGTATATGCTTCTAAAACTGTTCTGGCTAAGTTAGATGTGGTGCATACAAGGGTTTTGAGGCTTTGCTGTGGGGCCCTCAGGACTTCCCCAGTCCCTGCCCTGCTCATTGAAATAGGAGAATGCCCTTATGGTTAAGGCGCATTAAGTTAGGGTTACAGTACTGGGTAAAACTTAGGGGGTGTAATCATACCTTGCCAGCAAGGTGTCTGTTACAAGAGATTGTTGGTAATAAATCTAATATTTTTTTTGTCACTGTAAATCAGTGGGCTAGGAAGATGGGCTTGGAAAGGGGAGGTATTGTAGAGCACACATGAACATTGAGCTTTCTTTTCTTCAGGAAACACATAAGAGGGAAGTCACCCCAAGAATAGTGGAATATCTTAATTCAATCAGTGAGAGCACCTTAATTGTCTATACAGATGGATCTAGAGATCCAGGTAGTGGGAGAGCGGGTATTGCGGTGTATGTGAAGCAGCTTGGATTGGAGATTGGTTGACACATTTCTAATGGGAGCTCTGTTTTCACTACTGAGTTAATGGTAATTCTATGGGCTTTATGGTGGATTGAGGAAGCCAGACCTAAAGAAATCACTATCTGTTCTGATTCTGCAGCTGCTCTGGAAACTTTAAGAGCAGGACAATCTACAGCTGGGTACCTCTGTCTGTAGATTGAGGTTGGGCCATTGTGGCTTGAATGATTCTTTGTGCATTGTAGGAAAACATGTTTCTGGCTTGTGTGAATGTGGGATCCTTGAAACAGTAAGGCATGTTTTCCCAGAATGTAGAAAGTATAGGGCAGAAAGAAAGGTATCCTTTGTTAGATTGATAGGACTTGGAGTTGAGGCTTTTTCTGTTGCATCTTTGTATGGACATAGTGAGAGAAACACATTGGCAGTTCTGCAGTTTCTACATGATACAGGATTGTGTGTGAGAGTTTAGATCTAACTCTGACCTGTGGAGGGCAGTAATATGCGCATACCAGAGGGGAGAAGCTGGAACAGGTTGTGTCCGGGCTGAGATGGATCTGCAGTGATGTTGTTTCCTGACTCTGGAAATGTATAAGTCCTGAATGGAGGGCAGGTTGGCACCGATGATCTTTTCTGCAGTCCTGACTGTCCGTTGTAGTCTACTCCTGTCCTTTTTGGTGGCAGATCCAAACCAGACAGTGATGGAGGTGCAGAAGACAGACTAGATGATGGCTTTGTAGAACTGGATCAGCAGCTGCTTGGGCAGGTTGAGCTTCCTGAGCTGGCGCAGGAAGTATCTGAAGGATTCCACAGCAGACACGGGGCTGTTGAGTATGGTGATGGGGGGCAGAGTGGGGGGGCTCCTCCTGAAGGCCTCGATCATCTCCACAGTTTTGAGCGTGTTAAGCTCCAGGTTGTTCTGACCGCACCAGAGAGCCAGCTGATCAACCTCCCGTCTGTAGGCCGACTCGTCACCGTCCCGGATGAGGCCGACGACCGTTGTGT
>NC_060161.1:5668694-5669960 GCF_021292245.1 Micropterus dolomieu
GTCCTGAATGGAGGGCAGGTTGGCACCGATGATCTTTTCTGCAGACCTGACTGTCCGTTGTAGTCTGCTCCTGTCCTTTTTGGTGGCAGATCCAAACCGGACAGTGATGGAGGTGCAGAGGACAGACTAGATGATGGCTTTGTAGAACTGGATCAGCAGGTCCTTGGGCAGGTTGAGCTTCCTGAGCTGACGCAGGAAGTACATCCTCTGCTGGGCCTTCTTGATGATGGTGTCAGTGTTGGGCTCCCACTTCAGTTCCTGGGATATAGTGGATCCCAGAAACCTGAAGGATTCCACAGCAGACACAGGGCTGTTTAGTATGGTGATGGGGGAAGAGTGGGGGGGCTCCTCCTGAAGGCCTCGATCATCTCCACAGTTTTGAGCGTGTTAAGCTCCAGGTTGTTCTGACCGCACCAGAGAGCCAGCTGATCAACCTCCCGTCTGTAGGCCGACTCGTCACCGTCCCGGATGAGGCCGACGACCGTTGTGTCGTCAGTGAACTTCAGGAGTTTGACAGATGGGTCTCCTGAGGTGCAGTCGTTGGTGTAGAGGGAGAAGAGCACACACCCCTGGGGGGCGCCAGTGCTGATAGTCCGGGTGCTGGATGTGATGTTTCCCAGCCTCACCTGCTGACTCCTGTCAGTCAGGAAGTCTGTGATCCACTGACAGGTGGAGGCTGGCACAGTGAGCCGGGTGAGTTTGGTGCTGAGGATGTCCGGGATGATGGTGTTGAACGCCGAGCTGAAGTCCACGAACAGGATCCTTGCATATGTCCCTGGAGAGTTGAGGTGTTGCAGGATGTGATGCAGACCCAAGTTGACGGCATCATCCACTGACCTGTTAGCCCTGTAGGCAAACTGCAGGGGGTCCAGCAGGGGGCCTGTAATGTCCTTCAGGTGGGCCAACACCAGTCTTTCAGAGGACTTCATGACTACAGATGTCAGATCGACAGGCCTGTAGTCATTTAGTCCAGAGATGGAGGGTTTTTTGGGGACCGGGATGATTGTGGAGCGTTTGAAGCAGGAGGGAACTTCACACTGCTCCAGTGATCTGTTGAAGATCTGAGTGAAGATGGGGGCCAGCTGGTCCGCACAGATTTTCAGGATGGAGACAAACTGTCGGGCCAGGAGCCTTCCTGATCTTCTGCCTCTGGAAGAGCTGGCGCACATTCCCCTCACAGATCGTGAGTGCAGGTGAGTGGTGGGGGGGGTGGGGTGGGGGGGGGTAAGAACGTGGCAGTCGGGGAAGGTGACTGTTTGTGGATGG
>NC_060161.1:5669980-5673754 GCF_021292245.1 Micropterus dolomieu
AGGGGGGGGGGGGGGGGGGGGGGGGGGGGGGGGGGGGGTAAGAACGTGGCAGTCGGGGAAGGTGACTGTTTGTGGATGGCGTTTGAGTGGGGGAGAGGTGTGACTCTGGGCTTTTCAAACCTACAGTAGAAACCATTCAGCTCGTCTGCCAGTCGTTGAGTGCCAGCAGTGTTGGGAGATGGTCTCCTGTAGTTTGAGAGTGTCTGCAGGCCTCTCCACACTGACTCAGGGTTGCTGGCTGTGAAGCTTTTTTCAAGATTTTCAGAGTAGCTCCTCTTTAGTCATTGTGTTCCTGGCCTGGTTGTACAAGACTCTGTCCCCACTTCTGAAGGCCTCCTCCTTGGTCTGACGAAGCTGCCCGAGTTTTGCTGTGAACCAGGGTTTTTGGTTGTTGTATGTGCAGAAGGTTTTAGTCGGCACACATGTCCTCACAAAAACTGATCTAAGATGTCAGTGTCAGTTAGTTCGTCCAGGTCAGTGGCTGCAGCCTCAAAAACACTCAAAGCAGGCCTGTAACTCTAGCTTTGACTTGTTGGTCCATCTTTTCACAGTCTTTACAACAGGTTTAGCAGATTTCAGTTTTTGCCTGTGTGTCGGGATAAGATGAACCAGACAGTGATCAGAGAGTCCTAAGGCTGCATGGGGGACAGAGCGATAGGTGTCCTTTAATGTAGTGTAGCAGTGGTCCAGTGTGTTAGTGTCCCTGATGGGACACTTAATATGCTGTCTGATAGAGCAAACCTCAGCCACGAACTTCCAAAGTACAAAGTCCCCGAGAACTATGAGCAGGGAGTCTGGATGTTTTTCTCCACTTTAGTTATCTGGTCGGCCAGGTGTAGTAACGCCTCACTAACACAAGCTTGAGGTGGAATGTAAAAAGCGACCAGGACAAACGAGGAAAACTCCCGCGGTGAATGAAACGGTTTACAGTTTATGAATAATGTCTCTAAGTGCGGGCTGCATGATTTCTTCAACACATTTGACTCATTCTACATGATTGCCTGCCTGCACTCAGCTCAATCACACTTCTGGTCAGTTACATAAGTTATCTATATGTACAGACCTCCCTGTCTTTAGTCTATGGGAGTGCTATCCACAGATAATTATCTTATTTCACCATCTCTCTGTTCAGGCGTCCTCTGTTTCACACCGTCGGAGCGACCATGATAGTGAAAAACATCGTTTTATCATGCACTGGTCAATTTTGAGGTTAATTGCATATTATTGTCTACAGTTTCTACAGCTTGTCAGGGGTCCAAGCAGCAAAGCTTCCATATTTTTATATATATATTTATTATTATTATATGTGATTATATTGTGAAAATTTCAGTCCTCTGAATAGTATTCTGCTGCCACAATAACACTACTCTTGATTCTGTTACTTGTAGTTAAAAACTCTCTCTGACACATGAGCTAGAGAAGAAAACTCAGAGCTGACTAAGCCAGTTAACAGCTGATTACAGCAGCGTAAAAAGTGAGCATTATTCTTTGTAAAACTAGTAAAGGAGTCACTTCCAATCTGTGACATCTGGCTCTTGTTCCAGTTTAAATGGACTTATTGTAAGTTTTTAACAAAAGCATCTGCCAAATGAATGTAACATAAGGAAAGGTAGAATAATATTTCTAGAATTCATTTATTGTAACTAGCTAAAGCAGACTCATCTGGACCATCTGAACTAGTGAGAGCTGAGCAGAGCTTCATGCAGCTTGTGGGCTTTCCTCTGGTTTGTGCTGAGAAAAGATTTGAAGCTTGTGAGCAGAGAACTCAGCCGGCACACTGCCATCTGGTGGTTTACAGAAAATATAGCAGCAGTCCGAGCTGCAGCCCAAACACTGAAACACCTCACTGATGTCATGCTGTAGTTTAAATCCCAGTGCTCAGTAAAACTCTAGGAAGACAATATATTTATTTAATCTGTAATAAATAATCTGTAATTTTCCATATTTTAATTTTATTTAGAATTTTTTTTTTTGCACTCTCAACCCAAAGACTTATTAACACTTATAAAAGCAAGACGTTCGGCTTCAATATTCAGCTGAGAAGCAAAGCAGTGTTAAACTGTCACATATTTGAATAAGGTCTGGTGTATTTCAATTGTACTTCTCAGGGCTGCGGTCAGTGATGGAATACTAGCATACAATGTCCATTGAAAGTGTCTTGAATCAGGAGCATCATCATATCAAGGTCACTTCGTCCCTTAGCCCCCAAGCCAGATCAAAATCATTCAGTCAGACTATGACTCTTATTCTGCAAGCACCCCCTCACAGCAGATCTGAAAAACGCAGCAGAGGAGTGAGGGCAACAACAACAACAACAACAACATACACCACACTGCCAAAAGTTTTAGACAGTGAATCAGTGAATTCAGGTTTTCCAATCACTTCCATGGCCGCAGGTGTATAAAATCAAGCATGTAGGCTGCAGACCGCTTCTACAAACATTTGTAAGAGAACGGGTCACTCTCTGGAGCTCAGTGAATTCAAGCGTGGTACCGTGATAAGTTGCCATCTGTGCAATAAGTCCATTTGTGAAATTTCCTCACTACTACATATTCCACGGCCCCTGTTAGTGGTATTATAATTATTATGGTATTATTATTATTATTATTATAAGAAAGTGGAGGCAATTGGGAACAGAAACTCAGCCATGAAGTGGTCGGCAACATAAAATCACAGAGCGGGGTCAGCGCATGCTGAGGCGCACAGAACTTTCTGCAGAGTCAAGAGCTACAGACCTCCAAACGTCGTGTGGCCTTCGGATTAGCTCTAGAACAGTGTGTAGAGAGCTTCATGGAGTGGGTTTCCACGGCCGAGCAGCTGCATCAAGCCTCACATCACCAAGTGCAATGCAAAGCGTCGGATACAGTGATGTAAAGCACGCCGCCACTCGACACCAGAGCAGTGGAGACGTGTTCTCTGGAGTGACCAATCACACTTCTCTGTCTGGCAATCCGATGGATGAGTCTGGGTTTGGCGGTTGCCAGGGGAACGGTATTTGTTGACTTCATTGTGCCAAGTGTACAGTTTGGTGGAGGGGGGATTGTGGTGTGGGGCTGTCTTTCAGGGGTTGGGCTTGACCCCTTAGTTCCAGTGACAGGAACTGTTAATGCTTCAGCACAACAAGACATTGTCAAATCCAATCAGACACGTACGAGCTAACTTTGTACCAACAAGACTCCATGTGATTATATGTACCATGAAAAATAAATACTTTAGCGTGTTGTTCCTCTTTAAGTACTGAAGCTTTGTTTGAAAGTGCTGCGTCACAAAGAGAAACTCGGCCCTGTTCTCCAAACTGTCTCCTTTTTCAGCCCACTGGAGTTTGCAGGCCTGTGATGATCAACAGGTGCTAAATATTTAACAGAAAATGTTTTACTTGTAAGATAAACCATGGCTTTCTAGTGATGAAGGAGAAAGTGATTGTGGTCTGAAAGCACACGTCTATCATCACAGATGAAAAGCGCTCAGAGATAACTGTACCGCTATATAAATAAAATTGAACATTCTTAATGTTGAAATTGAAAAAGGTGACAAAGATATCACCCCCCCAACCCAACATCCAAGTCACAGGAGAACAAACTCAATAAAATATGCAGTGACCAACGGCTTACGTTTTCAGGCAGGGGGCCGAGGGAGTTTGGCGTCTGTGTCGCTCTGCAACTACACCAGAAAAACGCTAGTTGGCTGGTGGGGCTACATGTTCCCTTGTGTGGATTCCTGCTGGCTAACTTCAGGCTTAGCCCTCTGTCACTTGAATGTGGTGATGATGATCAT
>NC_060161.1:5673854-5677075 GCF_021292245.1 Micropterus dolomieu
TATTATTATTATTATTATTATAAGAAAGTGGAGGCAATTGGGAACAGAAACTCAGCCATGAAGTGGTCGGCAACATAAAATCACAGAGCGGGGTCAGCGCATGCTGAGGCGCACAGAACTTTCTGCAGAGTCAAGAGCTACAGACCTCCAAACGTCGTGTGGCCTTCGGATTAGCTCTAGAACAGTGTGTAGAGAGCTTCATGGAGTGGGTTTCCACGGCCGAGCAGCTGCATCAAGCCTCACATCACCAAGTGCAATGCAAAGCGTCGGATACAGTGATGTAAAGCACGCCGCCACTCGACACCAGAGCAGTGGAGACGTGTTCTCTGGAGTGACCAATCACACTTCTCTGTCTGGCAATCCGATGGATGAGTCTGGGTTTGGCGGTTGCCAGGGGAACGGTATTTGTTGACTTCATTGTGCCAAGTGTACAGTTTGGTGGAGGGGGGATTGTGGTGTGGGGCTGTCTTTCAGGGGTTGGGCTTGACCCCTTAGTTCCAGTGACAGGAACTGTTAATGCTTCAGCACAACAAGACATTGTCAAATCCAATCAGACACGTACGAGCTAACTTTGTACCAACAAGACTCCATGTGATTATATGTACCATGAAAAATAAATACTTTAGCGTGTTGTTCCTCTTTAAGTACTGAAGCTTTGTTTGAAAGTGCTGCGTCACAAAGAGAAACTCGGCCCTGTTCTCCAAACTGTCTCCTTTTTCAGCCCACTGGAGTTTGCAGGCCTGTGATGATCAACAGGTGCTAAATATTTAACAGAAAATGTTTTACTTGTAAGATAAACCATGGCTTTCTAGTGATGAAGGAGAAAGTGATTGTGGTCTGAAAGCACACGTCTATCATCACAGATGAAAAGCGCTCAGAGATAACTGTACCGCTATATAAATAAAATTGAACATTCTTAATGTTGAAATTGAAAAAGGTGACAAAGATATCACCCCCCCAACCCAACATCCAAGTCACAGGAGAACAAACTCAATAAAATATGCAGTGACCAACGGCTTACGTTTTCAGGCAGGGGGCCGAGGGAGTTTGGCGTCTGTGTCGCTCTGCAACTACACCAGAAAAACGCTAGTTGGCTGGTGGGGCTACATGTTCCCTTGTGTGGATTCCTGCTGGCTAACTTCAGGCTTAGCCCTCTGTCACTTGAATGTGGTGATGATGATCATCGTGCGGCTCTTCTAGACTCAGGGCTTCAGGCTAACCTTTTCCCCAAAGAGCATGTGAGAAACATTTATACAGCAATAACTTTAGTTGAACAGATGTAAAACAGAACAAGGGGAGCGTGTTGCTCTCAGGAGGAAGGAGCACATGTTGGCACAATACCATCATGCATCTGGCCAAATCTACATCTGTCCACTGCAGAACTAGTATTCATGAGTGTATTAGTATAATATTAAAGAAAAAGTATAATGTTACTATATTGATACTTTATAGCTTACCACCAGTACAGTATTCATTCCAGTTACAGCAGTTTAATGTTTGTGGGTTGTTTTCATTCAGAAATGCTTGAGCAAGAAAAAATGCTCTATTAGTCTCTAATGTGTTTGTGCTAAGTGCTAACAGAGAACACTCAATAATCAGATCAACCATTTATACAGAAAAAGGAGTTCAACATTTCCAGAGTTTGCTGTAGCACCTCAAACGTTTTTTAATGTCATTTTTGATTGGCTGATGTGAATCACCTGAGCCTCGTTGTCTTCACCTGTGGTTGTCTGTCTCTCACTCATTGTGGTTTCAGGGTTCCCCACAGTCTGCTCTGTGTTCATGACAGTTTTCCCAGTGTCGCTACCTGCCATGTGTCTTAGCGGTGTCCCTCGTGCCAGATGTTTGTGGATTTATATTCTTTATGGATTTAAGAACTATCACCTGTTGTTTTGCTGCTTTCTGGATTATAGTTTCTTCATCTCAGCCACCTTCACCGCTCACCTGTAAGTTTTCACCAGTATATTAATTAGAACTTAACTCACCATTCCTCTGGCTAGTGAGTTTCTGCATTTGGGTTCAAACCCTGTTTGAGTGAATTAAGGCTGAACGTAACCGCTTCTATTTCAGTCCTGTGTCTGGATAGTTTGTGGTTTTAGTTTTACAGTACACTGAATATTTCTGAAGCTATCGTATCTTGCTGTAATTCATAGTATATCTAAGTCTGTGAATTACTAACACTGAGTATACAGCTTATTGACTATAGAGACTACGTCACCATAATTTGGTTTCCAACATACAAAGAATTTACATTATAACATTAATAAGAGGTTCTATTGGCTGATGGTGTCCCCTGTTTGTTGCTTAATGCTCCAAAAGAAACTACAGATGAACAAAAGAAAAAAAAAAGTGTGTATGATCTTTACATTCTGTACATATTCTAATGTTTTCAATTTTTCTGACAGCGACAGTGTTTTCTTTCAAATGTATCAGATTTTTCAAAGGGTGGATCAGCCATTTATGAACAGATTGTTTTTGTCGGCCTATTTGTAACATTTCAACAGTTTATTGAGATTCCACTGAATTACAAAAAACAGTTTTCTGTCTTGTTAACGTTTGATCAGGACTAATATTAGTGTATTCAACATAATTTCAGATAATAGTATCCTATATAGCTTACCAATAGTATGATATTTATTCCAGTTACAGCAGCATCATTATTATAATATTCATTATGTTCCCACTCATTAATTACTTGGGCAAGAAAAAGACTCATCGTTAACATGTACAAACTGAAATCGATCTGATAAATAGGACTTAAACCAGCTTAGAGCGGTTCCTTTAATGCCAATGAAATGTTCCAGTCTCTGTAATAGGATCTGATGGTCAATGGTATCAAATGCAGCATTAAGATCTAATAAAACCAGTACAGAGACAAGTCCTTTGTCTGATGCAATAAGGAGGTCATTAGTAATTTTCACCAGTGCTGTCTCTGTGCTATGATGAGCTCTAAATCCTGACTGAAAATCCTCAAATAAACTATTGCTCTGTAGAAAGTCACACAGCTGTTTAGCAACTGCTTTCTCCAGAACCTTAGAGAGAAATGGAAGGTTAGATATAGGTCTATAGTTGGCTAAAACATCCGGATCAAGTTTGGGCTTTTTCAGAAGAGGTTTAATTACAGCTACTTTAAAGTACTGTGGTACATAGCCTGTTGATAGAGATAGATTGATCATATCTAGTATAGAGGTGCTGACTAAGGGTAAAACATCTTTAAGCAG
>NC_060161.1:5677175-5687940 GCF_021292245.1 Micropterus dolomieu
GAAGTTCTCACTCTTAAACTTGGAGGGCTGCAACCTATCATATTTGTTATAATTTATCGCCCCCCAAAACCGCCTGGAGGATTTTTAGCAGAACTTCCTGAATTTTTATCTACTCTGGTTTTAAATTATGACAGAATTGTTCTTTGTGGCGATTTTAATATTCATGTTGATGACCCCACCAATCTTAATGCAACTAACTTTTTAAATATGGCCACTTCTTTTAACTTCAAACAACATGTCAAAGGGCAAACACATAACCGTGGTCATACACTGGACTTGGTTTTTACCCTGGGTGTCAGCATTTCCTCTGTGGAATTAGTGGACATGACCATATCTGACCACAGATGTATTGTTTTTAGCTGCGATTCGTCTGTTACTCATGCCGCCTCACCAAGCTCCTTGTGTTCTCGCGTCTTTAATGAACAAAGTGTTTCAAAGTTTTGCGCATTCTTTCAGAGCCAAAGCCAACACCTGTCTGATTCCAACACCAACAATCTGGTCGATCACTTCAATCATATCTGCTTGTCGTCACTAAATATTACTGCTCCTCTAAAGGTTAGGCCTACGTCTAAAGCTAGTAAGCAACCCTGGATAAATGACGGCATTTGCAGCCTAAAAAGAGAATGCAGGAAAGCAGATGGAAAAAAAAATCCATCCAAGTCCATTACCTCAGTCTGAAGGATTTATTAATTAACTACAATAACATGGTTAAGGATGCGAGAACACACTATTTTTCTGAACTCATTACTACACATAAACACAATCCCAGGTTTCTGTTTAAGACTGTGGATCAGCTGGTAAACCCAACCCCTCCTTGTGCCTCAGCTGGAAGTAATGATGACTGTGAATTGTTTTTATCTTATTTTACCAATAAGGTGGTGTCAATCAGAGCCTCTATTACCCCCACTGCCTCTTACTCAGAGGTTCCTCACCAGCAACAAGAGAGTTTTAACCAGTTTTATCCCATCGACTTGTCTGAGCTTTTAAAAACAGTATCACAAATGAGTGTCCTCCATCCTACTTGATGTAATACCTACAAAGTTTTTACTGAAAGTAATAGATTCTGTTGGCCCCCATTTGATCTCTGTTTTCAACAGCTCCCTATCTACTGGTTGTGTCCCTGATTATTTTAAAACGGCTTGCGTGAACACACTTTTAAAGAAACCTGGTTTAGATCCCTCCCTCCCACATAATTTTAGACCAATTTCAAAACTGCCTTTTATTGCAAAGATTCTAGAAAGAATTGTGTCCAAACAGCTGCTCACTGTACTGGAAAATAACAAATTATTTGAAAAGTTTCCGTCTGGTTTTAGGAAGTACCACAGCACTGAGACTGCCCTGCTTAAAGTCACCAATGACCTTTTAATGTCTGCTGATGAAGGCATGTGCTCAGTCCTTGTACTCCTGGACCTTAGCACTGCTTTTGACACCATTGATCACAACATCATGTTAGACAGACTGAGGCACTGGGTGGGGATCTCTGGTACTGCCCTAGAATGGTTTTCATCCTACCTGTCAAATAGGAAGTTTTGCGTGTCTTTAAACAACTATGTCTCCTCGTTCTGTCCAGTTAAATATGGTGTGCCTCAGGGTCGGTCTTAGGACCCATTTTGTTTTCCTTGTATCTGCTTCCCCTTGGACATATTATCCATAAACATGGCATTTCTTTTCATATTTATGCTGATGACACACAAATATACTTGCCCGTCAGATCCACAGACCCCAGAATGCTGAGTTCACTTAACAACTGCCTTTGTGAAGTTAAAAAATGGATGTCAAATAATTTCCTCCAGCTGAACTCAGACAAAACAGAAATCCTGGTCATCGGGTCCCAGCAGATGTCAAATACTGCCATCTGCTGGTTCCCTAGTAAATCACATTAAGTCGTGGCAAAGAACCTTGGTGTTTGGTTTGATAGTAATTTAAATTTCGAGCAGCACACCACAAAGCTTGTTCAATCATGTTTTTATCAACTTAGAAATATAGCAAAAATTCGATCTATGTTAACTTTTAAGGACACCGGGACCATTTTACACGCCTTCATCTCATCACGCCTGGATTATTGCAACAGCCTTTTCACCTGTTTAACCCAAAAATCTATTGATCGACTCCAGACTGTCCAGAACTCAGCTGCCAGGCTTTTAACCAGAACAAAGAAATATGACCACATTACTCCTATTTTAGCTTCATTACATTGGCTCCCAGTATGTTTTAGAATTGACTTTAAAATTCTATTGATTACTTTTAAAGCTCTTCATGGCCTCTCGCCTTGTTATATTTCTGAACTTTTAGTCCCATACACACCAGCACGTACCTTGAGTTGTCTGTTCCAGAGTCTCGACTGAAAACTAAAGGGGACAGAGCGTTTGCTGTCAGGGCCCCGAGGCTCTGGAACAGCCTGCCTGAGGAAATTAGGTCGGCTGAGTCAGTGAATTCTTTCAAGTCCCTTCTTAAAACATACTTTTATAGGAGAGCCTTTCCAGATCTTATTTGACTTTATTTTATCCCTTTTATTTTATTCTATTTTACTAATTTTATATTTATCTTAAACGTGTATTTTAGTCTTTTCAATGTTTTCATGCTTTTATCTTGTATTGTTTTTGTATGATTGTCTCTTGGGCATTATTGTCTTTACACTTGTTAAAGCACTTTGTAACTTGTTTTTGAAAAGTGCTCTACAAATAAAGATTATTATTATTATTATTATTATTATTATGCTCATACATGGGAAGATTACGGCCCACCGTTTACTTTGTACAAATCCTCCTCTGGTTCGACGTGAAGAGATGTTCCAAGGGCCAAACACATCCAACCCAACGTTTGTAAAGGGAGGGTCTGTTGACAGACGATCTTCTGGAAGGTTAGCCATTTTTTGGATGCTAAGTGGAGCTCTGAGATGTCTGCAAGTTACACATTGATGTATGATGTTGCTCACTTTTCTTTTCCCGCCTACTATCCAAAAGCCAGCTTCACGGACAGCTCCTTCCGTAAAGTGCCGGCCTTGATGGCGAACTTGCTCGTGGTGCTGTCTGACCAGTAAAGCTGCGATGGTGGCTTGAAGGCTTGAATGATGGAGACTCTCAAGAGGCCACAAAGGGATCCAGATTTTTTAGAGGACTACTTTTTGGAATCTTCTCTTGCCTTTGTATACATTTAATCTCTTCACCGTAGACTTCCTTTTGTACAGTTTGGATGACGATAGCTGAAGCTTGACTGGATTCCTTGGCAGAGAACTCTGCTTTGCAGAAATGCCAGCCTTTACAAGAACTGTCCTTCCTCAGAGTGGTCTTGAACAGACGGACTATGTGAAGGAGGCGAGTGATTGCACGAGTTAGTGACTTCCATGAAGAGAACTTTGCAAATCGTTTGGAACCAAGCTGCTTGGATGATGTTTTCGTGCTTATAGTGGACACTAGGGGCCGAACATCTGGGTCTGAACTTGGATCAACAAGGCCATGAGCGCATTCAGAGCTACCTGGCTCTGGTATGGACAGAAGTTTGGGTCCGCTCAGCCAATTGGTGTCTTTTAAGTGGCCTGCGGCGACAGAACATGTTGCATGATCTGCAGGGTTCTGGTCTGTTGGCACATAGCGCCACTGTCCTGAATGGGAGTATCTTCGGATACGTAGTACCCGATTGCTGACATAATCATAAAAGCGTCTGGTTTCATTACAAATATAGCCCAGAACCACCTTGCTGTCTGAGTAGTAGGTTACAGCATCAAGTGGAAGGTCCAGTTCTGCTGAGATCAGGTCTGCTAATTCCACAGCAAGCACAGCTGCGCAAAGTTCTAGTCTCGGCACTGTGTGCTCAGGGCGGGGGGCCAGTTTGGCTTTACCCATTACAAACCCAATATGATTACCCCCACCAGCATCTGTGACCTTTAGATATGCCACTGCAGCGATAGCTTTATTTGATGCATCACAAAAGATGCATAATTCTCTTCTGACAGCTGCTGAGGTGGAAATTTCAGTATAGAGTCTGGGGATGGAAAGATTGGACAGTTCTGTCAAAGACGCTCTCCATGACATCCAGGCTCCCTCCATTTCTTGAGGTAATGGCGCGTCCCAGTCACCATTCTCAGTAGTGAGTTCTCTCAGTATAGCCTTGCCTTGAATCGTGACTGGCGCCACAAAGCCAAGCGGGTCATAAAGGCTATTGATAGTGGATAGGACACCCCACCGAGTGTAGGGGTTAGCCTCATCAGAGACACTAAAGAGGAAACAGTCCATTTGGAGGTTCCAATTGAGACCAAGACTGCGTTGCACTGGGAGTGTGTCTGCATTGAGATCCAGGTCTTTAAGTCCAGTTGCATGATCTCTGGAAGGAAAGGCCTCCATTACCTCTCTATTGTTTGCTGCAATCTTATGCAGCCTCAGGTTTGATTGGGAGAGAACGTCCTGTGTCTTCTTTAGCAGGTTGACGGCAGCTTCAACTGTAGACAGGGACTTCAGACTGTCATCTACGTAGAAGTCACGCATCACAAAGTGCTTAACGTCAGGTTCGACGTGGAACCCGTTGACCTGAACAGACTGGTGTAGGCCATGGATTGCCACCGCAGGCGAGGGGCTATTTCCAAAGACGTTGACTCTCATGCGATAATCGACAATGTTCTTAGAGAGGTCGTTGTCTTGGAACCAAAGAAAACGTAGGAAGTTCCTGTCTTCTTCTCTTACCAAAAAACAATAGAACATCTGTTCTATGTCTGCTGTAAAGGCAACTGCTTCTTTCCTGAAGTGGATCAGTATTCCAAGCAGAGTGTTGTTCAAGCCAGGTCCAGTTAATTGCACATCATTGAGTGACACACCATTGTATTGGGCACTAGAATCAAACACTACTCTGATTTGCTTGGGTTTCTTCGGATGGTAGACTCCAAATGTTGGCAATCATTTTTCCTCTTCACTAAGAGGAGGGGCTAACTCAGCATGGCCATTTTTAAACATCTTGTCCATGAAGCTGAGGAAGTGATCCCTCATTTCAGGCTTCTTCTCAAAGTTGCGCCTGAGAGACATGAGACGCTTCAGTGCTTGGGGCCTGTTGTTTGGGAGCCTTGTACGTGGACTCTTAAAGGGTAATGGTGCTACCCAACTGTTGTTTGAATCTTTTCGTAGTCCTTCCTTCATTATTTTCATGAAAGAGGCATCCTGGATTGAAAGAGCCACCTGATTGTTGTCTTCAGCCTGCTTCAATACAGTGCAACCCAGGTGGTCAGGATCAGAGCTGGATTCATTCATAGGATGGGATGGAGGGTAATTGGTTACCTGGATGTCACTGTATTTTTCCTTAACATGAAACACGTTAGGGCATGGATCAAAGAGAGTAGGCCGTTTTAGCTCCGCGGCAATCGTGTGGAAGGTGCTAATCGTCAGCGGCTTGTGAACATTACCCAGACATACGTTACCTACAATGACCCACCCCAAGTCCAACTTCTGTGCGTAGGATAGGTCGTGAGAGCCGTTCACCTGCTTACGGACTTTATGAACTCTGATAATGTCTCGACCTAAGAGAAGCATAATTGGGGCCTGTGGGTCGATGTCTGGGATGAGGTGTGCCAATGACCTTAGGTGAGCATGATGGAGCGTCACGTCGGGGGTTGGAATCTCTTCTCGGTTGTTGGGAATGTCATTGCATTCTATGAGGCTTGGTAACGGAATGCAGACAGTTCCGTCAAGGGATTCCACTACATAGCCACTGGCCCTTCTTCCTGCTGATTCCTTTACTCCAGCACATGTTCTCAACGTGTAAGGAGCACTTGGACTTTTGTCACTGCTTCAAACACTTCAAAAAACTGTGAGCAAACTAGCGACCTGTTGCTCTGTTCGTCCAGGATTTCATACAGTTTAACTGCTTTGTCTCTCTGTTCAGCTGGATAAACCTTTACAAGACATATTTTGGAGCAGGATCGACCTGGCAGATCTCCGCCGCAGACTTCTGTGCATTTGGTGGTAACACGAGGTTGAGGTGAGGTTTCCTCCTGCTCCCCGCCGTGCTCAGCAGCAGGCTCCGCTTCTTTCCTCCAGGGTGCAGGTCCAGGGTGAAGCACTGTGTGATGTCTCTCACTTTTGCATTCTGAGCATTGGACTTTAGCTTCACAGTTTTTTGCAATATGTGCTGATGAAGAAGGGCATTTAAAGCACACATTGTTCTCTTTCAAAAAGGTCTTACGAGCTTCAATGGGCTTTTCTCGGAATGCACGGAATTTATGTAAAGGGTACGGTTTTCTGTGAATAGGACACAGCTTATCACAGTCATTTGACTTCGTCTCAAGCTCGCTATTAGAAGTTACTCTGTTAAATACCTCTGTTTTGTGGACATAGACTTCATGTTGTTTATTTGGCTTCCAAGATATCTTCTCTGCCCTTGTAGCCATGTCTGCAGTTATGAAGTTGAAGCTTGGATCATTCCTAATGCGGGCCTCCTGGCTAACAAAGTCTACAAAGTAAGCAAAGGGAGGATAGAGGACATGATTTTGCCGCTTGTAGGATGAACAAACTGATGCCGATTTCTCTTGCAGAGGAAAAGGAAGTTTCTCTACTATTGGGTTGACGCCTCGCTGTGTCAAGGAAAGGGAGGCCAGGCAAGTCTCCTTTGTCCTTAGCTGACTTAAGTTCCATTAGTAAATCACTTAACTTTGTTAGTTTAGGATAATCTCGGTTTGTTATTTTTGGAAAGGTGTCGATTTGTTTGAACAGAGCATCTTCTATCACTTCTGTTGAGCCATAAGTTTGCTCGAGTCTGTCCCATGTCATTGCCAACCCTGCTTCAGGATGGTTGATGTGAATTGCTCTTATCTGTTCAACATGTTCTGCTGACTCTTTGCCAAGCCACTTAAGCAGAAGGTCCATCTCCTCGCTTGGCATCAGGTTTAAACCACTGGTTGCATTCTGAAAGGATCGTTTCCAGGGTCTGTAGTTCTGAGGTTTGTCATTAAATTGAAGTGAACTGTTGCTACGAGCTCATGACGAGCAAGTGTATCGAGAGGTATCTTACAAAGTCGTTCATGTTCGAAATGCTGCACAGGAGTGGCATAGTCACTGTTGAATCCAACTTTGTGTGACTCATGGACATCTCCGTCTTCATAGATGTAAGGATGTTGTGAGGTTAGATGTGGTGATTGGGAAGCAGCATTGGTTTTGTATGGAAAGAAAGGTTTGGCTTCAGGTTTGAGATGTAAAGGTGTAATACTGTAGCTGGGATTTGGCTCTGTTTTTGTTGGGAGTCCATCACATAGCTTGAGTTCTGTATCTTGTACTTTGTTTCCCAGATAGCAAAAATCATGTGGCCCAGATCTGGCCCAGATCCTTCATAAGCTCTGGGCCAGATCTGTAAAACGGACCCGGGCCGGTGTCCTTTAGCACAACGGGCCAATGCCGGCGCGGATCCGGTTTTCACATCTGGGCCGGCACTGGTCCAGCTCCAGAACGGATGACAATTATTATGTAGTCATTTGGCCCAAATGTGGGCCAGATCTGGACTAGTTCCATACTGGATCTGGCCCAGAGTCTCTAAGATACTGTTGAGGATCCGGTTTTCACATCTGGACTGGCACTGGGCCGGCACTGGGCCAGCTCCATTTATTAGTTCTGGCCTCTTTCATAACCTTGATCTATACCCACAAAACATATACAAAAATGTGGATTTTTTTGTTATGGCAGGCGCTGGTCTATATAATGTATAACAAATAGTGACTTGTATATCACTAAGGGACACTAAGATTTCTTGTTTTACTTTCGTTTTCTTTTTCCTTGCATTTTAAACTCGATTACTTTTTTCTTTTGAATTTAAAAAGCATGGACAGTCAAAACTACTGTTACACTCTGTTACAAAGACTGTTTCTATTTGTCCTACACAGAATTTCAACAAAGAAAGTTATAGAACGGATGAGTGACACATTTTAAATTTTATTTAAAATACACATTTTAAATTTTATTTGAAATGTTTGAGATAAAAAGAGAGGACAGAAACTTAAAACAAAGTAGATAATTGCCAAACTAACAATCAATCTAATAAACACATTTTACAGCTCATTTCTGTCTTTAACAACTGTAGGAACAAGAAACTTCACTCAAGTTGACTTGCAGGTGACAATTAGTTTCTAGTAACTGTACAGTAACCACACACCTATGACACAGGTGTTATTTTTAAATGAATGCAGAAGTATTAAACTCTAATAATAGCAACAGTGTGGCTTAGTTAAAAAGCTCAATACATTGACATTGCTATCAGTCTTGCATAGTGTAGTGTACCATTAATAATGATGATGGTAAGAAAGTAAGATTTCTTTCTCCCTGAGAAACAGGGCTAAAGCTAAAGCCAGGAGACACACGAGAATCTACGGCCTAAACACACAAGATAACGTTTTAATTAGCGACAAGCAATAACTTTGTCTTTTGTCTGCCAGCCATTTAGATTTTAACCATTTTCCATGACCCTGGTATAAATAACAAAGATTTTATAGCCAAAATACAATATCCAACTCCAACTAGTCATGTGAAACCCTGAAAAAAATGTAAAATGTTCATGCACATTGTTTGGTGGCTTTACGGGAAACATTGATGAGGCAAGTGCAGAAGTGGGAATGCCATAACTCTCACATGACACCCAACAAATCATCAGTAGTGGAAGAGTGGGGGATGGCCGATGTGTTCATTTCTGCAAAGGATAAAAGAATGGGTGATTACTCAACTGATAATGGCAATCACAAATTACATAAAATCCACAGAGATTAGTCATTTTAAAGGGTGCTGGACTAGACTAGGGCTGGAAGATTTGACCTAAAATCAAAATCCCGATTAAGTGAACATTTTACCGCGATTACAACTAATGAATGATTATTTAGTTTTTTTTGCCCTCCTAGTTCACTGACCAGGCTTGTACCGCAAACATGCTCAACTATTGTAGGTGGGGTGGTTTTTTAGACTCACAAATGTCAAAAAACGATTAAGTAAATGTTAACTGATAAGATAATGTTGAAGTGCACACAACAGACGTACTCCCCCTAAATTTGGCATATCGCCACTGCTCACAGAATGAGTGCCGCTACTAATATTTCACATGATCAATTAATATCAATGTGCATTAATCTCGTGTAACAGTGTTGTGTGCATGTGACCAAATGTGAGAGAGTGAGCAGCTGAAAGTGACGGTGAAAGTGAGCGAGGTTGTTGTAAGTGTGGCAGTAAATGATCAGTGTGGGTCAAAGTGTGTTCATAAATAAATGCTGCTGGGAAATGAAGGCAGTTAGCACTAGCTAACATCTCCCTGTGCTCCAGACTCTGGGAGCTGAGCAGGACAGGGCGGAGTCACTGACTACACACACACAGTTTTTTAAGGGGAAAGTACATAAACACACACACTGGGGGACATTTTAACAGGAAATAAAACAACTAAATAACTGAAATGGTAAAATTACAGCCGTTAGAGCTCGGAATTTGGGTTTCAATTACTTCAATTAGACGTCCAGCCCTAGAGGGGAGACATCATGAAAAACTCCCCTTTTCTCTCCCCATTTGGGTATCAAACTGTGAAATAAGACAACCCAGACAGATTTTTGTGGGTTGCCTAGATCACAAAACATGTGCTTCAACAAGCCATTCAGATTTGGTTCTCCTTCCTATGTCACATGCAGGCTTATTAGAATATAATATAAAATAAGATACAACTTTATTAAACCACCGCCTTCCCCATCTGAGTATCCCCACTCAAGGTTAAGTACCATCTTTGCAAAGCAGTGGCATATTTTTCTCACAAGCCAATCAGAGCAGACTGGGCTTTTTCAGGATGGGGGCTTTAACGAGACAGGTGCTAAAATGGAGCGTTTCAAAAAGAGGGTAAATACAGATTTACCACGGTTAATGCCTCTCTGGCCATGGCACATTCTTTGTAGCCACCTCCACGGTCAGAGGCCAGGTTGAACCAGCGGATGGCGTGCTGGTTAATTTCGTTGTCCGATGGGCTGCTAGCAGCTTGGTTCTTCCGTACAGCCTCTGTTAAGAGAGAAAGTCAATTGGTTGATGAGCTATCATTAACAGACATTTTGAAAATTACCTGTAAGCCAAGCTAATAACCAACTTTTTTGAGAAATGCTTTAGAGGGTTGAAAAAAGTACTCAATGCCCATGTTTACTATTGTTGGTGTGGCAGTAGACCTAATTTTCTATAGCATTTAATTTAGTAACTCAAAACAAATAGAATTTCACTCATGAATAACTAATTATTAAAAAATCATACTGATTATGATCTGAACAATTATCAAATCACATCTGGATTGTATTGGATCAGCCTTAAATCTCAGTGCATCTTATTATTACAAATCTGTGTGGATTCTGTATCAGGTCATGGATAGGCATTGGCGGGTACCAACATTTCCCCAGTATCTCCAGGCAGAGGACATTTAGGGGAATCACGTTTAGTAAAAAAGTAAATAAGTAAAAGCTCTCAATTCAACTCCATGTACAACATTACAGCAAACAAGCTTCCCGTGCTTTTATTTTGCTGGCAAATCTACAAAGAGGAAGTGATTATGTGAGTAACCGGTGCTGTCATGACTGAGATCTATTTCACCACCGCTATCAAAGTATTTTCTATTTTTTTATTTTTTGGCTTTAAAGTTACATCCCTGATATATTAAAATATACTATTTAAATATTTTATTTTACATAAAAATTAGTTCTCATCTACTAGTCACCTCCACATATAATACGTATACTAAAATACTTACTGATCAACAGAGTTCTTGTTAGCATTTCTTTAAAATATTTCTTTTC
>NC_060161.1:5687960-5690750 GCF_021292245.1 Micropterus dolomieu
TTCTCCTTCCTATGTCACATGCAGGCTTATTAGAATATAAGATAAAATAAGATACAACTTTATTAAACCACCGCCTTCCCCATCTGAGTATCCCCACTCAAGGTTAAGTACCATCTTTGCAAAGCAGTGGAATATTTTTCTCGCAAGCCAATCAGAGCAGACTGGGCTTTTTCAGGATGGGGGCTTTAACGAGACAGGTGCTAAAATGGAGTGTTTCAAAAAGAAGGTAAATACAGATTTACCACGGTTAATGCCTCTCTGGCCATGGCATGTTCTTTGCAGCCACCTCCACGGTCAGAGGCCAGGTTGAACCAGCGGATGGCGTGCTGGTTAATTTTGTTGTCCGATGCGCTGCTAGCAGCTTGGTTCTTCCGTACAGCCTCTGTTAAGAGAGAAAGTCAATTGGTTGATGAGCTGTTATTAACAGTCATTTTGAAAATTATCTGTAAGCCAAGCTAATAACCAACTTTTTTGAGAAATGCTTTAGAGGGTTGAGAAAAGTACTTAATGCCCATGTTTACTTTTGTTGGTGTGGCAGTAGACCTAATTTTCTATAGCATTTAATTTAGTAACTCCAGGCAGAGGACATTTAGTGGAATCACGTTTAGTAAAAAAGTAAACAAGTAAAAGCTCTCAATTCAACTCCATGTAAAACATTACAGCAAACAAGCTTCTCGTGCTTTTATTTTGCTGGCAAATCTACAAAGAGGAAGTGATTATGTGAGTAACCGTTGCTGTCATGACTGAGATCTATTTCACCACCGCTATCAGTATTTTTTATTTTTTTACTTTTTGGCTTTAAAGTTACATCCCTGATATATTGAAATACACTATTTAAATATTTTATTTTACATAAAAATTTGTTCTCATCTACTAGTCACCTCCACATATAATACGTATACTAAAATACTTATTGATCAACAGAGTTCTTGTTAGCATTTCTTTAAAATATTTCTTTTCCCTTTACTCCTTTCCAATTAATCTGTTTGGCCACTGTGTTTGAGAAAACCATTGAAAGTATATTCCAAGATTGAACAGTAAATACTATTAACAGAATGTTATCTGTGAAAGTTGCTAAAATAAGGATGAAAGAGCACTGTATGCAGATCGGTGGTGAAGTTACTAGTACAGCAGAGCTGACCGGAAGTCAGACAAAATGTAAAAAGTAGTCAAAACACACAAAACATTTTTTACATTTGACAGTTATGTGTAACGTTACCTGTATCTATATAATCATATGAAAAGGACAATAAAAAAATTAAGATCTTTGTAAATAAATGTAAGAGCCTTATTTTGAGAATATTAAATTCAATGAGTTTTTTAATTATTTTAAGACCCAGTGGGTAACGTTACCCTGCATGATAAATGACCCCAGGAGCTCAGCTCTGCTAATGTTACAGGTTTGCACTGCATTGTGATTTTGGAACAAACCCCAGTGGTAGTAACGTTATGTACAAAGCCTGCAACAAAAAAATGTGAGGCAAATTAAAAAGAACGAGTAATGCTGATTGTACCACTGCCAGCCATCTCAGTGTACTGATATCATGAACCTCATTGTATTTTTAACTGTAAAATTTGATGAATTACTGAGAACCATCAGCCTCTAGACAAAACAAATAACATTTCTTACAGCTCCTGACAGAAATCTGAGGGTAAACACTTGGTAAGCTTAACATAGCACACTATATCCCTCGGAAAACGCCCCAAATAAATATCCAGAATGAATCAGGAACTGCTCCTCAACCATATTACCGCAGTGTGATTTCATACAAAGTCAATGAAAAGACACGTAGAGAGGAGATTTCCCGCCCATAGACCTTATTTGTCATAATGAATTTACGTTTTGATTAATGTCAGATGAAAATTCCAACTTCTTTAGATGGCTTTGATTTTTTAAACACTTAACTTACCTATCATAACTTTATAACGTTATGCTTAAATATAGCCAAGATTTGAAAATCAAATCAAAGCCAAAAATACTTAAATTAACTTAACTTACCCTATTAATCCCAGGGCTGAAGAAAAGATTGAACCTAAAAAGGAGACAGGTGCTGTCAATTGGTGCTGTTGGAAACAACATCGTTGTAAGTTAACTAACGTTAAACAGCATTAATGTTTTGTGCTAGCTGCACACAAAGTTGTTTATTAATGCTAGCTAGCCTAGCTATCCGTTCATTCAGTTAATTTAGCTAACCCAGCTAAAAAGCTAACGTTAGCTAATGCCTCTTCAACAGTTTTAGCTAGTTTTAAGAAGTTGTAGTAGACCTAAATTTATTAGTTATGCATTTTAATAAATTTCTAAGAATTGATACCCAATTATGAATTTTTAAGATTCATAAAATCATTTTATTTAATTCCTCGTTTTAGGGCACAACCGGAGTTGTTATAATCCTAGAGTCTCCGGACCTCTAGGTAGTTTTGAATAATTATACAATTATTACTAGTGATCAGTTAGTTAATAATCGCTCAATTATCTTAAATCAGTCAGTCAGTCTCATATCTAAAGGGTCAATTCTCTTGGCAGGAACTATAAATAGGCAACACACACAGCTCTTGATTATATTACAGTGAATTTATTCTCTAACTAAAGTGATAAAAAGATGGTTGAATACAGGGAACATAAACATTTGCTGAACAATGAGCCTGGAGGTTCGATTGTGGGAAGCATTTGACTCATACGGCATAGAAGAGCTACTGAAAGTAAACTAATGCTATAATTTAGGAGTTAAAATGGACATCTGATCACAGAACGTGTGTTAAGTCTTACTGCTTGTCGACAGTCTGCTTTTG
>NC_060161.1:5690770-5701938 GCF_021292245.1 Micropterus dolomieu
AATTTGATGAATTACTGAGAACCATCAGCCTCTAGACAAAACAAATAACATTTCTTACAGCTCCTGACAGAAATCTGAGGGTAAACACTTGGTAAGCTCAACATAGAACACTATATCCCTCGGAAAACGCCCCAAATAAATATCCAGAATGAATCAGGAACTGCTCCCCAACCATAATACCACAGTGTGATTTCATACAAAGTCAATGAAAAGACACGGAGAGATGAGATTCCCCGCCCATAGACCTTATTTGTCATAATGAATTTACGTTTTGATTAATGTCAGATGAAAATTCCAACATCTTTAGATGGCTTTGATTTTTTTAAACACTTAACTTACCTATCATAACTTTATAACGTTATGCTCAACTATAGCCAAGATCAAATCAAAACCGGAAAAAAATACATTAACTTACCCTATTAATCCCGGGCTCTCAGCCAGGGGTGAAGAAAAGATTGAACCTAAAAAGGAGACAGGTGCTGTCAATTGGTGCTGTTGGAAACTAACGTTACAACATCGTTGTAAGTTAACTAACGTTAACCAGCATTAATGTTTTATGCTAGCTGCTCACAAAGTTGTTTATTAATGCTAGCTAGCTTAGCTATCCGTTCATTCAGTTAATTTAGCTAACCCAGCTAAAAAGCTAACGTTAGCCAATGCCTCTTCAACAGTTTCAGCCATTTTAAGAAGTTAAAACCCGGTGAAAACATTCCGATGTGATGATGTTAACAAGCATTACACCACTATTAAAAATAATCACACTAAGCTGTTTGAATGTAACATCGTTCAACTTACCGTTATAAACTCTTTCCACAAAGCTTCCAGTCCGAACTGATCCAAAGAATGAAACAGTTTGCGCGCTCGTTCCGACGAGTCCGGGCCAGAACAACTACGATTCCGCTGACTGACTTCTGGTCCGGTATGAACCGGTTCGAAAGAAAAAAAAATGAAACAATTCGCGTGCTCGTTCCGACGAGTCCGGGCCAGAACTATTATGATTCCGCCGACTGATGGATGCTCACGCCCACTCCTACATGCGGGCCGTATCTGGAACTGGGCAGTAAAACGGGACTGTTACACGGATCTGCCGGTTTGAAGGCGGATTCGGCCCAGAGTCAGCTGCTATCTGGGTTACACCACGGCGGGATATTAGGCGCTGGAGGCTCGGCCGCACTCCGACGCATCAAACCAACATTACAGACATTATCACCGTTTCCGACATACATTCAGTTCACCCTCCAAACCCCCAATGTCCCAGCAGTTCAAATGTTCATTCCAATAACTTAAATCGTCCGGATGGAGCCAGATGTCCTCCGGTGGAAAAAGGAAAAACGAAAAAATACCAAGGTGAAGTGTGGCGAGCCGCCGCAGTCAACAATGTTCCACAGTTAACTTAGGCAACCTCGACCCAGTCTGTTTAGCCGATGGGATGATGAAGTAGTCCAGAAAAGTCAAAGCATATGATCCACCAACAAAAGTTCCTTTGTCGCGTCCGTCTGGCAAACCTCACACAGAGCCCACTAAACACTTACTGCTTCCACCTGTTGCGCTCTAGCGTCCCCCCCCCCCCAACGTCACTTCCCACTCTCCTTTTAAAACCTACTCTGTGGCAAAACAATAATGAGTGGGGAAGAAAAAAAAAATACATAAAAGGTCCTTACAACAATCCGTGATACACCACAGGCTCCTGATATACAGTTGCTTTTTTTTTTTCACGTGAAGGCACAACCAATACACATAAAGCAGGTTTACCAACACATTAAAAGCTGTACCTGAAGGCAGAATAGGCGACTATTACAAGGTGATATAAAAATGCGGTTAAATACATCAAAGAAATAAACAATGGCTAAACAATGAGAATGTCGGTTTCTATTGTGGGAGTGTTTGACTCATACGGGCAGCTAATGAACGCAAGCTATGTGTTTTAAGAGTTAAAGATAATTAACAACTATTGGACATCACTGATCACTGAATGCAGGGTTTTGGTCTTACTGCGTGTCGCTTCTCCAAGCCGGGTGCTGGTCAACGGTCTCACACTGGCAGAGATCCGTGCGTTCTCGGTTAGGACAGCTTAAAGCCGTCGGCCAGTTGCTTTCTCTGCCAGGGACTTGCTCCGGAGGTCCGTCTTTTGTCGGCTTATTGGAGAAACTTGCAGTGGAACCTTCTCAACCCTGCTCGGGTCAAAGGTTTGGTCGTCCTTTGTTACTGCTGGCGGGTAGGTCCGACCTCCGTGGGCTTAGCTCGACGCATAAAGCTTAAAAAGAACTTCTTGACTGATGGACTGATAACTTTTAACAAAACAAAACGCAAGTAAAGTTGCTGTTAAACGAGGGAAAAATCGATGTCGCGGCGCTTCGCGTATGTTGCTTGAAAACCAAGAAAGCTTTGTTGTGCCGGGCCGAAGATGTTAGGGCGTTGCCGGGAGAGGGGCACGCGTTGGAGAGCCAGGAACAAGCCAGGGAGGGAGAGCTTGTCTTTTCTTTTAATATGTCTAATCAAAAGAAAATTCTATTTGCGCATATTGTAATCAAATATCTTCCACAATCAAACCTTAATTGTCAATGGTTGTACCGTTCTTAGTTTAAGCACTTGATAAAAGGAAAACAATTGTTAGCAGTTCAACTTTGAGGTTAGCATTTCAGAATGAATCACATCAGAGGAGAAGAACTTAACTAGTTTTCTGGATATATTGGCGGTTACACATTCTTAGAAAATATAAGCAAGATACACGAATGGCATCAGATTATTGGACATGAAAAATACAGAGTAATATTTATACATTTACGGCATTTCAGACGATGGCCAATAATACTTATTTTGTCCACTTGGGGGAGCCCGGGTTACATGAGGATAGCTCTGATTAATCCTAAAACAATCTTCTCAGGAGCTGGGGAATTTAGTCAATTTTAACCTTAAATTTGAGCTGGAAAATTAATCCAGTATAGGATGACATTTCTTTAGCATCATTTCTAAAGGAAGTGTCAGAAAGTATTGTGAACAAAGCATTAGTTACCAATAAAATGAATAAAGTCAGGTGACCTTGCTGAAAATTAAAACACTGCTAAATTAACTTTTTAGATTCTTTAAACAACACTAAGGTAACGTAACTATTCAAATGGAGGCAAACACCACTACTAACTTAGCAAGGATTATTGGTTAAACAGAACAACAGTTTATAATGAAACATTGTTTTAGCTCAAGAAGGCAGGAGAACCAGAAAACTGCTAGCCCCGCTGCGCTGTCCACCAATTACTCTTTCACCCACCCCGGCCGTCTGGGAGGGGGGGTGGGACTAGGTTCTTAATTTCCAAAAAATGGAGATTCACACAGCTGCTACCTCTGAATCAATATGCCTCCTTCGAATACCATGCTGTCTTTGTGTCCGCTCCGGTAAAGGTCTCTGTGATTGTCATATACCGTCCACCAGGACAAATGGGTAACTTTGTGGCAGAGCTAGACACACTGCTGTCTTCAATACCAGAGCATGACTGTCCCCCCTACTTGTCCTCGGTGACATGAACATTCACTTAGACAATTCAAACTCAGCAGACTTCCTGTCTCTGATTGAGTTCTTTGATCTAACACGGGTTCCCAGCCCCCCGACCCACAAAGCTGGCAAGGTGCTTGACCTCGTTCTTGTCCGAAACAGTCACACCTCTACATGTGTCAGACCACTATTTCATTCAGTTTACGGTATGCCTACAGGAAAAGCCCATTGTTCCAACACCGTTGGTCTCACACTGCCGCAACCTCTGCAACCTGTCTCCCGCTCACTTTGCAGAGTAATATTTATACATTTACGGCATTTCAGACGATGGCCAATAATACTTATTTTCTCCACTTGGGGGAGCCCGGGTTACATGAGGATAGCTCTGATTAATCCTAAAACAATCTTCTCAGGAGCTGGGGAATTTAGTCAATTTTAACCTTAAATTTGGTCATTGGTAGCTTCTGCTCTACCTTCCCTCAATGCATTTTCCTCACTTGAGGTCAATGATGCCACACAATCTCTGTGCTCTACACTAAGCTTGTGCCTGGATAGTCTGTGTCCCCTATTTACCAAGCCTGCTCGCCCAAACCAGTCCCACCCGTGGCTAACTGATACCATCCGCGGACTCCGTAGTGATCTCAGAGCTGCTGAAAGAAAATGGCGAAAAACCAAAGACCCCGCCGACCTTGAGGGCTACCAATTGCTCCTATCCTTCTCAACAAGCATCAAGTGCTGCCAAAACTGCATTCTATAATGACAGAAGCAGTGCCCCTGACTCAAGGACATTATTTTCCACTTTTAAAGTGCTACTAAATCCTCCTTCACCACCCACAACCTTGTCTGCTGATACTTTTGCTGCCTTCTTCACAGGCAAAGTGACGCTATATATATATATAGACGCAATTCTACCTATCTTTCCTGCCAGGCGGTCTCGGCACGGATCACAGACTGTCTCTCGGACATATCTGCATGGATGAAGGCTTGCCACCTTCAACTAAACCTCTCTAAGACTGAACTTTTGACTCCTCAACCATAACTCCGAGGTGGTGAGAAACTTGGGTGTCATGATTGATGACCAGCTGTCCTTTTCAGACCATGTTGCTGCTTTCTCTCGGTCATGCTGCTTTGCTCTATACAACATAAGGAAAATCGGGCCCTATCTCACTCAGTACAACACCCAGCTTCTGGTACAGGCCATGGTTATCTCTCACCTCGACTATTGCAATGCCCTCCTAGCAGGTCTTCCAGCTTGTGTGGTGAAACCCTTACAAATGGTTCAGAACGCAGCAGCGCATCTGGTTTTTGATCAGCCCAAAAGAACTCATGTCACTCCATTACTCAGTGACCTCCACTGGCTCCTCGTGGCCTCCTGAATCAAATTCAAGTCACTAATGCTTTTATAAAGAGTGTCGCGCTGACCCGGCAGAGGGGTGGCTGTCTTCAGTGTGCCCGTCTCATTTCCTCCTCCCAGTTGCATGGCCCAAATTGCCATGTGGGAGACTGCAAACTTGCCTTCATTGAGTCACTTCAAAGAAGAAAGACGCATGCTGGAAGAAGATGCCTACATCGACGACATCCTGACTTCGCACGACTTCGACCATCTGAAATGCCTTACAGCCAACATTGAGCACATCCTGAAAGCTGGAGGATTCTACATGAAACCCTGGGTCTACTCTAATCAAAGTGGGAGGAAAGAATCCAAGAGTGAGATGCCCAGAATAGAGCCAAAGACTATGATCCTGCCAAACCAGCTGACGGAAGACAACAACAAAGCCCTTGGCCTTCGTTACACCATCGATAATGACAAGCTCCATGTCATGGTTGCAGTGAACTTTTCAAAGAAAAAGAGAAAGATGCGACTTGGTCAAGACCTGCTCAGAGAAGAAGTCAGAGATCAAACTCCTGATCCACTCCCCAGAAGAGAGCTGCTAAGCCAGGTCTCTGGCCTGTACGACCCACTTGGCCGTGTGACTCCTGTCAAGCAAAAGGGTGCCATCCTAGTCAGGAGATACTGCTTAGAAGACATGTGGGATGCTGCCTTGTCTGAAGGTCTCCGAGAAGATGCCATAAATCTATTAGAAGAATATACTGACCTGAGCCAACTTCGTTTCGCCAGATCCCTGACTCCGGCAGATCTCTGCGCAGAGCCCAGTGCCATCACATTCTCCTATGGCAGCGAACACTCATACGGCGCGGTGATGTATCTTTGCTGGAGCTGCAGCCATGGTGTCGTCATAAGACTGGTCGAATCCAAAGCCAAGCTGACCCCTCTTGACCACAAAGGCGATCCTGTGAAAGCTGAGATGTGCGGAGCCGTCTTCGCAGCCCGCCTCAAGACCTACTTCCAGAGACACTGCCAACTCCAGGTTGAGAAATGGTACCATCTTATTGACAGTCAGACCGTCCTGGGCGCAATACAGCGTGAGAGTTATGGCTATCAGACCTTCTTCGCAAACCATGTTGGCGAGATCCAAAGTAGCAATGACGTCCAAGACTGTTGGTGGATTCCAGGGCCAGTGAACATCGCAGACATCATCACCAGAGGGGCCAGCCCAGATGCCCTAACTGAGGACTCCGAGTGGCAGTCGGGTCCAAAGTTCCTCCAACTTCCTGAAGATGAGTGGCCGAAGAAATCCGCCAGAGACGTCGCAGCCCAGGCTCGAGACAAAGTCACAAAGATCCAGAAAAAGACATTTGTAGCACTACTTGCCAGGAGCCGCCTAAAGACAGCACATGATCCAGCCCAAGATCAAGCCCGGGTAGAATCCAGAAGACCACCAGCAGGAGCAGCAGTCCGACAAATAGTCGACGAAAGGTGCTTCACCAACCTGAGAAGGCTAGTTGGGACTGTGGCGTGGATCTGGAGAGCAGCTAATAAGTTCCTGAGTGCCAAGACCAGAGACCAAGAAAAGTGGGAGGCAGTACCATCCTCGAGTGTCCTTACAGTTAAAAAAGCAGCACAAGAGGGCGTCAACTTCCCAAGCACCACAACAGACCGACTAGTCATCTACAGAGACCAGACAAGTTGACTTCTAGTTTGTGGTGGCAGAGTCCAGACCTTCAAAGACCATTCCAAGCCTGGTTATCCACCCTGCTAGCCAGAGAAGCACACAGCGAGGGACATGACGAAGTGGCGGGAACCCTGCTGCGGATCAGGAGGAAGGCGTGGGTCATCAGAGGAAGAATTATCACCCAAAAAGTCGTTGACAAGTGTATCATCTGCAAGAAAGCAAAGGCCAGAACCTGCAAGCAAATAATGGGAAACTTACCTGAAGAGAGGTCAAGTCCTGCTGCACCATTCGAGTTCACGTCTGTTGACTTGTTTGGACCTTACCATGTGAAAGATGATGTCAAGAAGAGAGTAACAATGAAAGTATGGGACGTCGTATTTTGCTGTATGTGCAGCCGAGCCATCCATGTCAAGCTAGCAAACACACTATCAACAGAGAGCTTCCTGCTTACCTACCAGAGGTTCACCGCCGTCTGAGGCCACCCCCGAAAAATCTGGTCTGATCCTGGTACGAACTTTGTCGGAGCAAAAGCTGTCCTAAAAGAAATGTACACTTACCTGAATCAACAGAACAAAGAATCGCTTGAAGAGTACGCAGCCAGAAATGAGACCACCTGGACATGGAAAATCCTCCCGGCTGGTTGACTTCACTGAAACGGGGCCGCCGAAGCTGCTGTCAGAGTCACCAAGAGAGCCCCCCGAAGTCTTGGCAATGTAGAAGGCCTTACATTCAGTGAGTTCATGACAGTGCTCCAGCTGGCTGCCAATCTTGCCAATGAGACACCCATCAACGCCAGAGCATCCAGTACATCACGCCAAACAACCTGTTGCTTGGTCGAGCCGCACCAAGTGGAGGCTTCAAAACTGTCGACTACACTACTTACCCATTTGAAAGACTCAAAGTAGTACAACTACTTCTGGAAGTCCTGGAGCCAACTCGACGGTCCGAACCTGTTCGTTCGCAGCAAATGGCATGGAACGTTTGGCTCTGCGACCAAAACACACTGAGAGGGCAGTTCGGGCTTGCAAAAGTCATCGGCGTGAATCCTGATTCCAAAGGTGTCGTTCGAGATTTTCATGTGAGGGCCTCTCCAAGTTCCAGCGTTTCGGTGAGAAGTCCAAAACCTAGTGCCAGAGATCTCGAATCGAGTACCGTACTGCAACGGGACATCCGGCGCCTTGTGGTCCTCGTACCGGTGGAAGATCAAGTCGGAGACCAGCCCACCTGAGTGCGATCTTTCCGGGCATCACCGCGCAAAGATCGAGTGGGAGGTGTCACGCTGACCCGGCGGAGGTGTGGCTGTCTTCAGTGTGCCCGTCTCATATCCTCCTCCTGCATGCCATCTCACCTGCGCGCCGCTCTGCACAGCAGCCCGCACGTGACTGTGCGCGCCCTGGCGCACGCTCGACCAGGTGAATTGAATTGGGGCAATCAGAAGCTCGCGCCCAGTTCAATCAGCTGAGTAAAAATACGCACATCAGTCATTTGACTAGGGTGCGACGGACTGAGAGGACGGCAGAAGTACAAACGCATCCACTGTGAGGAACTGGGACTTTTTGATTGTGACGGGCTATTGGTAAGCTCACATGGACTCTCGTTTGGATCTTTGTCTGTTTGGGTGTAGAAATGTATTTAATGGGCTAAATGTGTTAATGTTGTGGGGAAAGTTTAAAAATGTCACTGCATGACTTAAAGTGATAGTAAACTGATAAGACCCAAATGCTTAAATTTATATGGGTAAAAAGTGTGGGTTTCCTACCTAATTTGTGTAGATTAATATTTAAATGGTAACCCAAAAAATCCTTTGTTAAAGCTTAATTAAAATTGATGAAAAGCATAAATAGTTTTAGTTAAAATGTAAAGAATATTCCTTAGTTAAAACCTTTATTAAAATGAACATTTGTTAAATAATACTTTTACCTAATCTAAAGATAATTACTTTCTACTTTGTTAAAATACTTAACCTTACCTGTGTTGGGAAAAATACCTGTTTATTCAAAATGCTTTTTATTTTTGTATTTAAAGGTTTTTCACCTGAAGCTGATTCTGTCACTGGTACCTGTTCAACTGGTCAAAATAAATATTTTCTGAGTGAAATCTAAAGTCTGGTCCTTTTCAAGTGTGGACACCTCACAGTTAGAAAAAACACTTGACAAAGAGTGACTACTGGGTCTGCACCCATCTACCTAAACTCCATAATACAAACTTACCTTCCTTCTCGGGCGCTACGCTCCTCCAACGAACGCCGCCTGGCTCTGCCATCCCTTCACACAAAGCAATCCCAGTCCCGGCTATTCTCATCTGTGACACCACGATGGTGGAACGAGCTACCACACGCCATCAGAGCAGGGGCGTCCCTCTCTAACTTCAAGAAGCTCTTGAAAACTCATCTCTTCCGAGAACACTTCCTTTCATAACACCTCTGACTCCTAACCTCTAACGTGCACTTCCTGTGCTCTTCTTCTTCTATCCCCTACAATTATCTTTTATTGATAGCACTTTTTTTTTGATTGCACTTTTTGTTAACTCTTACTTCCTTCCCTAGGTATCTAGCCCATTGATGTGATATGTACTATGAGCTCTTACTAGTATTTATTGTCAGTTGTAGATCTGTATTTGATGCTCGTGTGTTGTTCCTCAAATGTATGTTGGATAAAAGCGTCTGCCAAATGAGTAAATGTTATTAAAAGCACACCACGCTAATGCTAGCTTGGCCAAGCTAGATGTACAACGAGCTAAATGAAAGCTCTCTGTAGTCTAACTGTTAAGCTTAGATGCCATGTATCTTCAATCTGCACATTATTACCTACAGTGAATCACACAGACAGAGGGAAGGAGGACAGGAGCTAGCTGCCTAGCATGCGGCTCATGTTAGCATGTTTGATTCTATATAGCCAAATTCATTCCCTGATATGCTTCCAATAATGAGATATCCTTATCGGATCGATAATTATGCATCCCTATCAGATACAGCCTGAAAGGTGGTGGTGGGTAATGAACTTAGCATAGGAAGCAGCAAGTACTGGCAGGAAGGCTACGCCAGCTTAAATGGGCGCCTTGTCTGGAATTTGCCAATGAATGCTAAGAGAGCTGCTGAAGATCGCTGCTATCGCTAATATGCTGGAATGAGTGGAGCTTGACTTTGTTGCCTGGCTGAACTAACACTATGCTTGATTTTTGGGTAAACATACATCAGTAAATAAGTGCTAAAGACGTGTTGAGATGCTCTCCCTGTGTTAAACATCGAAACAACAGTCCAAATAAAGATTTAGGAAGAAGACAGCGAGGCGGCTAGAATGAGCTCAGTTCATCTAAAATAATATCTGCTTTGCTTCTGGGATTAAAGGAGAATAATGACACACATCAACTTCCAGCTCCAAACTAATAAAACCGATTTTATTTCCATGTGTCGAAGCCATCGCAGCGAACCAGAGCAAGTTGACCAAAACATTTCCCAGCAGCCACTTCTCCCACAGCAGAGTCCAAACAGTGCTTCCTGTTCTCTACAGTTAGGTGTCTTATTGGAAATGGTCTCAGTAGATGACAGGATCTGTCTCGTCCCTATCCTTTCTATTGGCCTCCATTTCTCCTCCTGTTTTCTCCCCTTTCTCTCTCCCCCTCTTTCTCTGCCTATCTGCCAGATATGATATGACCATATATGACCATTTTTAGGGCTGTGCCCCTAATGCCGACACACTGTTTGAGTCGGGATAAGAGAATGGAGTGGTGTGGTGTCCTTTTGCTGAAGGACGTACTGAGGTTGCTGACGTACTGCGGTAAGCGTGTCGACTCATTTCCGTTTCCGGTGCTTGTGTGTTGGTACCGTGTTGTGCTACTCTCGCTAAATACCAGTTACATTTGTTAGATTACAGCAGCCAACTGTTTCTTACAGTAATTTTGCCTAAGCACTCACAGTTCTTTCCATCTTTTAGTGACTGCTGTTCAATCTCATAGTTGTTCAAAAGTTTTTGTAGCTAATGCTACAGTACTTTAGTTTAGCCGTTAGCGACATTAGCTCAGCAGCTAGCGATGGCTTCTCCTTCTTCCTCCCTCCCCCCTACTTTCGCTGCCTCCTTTAGCAGTAATGGTACGTGTAATAAGTGTAGTTTATTTTTAGACATGGAGGCGAGGCTCAGTGATTTAGAAGTCCGGCTCCGCACCTTGGTAGATCAGTCTTTAGCTACTGTAGCTAGCCAGTCCCCGGTAGTCGGTGCTGAACGGCCTGAGTTAGCCTCTGGTAGCCGTCCCCCGGCATCCCCTGTGCAGCCAGGAAGGGAGGGCTGGGTGACTGTCTGAAGGAGGAATAGTCGTAAGCATTCAAAGTCCACGGGGCATCATCAACCTGTTCACGTTTCTAACAGATTTTCCCCACTCAGCGACACACCCGCTGAGAAACCAACTCTGATCATTGGCAGCTCCATTTTGAGAAACGTGAAGTTAGCGAAGCCAGCGGCCATAGTTAAGTGCATCCCTGGGGCCAGAGCGGGCGACATTGAGTCTTATTTGAAACTGCTGGCTAAGGATAAACGTAAATACAGTAAGATTGTTATTCACGTCGGCGGTAATGACTCCCGGTTACGCCAATCGGAGGTCACTAAGATTAATGTTGAGTCGGTGTGTACATATGCAAAAACAATGTCGGACACCGTAGTTTTCTCTGGACCCCT
>NC_060161.1:5702038-5710182 GCF_021292245.1 Micropterus dolomieu
GCTGGAAAACCACACTGCTTAACCCACAAGTCCAGCTGGTCAATACTGCCCAAACCATAATTAGTCGTCATGTAATTAATATTTGGAGAATATAGAATATTTCCTTCGGTTGTTTTATAAATAACCCTTAATTCCCAGAAAGTAATAAAGAATTTACCTTCTATTTTGTCTTTTAAAATTTTGAATTAGGTGCCTCTTTTGTTTTAAATTTGGGAGGCTTGTTTAAGTCTTCTGGTATGAGGACCTTACCTTGAAGCCGGACGCCTGGAAAAAGATCGTTCACAGATCTATATTACCTCTGGAAAACCACACTGCTTAGCCCACAAGTCCAGTTGGTCAATACTTCCCAAACCATAATTAGTCGTCATGTAATTAATATTTGGAGAATTCATTATTGAAGGGTCTTGTTCCTTCTTACTGTTATTTGAACCCATTTTCCTTCGGTTGTTTTATAAATAACCCTTAATTCCCAGAAAGTAATAAAGAATTTACCTTCTATTTTGTCTTTTAAAATTTAGAATTAGGTGCCTCTTTTGTTTTAAATTTGGGAGGTTTCGTAAAGTCTTGTGGTATGAGGACCTTGAAGCTGGGTGAGTGGGAAAAGATTATAGAGTCTAACACTTTCATGGTACACAAAAAAATGTCCAGTGTCTTTCAGTTATTTGTATCTCTACCTGGGCAGGATAATGAACGTGTGGTGGATCTTTCTTATCTGCCAGTGTCCTGTAATCTGATGTGTCAGTCCTGTTGAATGGGATCCGAAGCAGCTGGCCACACCGCGGTCCGATTTCATCGTATAGGGTGCATCGTCTCTGGGACTCGCTCGCCATCCGAAGAGTTGACCTCTAAGCTACAATCCAGGATCTCAAAAATCAGTCTGCACATATAGTACAGAATAAATCAGATAAATCACAGACAATGTTCTTCAAATAAAATCTCATCCCGTTTGTCAAACCTCAATATCATCACCCTGGTGTCTAGGGACTCTTCTTAAGTTTTACATTGTTGTACCAAAGATTTATAACTTTACCAGGTGGCATTTAAGCAAGACATCACTACTATGAATAGATTCAATTTCTCCATCTCTCAGCATTACATTAAATTACAACCAAAAAATTCTGAACAGAGTTTACCTTTACCTTTACATTTTAGTCAAGGAAATTATCTTTAACATGTATTATCATAAATACTGTAAATAAAAATACCTCTGAAGGTACTACATGTGCTTATACATCCAAAAGCACCTCCAGAGATTAGTTTGAAACCATGACACAACAAAATACTGTTGAACAGTTCACAACATCGTTTTCACAGCATCCTCCGACTGCTTTAACTTACAGTAACGTGGTTTTAACCCGCCCTTTAAGATACATCACGTGCTTTTAACCTGCCCATTTAAGTTACAAACATTACTCACCGGAGTTAACGGGAAAAAAACTCCTTCGGCAAATGGCGGCATTCAAAAATTCCGAGTGATGGTGTTTTTACACTTAAGAAAAAATGTCCAGTGTCTGGGCTCATGTGAACTTGTTTTTCCAACTGCGTCTATATTGACTTTTATTTATTAGCCTGTGGAACACAAGTAATGTTCCATTTCAAAACGTTTCTCACTAGTTTTATTTTGAAAGCCTATCTGGACGTTGCATATTTATTGTTGCTAACTTGGCAGCCGAGACGTCCAAAAATGACACTAAAGGGGTGTTCTCAGGCCGTGAAAAAGCTTAGACTTAAGAAGCCTAACTGAGACTTTTTTCTCATTTGTAATGCTTGTATATAATTACTGAAAAGATCAAAAATGAACTGAAAAGATCAAAAATGGACCTGTTGGGGCCAGAAGGTTAAATAATTTCCTTAAACTCTCTACATTATCGTATGAACAATGGGCGCATATAAGTAGTTTTTCATTGGAGTAATACTTTTTATCAAGTACAATCATTAAGCACATCACTGATGAGCTGGTAGTGATAGATGATCTGTCTCAGAGAAACGGTACCAGGCCTGTAATGGTGAGGCTTTTACCCTGTAAAGTTAGCTGGGGCATCTTTCGGGTAGTCTTAGTAGCATCCTTACGAGTTATGCTGAGATTGTTCATATTCTTCCTCGGGAAAGTATCAAAAAACAGGCAGTTAGGTAATGATTCTTTTAAACTTTTAAAATGATCTTATGAACCATTAACAGCTCATATATAAATGGTTTGTCATTAAAATAATACTTCATTTATAAACAGTGAACCGATCATGTATAAAGTATGATATATAAGCTTATTAATAAAGAATACAACATGTATAACTGTTTATAAATGACTTACTAATGTGTATTAATGTATGAACAATGCTTTATAAATGATGAATTCCGTATTTACTAATACTTAACTAATGCTTTATAGTGTGTAGTTATTATAAAGGTGCTACCAAGAAAGCTTTCTATTAGATTACAGGTTACTTGTTTGAGCAGATGTGCTGGACAACATGTTTCCAGGAAATTCAGGCGTGCAACCAGTACAAAAAGCAAGATTATACAACGACATGATTTATCACAAAGTTTAGACAATTGTTGGGAAAATTCAATTTGATCCAAAAGAGAGACGTTGGTAAATCTGAGCAGTGTGCTTTGATTTGAGTATTAAAAAAATAACAGACGGAGAGGAAGGGTGGTCCTTCTCTTAAGCTGTCAGGGTGAGGTCCTCTTGGTCCACCAGGAACTGAGGTAATATAAAATAGGTTAAATTATAAATCCACCTTGCCCCAGAAGCAATATCTTTAAGGAAATATTGATTGTTTTCATACAAACTTGTTGTTGTACAAATCCAAAATAAGGTGATCCAACAGAAAATCCAAAATCCACAGAAACATGATGACACGGCGAGCAAGGCAGGCTATACATTACAACACACAGCAACACGAGACAGAGCCATCAAAAGCTACAACAGACAGAGCGTCCACATGCTACAATGACCAGACAAGGACTGAAGACACACAGCAAACATTTAACACCAAGGACTAACAAGCAGGGCGGGAGCAGCACAGGTGACCGGGATCAGGACTAATGAGGCAGAGAGACAGCAGGGGAAAACAGAGAGAGACAGGCACGCAGAGGGATTACTGGGGTAACAGACATAACACAGGTTAGTGAACACTAAGCACAGGCCATATCAAAATAAGACACAATAGATCAGAATAATAAACAAACTAACTCAGACACAAGCAGACAGATGGCAAATAAACTAGCACCAACAAAGAAAACAGACAGAAGCTAAGATTAAACAGAACTGAAGTCAGGAATACACCAAAACACCACTCAAGAGATAATAAACAGATAAACAATAACATCAGGTAGAGGACGCACACGAATGGTAGCAAGAAAACTATAAACTAAGTCTAAACCAGCAGCACACAGAGAACTCAGGACAGGATCATGACATCCAATAAAGAGAGTAACGATGAGCAGGAATGAGTAACTTAGTCCTTAAACTACATGTTTAGTGCAAATAAACTATTAAACACGATAGAGGAAAAGGATTAGATGAAGAAAACTCTTTAAATATGAAATCAACATTATCTTATTGTAGCAGAGAGGGGTAGCAGACTGTCAGAGTGGGCTTTTGATTAGAGGTGTGGTTTGAGCAAGAGGAGATAAATGAGGCACCTGTGAGCTGGAGGGAAGGGGAATGACAAACATTTTGTGCATGGAGGAGTACAGAGGAGTGGGACGTTCAGAGGAATGAGAAAGTTTGCTGATTTAATCCAGTTTTGAGGCATCCTGGCCTTGGAGTGAAATTAAAGTGTTCTGGAGAAGCAGTGGTACCAAGAGCTTGCCAGATTTCGTGAACTTAAGGAGCAACAAAGGAATGTAGGAGACTGTACTGAACCCTGGAGTGGGTGTGGACAAACACGTTAACGTGCTCTTCAACCTGCTCGGTTGCAACCTGGAGCTTCCTTGTCCTGGTGGATCGGCAAAGCTAAGTCTTCCTCCTTATAAGTCTCGTGGCTACTCTGTCCTCCTGCCCAGCTATAGGCAGGACTTTCCCTTCTGCCCCCATTTGAACTGAACTACACACACCTACACACTCCTCTCACACCAGAACTCAATGGACCTGCCTGATTACCCCTGAAACGCACACATCTGAACACACACACTTCCACACACGCCACACAGCCTCCTCCTGAATTAGTGTTTAGTGGCTTTCTTTTATCTGTGTATGTTTGTAGCGAAGGTAGCTAGCTATCTAATATCCTACTAATCGGCTGATTTAAGTGACAGGTTAGGCTTAAGGCTATTCTCCTGTCTGGCGCCCAACATATTTGGATATTTTGATAATCCTCCGCTACATCATTACTTTTATTATAATATTGTCCTTGTTTTTAACAACTAAAATAACTATTGTTAGTAGGATACCTTTTTTTTTTTTTTTTTTTTTTTTTTTTTTTAAAAAAACAAACAAAAAAAACTTTTATTTAACTAGGAAAGTCACATTGAGGTTAAAACCTCTTTTACAAGTGAGACCTAGTCAAGACAGGGTTGGATAGTGTGATTAAACGGATAACAAGCAACAATAAGAAACCAATCACAACATCATCATTAGATACAACAGGAAACGCAGCAAAACAAGTCTCCACAACAACATGTTGCGCAACACTGAGACACAGCACAGCAACACAAACATTTAGGTGTTACATAATACCCTACATAGTACTGTTCACAGAAACAACAGTATTAGATCATAGATTTAATTGGGAGTTAAGTGGTAATAGAATTAGCAAAGCAGCTGCAGTTAGCAGTGACCACCTCCTTTATTCTATGTTTAAAATCATTTAGAGAGATGAGAAAATGAAGAGGATGGGGCCCAAGGACTGACCCCTGGGGGACTCCGCAGGTGACTGTGTGTTGCCAGGACCTTGCATTTCCAAGTGAAATGTACTCTGTTCTGTCAGTGAGGTATGATTTAAACCAGTTAAGAGCAGTGTCAGTGAGTCCAGTGGTTTGGTGTAGCCGGTTGTAAAGTATGCCATGATCCAGTGTCAAAAGCAGCAGACGGATCGAGGAGTATGAGGAGGGAAGGTGAGCCAACATCAGCTGCCATTCGTACGTCGTTTGTGACTCTAACCAGGGCTGTTTCTGTGCTGTGAGCAGAGCAGAAACCAGACTGAAATTTTTCAGAAAGATTGTTTGAGGCTGTCCTGGAGATGGAACAACTTTTTCCAGTACTTTGGAGAGGAATGGGGGATTGGAAATGGGCCTGTAATTTGCAAATGCATCTGGATCAAGGGTGGGTTTTTTGAGAAGTGGTCTGATTATAGCAGTTTTAAGGGCCGATGGAACATTGCCAGACTGGAGGAATTATATTTTGGGCGATCAGAGGGCTTAGGGCAGAGTTGTTTGCTTTCACTAGAGCTGAAAGGGGTCGAGGGAACAGGTGGTGGGTTTCATCCTTTTAATTATCTTCTCAACCTCTTGCAAGCTGTGAGTGTACAGTTGGGGCGGGTAGTGTGGAGGATCCAGGAAAGGAAGACTGGATTGAGTCTATTTTTGTTTTGAAGAAGGCCAGGAAATTATTACAGTGCTGCTCTTTAGTTTCTGTGAGTAAGGGGGTTTGTGGTTTGAGAAGATGACTTATGGTGGAGAACAGCTATTTGGAGTTTCAGGGACTGTTTCTGATGACGTCTGAGTAGAGTTGTGACCGTGCCTCTGTGACTTTGAGTAGAGCTTTTGGTGTTCTCGAAAAGCTAAGCTTGTATCTGTGCTCGATGGCACGCCCAGCTGCTTTCATTTTCCGTAGCTCATCTGTGTACTGGGGGCTGATCGGGAGAAAGTGTTCTGGTTTTGACCGGGGCGTGGAGATCCAGAATACTGCTGAGGGTGGTGTTGTAGTAATCCACTGGGTCCATGGCTGGTAAACAGTTTACAGAAAAGATGTTGGAGGTTGGATGCCATAGTCTCTGGGTTGATGTTTTTCAGATTTCTGAAGCAGATTTGGTTTTTGGGCTTGATGAGGGTGGACAGTGGAGACATCTTCCTGGTGATGGCCTTGTGGTCGGAAACACCCAGATCATACACCAGAAGATTGCTGAGATGAGCAGAGTTTGTAATGACTAGGTCGAGAGTGTGTCCCCTGGTGTGAGTGGGGACATCGACAAGTTATGTCAGATTAAAACAGTCGAGTAATTGGAGGAATTCTGCTGCAAAACGGCAGGTGGGGGAGTTGAGAGATATATATATATATATATATATAGATATAGATATAGATATATATAGATATATAGATATATATATATATATATATATATATATATATATATATAGATATATATAGACAATGATATTGCCAGACATTGTACAGAATGTTGAGAGACACAGTAAGCAAACAGTGACTTTGGGTGAAAGCCTCACGGAAACAGGCAGTGATGAATAGATACGAGAATCTCCGAGCGATGGAAAACTGGTAAGCTGACATCCGCTAGAGTCAGCAGAATCCGTACAGAACACATACAAATCCACAATGTTTACTCGTGAGGAACAACACAAGTATAACTTAGTGGACATAATACTGGTCAATACACGTTGTACTGTAGGCTGTTCTGTTCTGCATTGTAAAGGATTTTGGTTAGAGAAGAGGCGAACAAGCCACATCGGTGTCGAGGGTGTGGTTACAGTGAGTCGGTTCATGAACACTCTGAGAGAAGCCAATGGAATCTAACGGAGAGATAAACGCAGTACTGAAGCTGTCATTCTCAACGTCCACATGAATATTAAAATCCCCTACAATAATAACTTTGTCCATTTTAAGGATTAAAGTTGACAAAAACTCTGCAAATTCAGATAAGAATTCAGGGTACGGACCAGGTGCTCGGTACACTTTAACAAATAGAATTAGTTGCAGTGATTTCCAACTTGGGTGTGAAAGACTAAGAACAAGGCTTTCAAATGAGTTATAGTTTAGTTTAGGTTTAGAGCTGATTAGTAGGCTAGAGGATTAGAATTAACACTCAAACTGTTAGCGTGTAAAAAGCACACGGACGAGTAACAGCGAGTGGATTTTGAGCGGATGACGTTGGAAACTATTTAATGGTTTTGAGGACAAGCAGAGTCCATCTTCCATTTCAAGCCTACAGGGAGTGTTTGATCCTCAAAGCAGCTCCCCGAAACTTTTAGCTGAGGTGAAGGCAGGCAGTCATGTCAGGACCACAGAAGAGAATAATGCTTTCACAAGCACTTAAACAGAAAGTGTTTATCAGAATCAAAACTCTGGAGGGCCATAATGCTTATTCCTTCCTTTCTCACACCCTTAGAAGAGGACGTGTATATTAACAGGAACCTACAGCAATGTTGTCACTTACCATAGTTAGTGCAGACTGTTTGGATGCAGAGGACAACACATCTGACTCTGCAGGAGGAACTCATTCAGCTGGAGTCTCGCAGCTTTCAACGGTACATTTTGGCACAATATTTCTTATATGTAGAGATAAGAAGCTCAAACAGTCATGAAGATGTAAATGCATGAATATTATATGAATCTAAAAAACTGAAAACACAGCAGTTTGTGATTTTATATGACTGTGGGGTTACGATGGCTAAACTGTATTGTGTGAAGCTTTAGTGATGTCACTGAACAATGTTGGGTAGATATTAAAAACCTGCTCCCTTTAATAACCTCATCTCTCAAACAACAGGTTTCACTCTGAAGAATGGAAGGTCTCTACGTTAACAGCAGCTCACAGGACCAAAGCTACGATTACAGCAGCATCACCTACGACTATCAGAATTACAGCAACATCACTTCTGACTGCGAGGATGACATCAACGGTTATTTCATCAGAGATGTGGTGGTATACATAATCGTTGCTGTCGGCCTTCCTCTGACCCTGGTGGCCATCTATGCTCTTTATTCTATGGTATGTACATTCTGACTGAGAGTTATTTATTTCCTGTCTGTGTGGTGTGTCTGTCCTACAATCTGTCTGTCTGTAAAGGATCTGGATCTGGTTTGGGGGCTAGGTGTCAGGGGGCTGGGACAAAGGCTTGGAATGATCTATAACCTGACAGGAATAATTGACTCCAGAATTCAAATGTCCATGAAGCTGATTGGACCCTAAACACATGCAGTTTCCATGTGTGGCTCCATTCCAGCCTTCTCTTAAACTGTTGAG
>NC_060161.1:5710202-5711984 GCF_021292245.1 Micropterus dolomieu
TGTATCTGACAGAGATCGCACGCCTCTGGAGCAGCGAGGGGTTAAGTGTCTCGCTCAGGGACACAGTGGAGGACGTGTCCCAGTGGGGAATTGAACCCCGGTCTCTCACAGCAAAGGCGTGTGCGCCATCACCTCCCCTGTGGCCAGTTAGCGTGAGCGGGTCACTGCACATTTCTTAGTCAAATAAATGTTAGAGTGTGACGGTTCTTTGTCCCGCTAACCTTCTCTATGTGTCTATTTGTGTGAAGCATCATTTCCATATTCCTGCCACTCCTTTGTCTCAGAAGAGCAGCTGTAGATCATCGTCACCCTGCTGCATGTTGTCACTGGACATATTTGAACTTTGGCTGCAGAGGACAAAACATCTGGTGGAGGAACTCATTCAGGGGCTCTGGCAGCTTTTACAGGTACATTTAGTCAGATTCCTTTTTTCTTCTATGTAGAGTGAATTAAACAGCTTTGGGCTGGAGGTGGACAGAATACTGAGCTTAAACCAGTTCGGGTTGATTTCCTTTGGGATTTTTTCTCTTCCCTTAAAACACTTTGAGAAAACAGCAAAAGATAAAAACATGAACTAAATGATGAAATGAGGGAGAGCATTAACAATGAAGTATGAAATCTATAAAATAGAAAGGTATACTGCTGGAGTCCAGATATCTAGAACATGCTTACACATTCTTCTTCTTCTTAATATTACTATTATTCTGTGTATTGTTCTGTGCCAACATTAATCCTCTCAGAGGTATTTATAGAGACGTTTTTCAGCTGAGATGCAGAAGAGTTTTGTGTTTTCTGATTGTTGAAGAAAAGTGTCAGGAGGAGAGAGTTCTGAACCGAAGACGGGTTACAGTCAGTGTAATAACCTGATCTCTCAAACAACAGGTTTCACTCTGAAGAATGGAAGGTCTCTACATTAACAGCAGCTCACAGAACCAAAGCTACGATTACAGCAACACCACCTCCAACTACCAGAAAAACAGCAACATCACCTCCAACTACCAGAATTTCAGCAGCACCACCTCCAACTACCAGAATTTCAGCAGCACCACCTCCAACTACCCGGATTACAACGAGTTCTATGAGTATTTCGAAAAACTTTATTTCATCAGAGATGTGGTCACATACATAATCGTTACCGTCGGCCTTCCTCTGACCCTGGTGGCCATCTATGCTCTTTATTCTATGGTATGTACATTCTGACTGAGAGTTATTTATTTCCTGTCTGTGTGGTGTGTCTGTCCTACAATCTGTCTGTCTGTAAAGGATCTGGATCTGGTTTGGGGGCTAGGTGTCAGGGGGCTGGGACAAAGGCTTGGAATGATCTATAACCTGACAGGAATAATTGACTCCAGAATTAAAATGTCCATGAAGCTGATTGGACCCTAAACACATGCAGTTTCCATGTGTGGCTCCATTCCAGCCTTCTCTTAAACTGGTGAGCTTAATGACTCTATCAAGTTCTTTGCCTCCAGTTCTTATTTGTGCGATCCTCCCTGAAATGCTGATTCAAGGAGGAGAGAGGCTCACCTTGCAAACACAAACATGACGCTCAAACTGCGACTCCAGTCTGGTGCGTCTGTCTGATAAATCCAGTACGCTTCATATCTGTGGCTGAAAAACTGCTGCAGAAGCTGCAGGAAATCTGGCCCTTAGTCTTGTTCCTGCACTGATTGGCCAGTGGGTCATATCTGAGATTTCTGTTGGATGAAAAAGTCAGAAATGGCTCTGACTGCAGCTGCTGGGCAGAGCAAGATGACAGATTTGGGAGGAGGTGGACTTCAC
>NC_060161.1:5712004-5713411 GCF_021292245.1 Micropterus dolomieu
TCTTTAGTTTCTGTGAGTAAGGGGGTTTGTGGTTTGAGAAGATGACTTATGGTGGAGAACAGCTATTTGGAGTTTCAGGGACTGTTTCTGATGACGTCTGAGTAGAGTTGTGACCGTGCCTCTGTGACTTTGAGTAGAGCTTTTGGTGTTCTCGAAAAGCTAAGCTTGTATCTGTGCTCGATGGCACGCCCAGCTGCTTTCATTTTCCGTAGCTCATCTGTGTACTGGGGGCTGATCGGGAGAAAGTGTTCTGGTTTTGACCGGGGCGTGGAGATCCAGAATACTGCTGAGGGTGGTGTTGTAGTAATCCACTGGGTCCATGGCTGGTAAACAGTTTACAGAAAAGATGTTGGAGGTTGGATGCCATAGTCTCTGGGTTGATGTTTTTCAGATTTCTGAAGCAGATTTGGTTTTTGGGCTTGATGAGGGTGGACAGTGGAGACATCTTCCTGGTGATGGCCTTGTGGTCGGAAACACCCAGATCATACACCAGAAGATTGCTGAGATGAGCAGAGTTTGTAATGACTAGGTCGAGAGTGTGTCCCCTGGTGTGAGTGGGGACATCGACAAGTTATGTCAGATTAAAACAGTCGAGTAATTGGAGGAATTCTGCTGCAAAACGGCAGGTGGGGGAGTTGAGAGAGAGATATATATATATATATATATATATATATATATATACAATGATATTGCCAGACATTGTACAGAATGTTGAGAGACACAGTAAGCAAACAGTGACTTTGGGTGAAAGCCTCACGGAAACAGGCAGTGATGAATAGATACGAGAATCTCCGAGCGATGGAAAACTGGTAAGCTGACATCCGCTAGAGTCAGCAGAATCCGTACAGAACACATACAAATCCACAATGTTTACTCGTGAGGAACAACACAAGTATAACTTAGTGGACATAATACTGGTCAATACACGTTGTACTGTAGGCTGTTCTGTTCTGCATTGTAAAGGATTTTGGTTAGAGAAGAGGCGAACAAGCCACATCGGTGTCCTCTCCAATCCAATTCTGTGGGAACACTACTAAATGTTCAATTTCAATACCATACACCAAAACAAGGTCGAGGGTGTGGTTACAGTGAGTCGGTTCATGAACACTCTGAGAGAAGCCAATGGAATCTAACGGAGAGATAAACGCAGTACTGAAGCTGTCATTCTCAACGTCCACATGAATATTAAAATCCCCTACAATAATAACTTTGTCCATTTTAAGGATTAAAGTTGACAAAAACTCTGCAAATTCAGATAAGAATTCAGGGTACGGACCAGGTGCTCGGTACACTTTAACAAATAGAATTAGTTGCAGTGATTTCCAACTTGGGTGTGAAAGACTAAGAACAAGGCTTTCAAATGAGTTATAGTTTAGTTTAGGTTTAGAGCTGATTAGTAGGCTAGAG
>NC_060161.1:5713511-5720234 GCF_021292245.1 Micropterus dolomieu
GTTGTTTATTATTTATATTTTAATATTTTACAGTTTATTGTTTATATTTTGTTTATTATTTATATTTTATTATTTTACAGTTTATTGTGTATATTTTGTTGTTTGTTTGTGTTTTATTATTATTATTTACAGTTTATTGTGTATATTTTGTTGTTTGTTTGTGTTTTATTGTTATTATTTACAGTTTATTGTTTATATTTTGTTGTTTATTGTTTATATTTTGTTGTTTATTGTTTATATTTTGTTGTTTATTGTTTATATTTCGTTGTTTATTGTTTATATTTTAATATTTTACAGTTTATTGTGTATATTTTGTTGTTATTTATATTTTATTATTTTACAGTTTATTGTGTATATTTTGCTGTTTGTTTGTGTTTTATTATTGTTATTTACAGTTTATTGTGTATATTTTGCTGTTTGTTTGTGTTTTATTTTTATTATTTACAGTTTATTGTTTATATTTTGTTGTTTATTATTTATATTTTAATATTTTACAGTTTATTGTTTATATTTTGTTTATTATTTATATTTTATTATTTTACAGTTTATTGTGTATATTTTGTTGTTTGTTTGTGTTTTATTATTGTTATTTACAGTTTATTGTGTATATTTTGTTGTTTGCGTGTGACACTGTCAGCAGTGAAGCGTATTAGCGTCTGCTGCCCCCTGCTGGTCTCTGCGCTGAGCTGCACGTTCACCAAAGAGTTCACCAGGATTCTTCTCTGGGACCAGTTCTCAGGTAAAACCTGAATCTCTGTAACACTGACAGCTGGAACAGTAACTGCTCATTCTGCTTTCTAACTTAAATGAAATATTTCTCTCGTTTATATATTTTTAAGTCGTTATCTTACACAGAGTTATTTAATAAAACCCTCCAGAGACCAGGAGATCAACGGTAAGGAAACACGTAGGAAGATGTGTTTTTCTCTGAGTACTTTTACTGTTGGTCCTAACGTACAGGAGCAGAAAACACAAGTACTCAGGTAAAGTACAAGTACCTCGTACATGTACGTGTTAGTGTGTGTGTGCTGACCTTGTACAGCTGGACTCTGTGGTCTCCTCCTCTGCAGAGAAACAGGAGGTCAAAGGTCAGACACATCGACAGGACGCCACACACAGAGGTCAAAGGTCACAGGATGACTGACAGGTGTGTGTGTGTGAGGTCACCTAGTCCCTGCGTTTCCATGGAGATAGAGGATGACCTTGTGGGCGGAGCTAAGCGTGGCGTCGTACCAGTCTCCTTGTTTCCCCTGAGCTTCTCTCCACATCTGAGCAGGAACCGTGTGCCTGGAACACACACACATTACCCATGATGCACCAGGCTCACCGTGCGTCAGGAGCAGGTTACATACCTCAGATACTGCTAACGAGTAAATATATACATTATGAGTACATGTACACACTGTAGTACTCCCTCTACTGTTACATACTCCAGATACTGCTAATGAGTAAATATATACATTATGAGTACATGTACACACTTTAGTACTCCCTCTACTGTTACATGTACTCTGAGGATGAAAGACAATAAAGTGAAACGTGTCTTACAGAGTGTATTCAGAGTACTTTTACTGCAGTTTGATCTTCTACCTGAGTACTTCCTCCCCCTTCAGGCAGTGGATTAGAGTACATATTAATAATGACAGATGGGGGAGCAGAGAAAACTACAGTACTTCAGAGTAGATTTAGGGTCAGATTCACTAAAGCTCTGCCGGAGTGAAAACGTGTGCAAACTTCAGCTGATCCACTGACGGCGTGCAGCAGTGACGTCTGTCAGAAGGTCAAGATAGCACCTGTTGTTCATTTACTACTTTTGCCTTAATGAGTCTGCAGTTTGGGCCGTAACATGTAAATATATTTATTTACTTCACCAACGGGATCTACCTAAAGGCAGTTTCACCTGAGCGCAACAGCCTCTGTGTTTCATACGTTAGACAGGAAGGTGCCAAGTGCTGCGGTTATTGATGCGAGAAGGAGACACGGCCGTGATGGAATATAATATTAGATAATATTATTCTTTATCCAAAATATACAAATACAATTATTTTATTTATTTGATGAACTATATGAATAGAATTAGTTTTTTTGCCCTTCAGCTTTGGCGATACTGTTGTATTAACATTCACGCCAATAAAGCAAAGTTTCCACCTGACGACTTTTCCTGCCGTCGGGTTCGTTCCAGCGTACTGCATCTGTTTCTGCCGAGGTTTCCCAAAGCAGTTTTTCAGGGGTGCTGTCCCAAATACTTAGTGCAGTCTCAGGCAGGACGGGCAGGTACAGACGATTTCCACTGAACGAAACAAACCAAGGTTTTCACGCTGCTTTCCCTCAAAACCCTCGTTTAAATACCGCCACCTCCGTTGTGTTTGCTCCTGTTGTCATCTACGCAATAATTCTTAGTAAATCACCCATAACAGGAACTAAAAGGACACGTGCAATATTTTAGAATACACATGCGATTTAGCACTCTTTATTTTGGATCAGTGTATTTGTACATGTAGTTACCAGACTCCGATCCTCAGGCCCGGCTCAGACTCCAGGTAGAAGTTGTGTGTGTGGTTCAGTCCCTGGTCCAGAGGTCTCTGCAGGTCAATGAAGTACGGCATCCTCACTGGGGGGGGGGGGGGGCAGAGGTCACAGACAGGTCACATGACACATCTAATCTCCTGCTGTCAATCACCCGCTGTCCCTGCCCACTTCCTGTTCTCTCAGACAGGTTTCAGATCCCGGCTGACCTTTGACCCCGCTGACGTCACAACACCAACACCTTCGTTTTAAGTTATTACTGCAGTAGGAGCAGTACCATGCCCCTGTAGTAGTAGTACTAGTAGTATTATTCCTCAGTACTGCACAGCAGGAAGTATTAACCAGCAGCAGTCTGACTGACGAAGCTTCATGTTCACTCGTTTCTTTCTGTTCATATTTTCTGACGCAGAACGTGTTCAGGGAAAATCTTTACTTATTAGAGGTCGACTGATGCAGGATTTATAATCTCCTCCTCAGAGACTCAAAGTGAAGCACAGACTTCTCCAGGTGAATCAGCGCCCCCTGGTGGACACACTGTTTTTATTTATTATTGATCAGCTGTTAGCTCATGTCAGCTGATCTCTGGGGTCCTGGTTCCCCCACATGATCCTCATCCTGTCACCGACCCTGAACAGCAGACTGGGACAGACGCCTCCATGACCCGTCTGAGACGGAGGTCAGGGTTTCCTCTGATCTACTGCTGCTACAGACAGGGGGTGTCGTCAGTAACCAGGACCAGGACCAGGACCAGGACCAGGATCATGAGGTGGTGAACAACATTTAAACATATCAATAAGAAAATATTACAAACTGAATTAATATCAGTGATTTTGATGCATCATGAAAATACACGTACTGAAATATTCAAATATATGTGTGAATATTTATGGGGACATTTCACAGTACCTGTACTACAACAGCCGGATACTCTTTAGTAAGGGAGAGTACACAATGGACGTACTGTTGCAGTACATGTACTGTGAGGTCAGACCGGTCGTTAGTGACGGAGGCTCCTCCTCCTTTCTAAACTGACCGGTGTTACGCAGAGTTCTGCACTCTCCTCCTACAGGATTCACTCGGAGTACTCTACACGTACTATGAGCGTTTACTCTTAATATTTACGCGGCGGCGTCTGAGAGGAGCGGACGAGACCTGCTGACGTCTCAGCAGGCTGCAGAAGTCAGCACAACACCGGACACAACGTATATCTGACTCCGCCCACACGGCGAGCGGGCGCCCTGTACCTGCTGAGCTGCCTGAAGAGAGGATCCGCTAAGCCCCGCCCTCTCTGAGACAGAGAGGACAGAAGCAGCCGGTAGACACCTGAGACGCCCCCCCAACAGGTGCTGACATTCTGACCCGATGATGACCCTGCAGGGTCAGAGGCCTCGTCCTGAAGGGGGACACGAAGGTCCGGTTTCCACTCACCGAAGTTCAGGAAGACGAGTTTGGCCTGGATGGACGGACACAGCTTGATGATGACGGGGACGGAGATGTAGACGACCAGCAGCCACAGCGCCGTCCTCTTCAGCTTCCCCAGCAGACCCAACCTGAGGACAGAGACCCGGGTCAGTCAGTCCAAGTCCAGGTCTACAGTTCAGCTCTTTATCTGCTCAGCCTGACAGCTTAGAAAATGAAGGTGCAATCTGAGCGCGCTCAGTGCAATCTGAGCCGCCACAGGAGCCGTTCATCAAGCAGAGAGTCTGCATCCAGCTCTTTAAAGTTTAAAGACCAGGACCTGGACTTTCACCAGCTGCTCTCAGCTCCTAGGGTATCAGGATCATCATGATGAGGGACAGAGTACTCGGATCATGTGTTTAAATACCTGTAATACTACGTAATAATACTCAGCACAAGTACAACTTCTGCATTTAAAATCCTACTGTAAAAGTACATGAGTATTCACAACAACGTGTACTTCAACAAGTATTTCTGCAGGGAGGAATTACTCTGTGACCAGGACCTGAGGGGGACCAGGTCCTGAGGGGGACCAGGTCCTGAGGGGGACCAGGACCCAGAAGCTAATACTAAAACTGTGACTAAACATTTACTTATACTGGACTTAAGTACAAACTAGAAGTACCTGTACTTTACTCATACTTCTACTCCATCTCAGATATTTTGACTTTACACAGTCAGAGTTTATAAAGTTCAGCTGGTCCTTCAGTGGACGAACAAACACTGAGTTGCCATGACAACATTTCTCGCTGCTTCATTTCCAGTCGATTAAAGGAGGAAAGAATCAGCTGATGGATCCAGAATGTAAATAATCAAACTAAAGAGTTCAACCTCAACAAGCAGAGCAGGAAAATCCTGATTTACATGAACGCATCACAATGATAATAATAATATATCATAGTACTACATTTTGTACTTTTAATACTTCAAGTACATTTTCCTGATTATACCTTTACTGTAGTAACATTGTCAGTGCAGTACTTTTAGTATTTTTACAGTGAGGTGTTAGTACTTGTACTACAGTAAAGGCTCTGAGTACTTCCTGTTGATGTCGCCGTGGAAATGACCAGTAGCAACAACACGTCGTCTCAGTGTGAACAGGACCAGCGGTCCAGAGACCTTTCTGAGCCGCCGCGGACAACAACAGGAGTTCTGTACTGGGCCGGTCCAGGCAGACCGGGACAGACGCCTCCATGACCCGCCTGAGACGGAGCTGTTCACTTCCTGTTCAGTCTCATCAGACCAAAGCACAGACTTCTAAAACTCATCTTTACCTTTCCAGCGTTGACGGGCAAACCTCGGCCCGGCTGTGGGGCGCCATGAAGAGCCCTCGCAGCTGAGACATCGACTCCACAGGAGGCCGGCTCAGCGACTAATTTCCTCTCCAGAGTTCTTGACATCTTGCGCTTAGGACCACGGCCGGTTCCTCCTTATCACGAGCACTATCTTCCGCCGGAGGTCAGGACCGACGTCCTCCGTCTCCGGCACGCTGAGCAGAAGTAGTCTTTCAGTCGCCTCTCCATGATGTGTTCGGGAGCCCTGTTCCTTCTATGCTGACTGAACGCTCAGCTGTTCTTTGGAAGCCGATTGGTTAATTAGGCACCAGCTCATTTTTCACTGACTGATATAAAACCAGCCTAAAATCTGTTTTCTGTTCCAAAACGTACCAAAAGCTTCCGAATGAATTCTGGTGAATGTTTGATTTAATCAATGCTGCAAGCAGGAAGATGTTCCTGAGGGCGAATCATTTTGGTCTTTAAAGCTCCTGAAGGACAGAGCGCCCGTCCTCCAGCTGCACCTGAACGCCTCGCACTGACGTCACAGGACAGCAGCGCATGGCGTCCAGGTGAACCATCGGCTAGAGGACAGAGGACATCCGTCTTATCAAGATAACAACAGGTCAGCAGCCGCTGACAGACAAACGTCACGGTCAGCCCTGAGATGCACCTGCAGAGGTCAGGAACCTGACGGGACCTGAACGCAGCATGAAGGACCAGTTCACTTCTGGACGGTGGGACTATGCTGAACCCCAGAGACATCAGGACCGGGACACAGCTGGGAGTCCAGACTCTCAGACCTGATCCTGGCTGAGCAGGAAGCCGAGCAGCTTCAGGGAGATTAAACCTCTGATGTCACGCTGCTAACGGCGAGCTGCAGCCTGAAGGTCACACGGAGGTCAGCCTGCGGAGAGGGGGGGGGGTTCTACCTGCTCCAGTCACAGGGTCAGACCGCCAACACGGATTACTGCTTAAAGCCCCCCCCCCCCCCCTCCCCCCGCTCTGTGTAATCAGATAGCTCAGCCCTGCAGACGCCACAGACCAGCAGCGTTGGCACACTGCCCCCCCCCCCCTCACCGGGGCCTAAACCTCGGGTACTGACAGTTATCCTTCCACCACACGAGTGCAGCAACAGGTAGAACGACAGGTAGAAACGACAGGTAGAAACGACAGGTAGAAACGACAGGTAGAAACGACAGGTAGAAACGACAAGCGGAACGACAGGTAGAAACGACAAGCGGAACGACAGGTAGAAACGACAAGCGGAACGACAGGTAGAACGACAAGCGGAACGACAGGTAGAAACGACAAGCGGAACGACAGGTAGAACGACAAGCGGAACGACAGGTAGAACGACAAGCGGAACGACAGGTAGAAACGACAAGCGGAACGACAGGTAGAAACGACAAGCGGAACGACAGGTAGAAACGACAAGCGGAACGACAGGTAGAAACGACAAGCG
>NC_060161.1:5720334-5726569 GCF_021292245.1 Micropterus dolomieu
TCACCTTACAGCCAGGTAACACCCCCCAGCCCAAACGACGACCACACAACACCGTCACCTTACAGCCAGGTAACACCCCCCAGCCCAAACAACGACCACGCAACACCGTCACCTTACAGCCAGGTAACACCCCCAGCCCAAACGACGACCACACAACACCGTCACCTTACAGCCAGGTAACACCCCCCAGGCCAAACAACACCGTCACCTTACAGCCAGGTAACACCCCCCAGCCCAAAAGAAGTGGTGCTTTTGCAGACGGCCCTGGTTGCTTGCGATAATCAGAACTGTCGTATACTGTGGTTCCATTTAGGCTGCGTGGGACTCAGCAGGGCACCAGGCAGAGAAGAGTCTTCATCTAAATGTATTTCCATGTTAAATAAGTAAAGAAAGTGAGTTGGTTGTTACAACTATTTAAGTTATGTGTTACAGACAAAGGAGGCAGAATTTCATTCAGTCTTTGTGTATTTTATTTACAGAGATGGCTAAAAATCATTACATGTGAGAAGTGACTACAAAATCTTTTGGAAAACAAAAACTCATATTTCCATATTAGCTGTGAGCACGGTGTGTAAATCTAACACGACGGCTTCACAACAACACTTGGACACATATCGGTCAAAGTCTTGTCCCCCACCCCACAAGGCACCACAAACCCCAGACGTACTGTCATCTAATGTGTTAGAGCTCCACGTGGATCCTGGTCTGCTGCTTTAAGTTGGCTGTGGCCCCCTTTTCAGTGTAGCACTTGCTTTAATATCAAATCCACGGCCCGCTAACACCAGGTCTCCAGCAGAGAGCCGCAGTTCTGGGTGGAAATGAAAGAAACAGTAACTCGTGGCGTTCTGCCGATCAGACGTTTCACTGGCCTTTCAGTGGAAGCGGTCAATACTCACATCTCTACATACTGATGTGGCAGGTTTGGCTGTGTACAGTGTCGCTCTGAGGTGTGCAGGCAGAACACTGATGTCTCAATGAACGGACTGGCTAATGTCAAAGAGGTGGGCAACATCAAGTCTTAAGCGCATGAGGGTCAGGAGGAGAGTTTGGGAGAGTTTTCTTCAGCACGCCCATCAACAGACTGAAAGACGGAAGGCCAGCGTAGTACGTCACCTCTGCATCATTCTCATCCAGGGCCTTCTCGGAGAGCTCTCCCCTCAGCGGCCTATTCTCCTCCTGCGAGCGGATTATTTCTTCTGAGCCTGAGGCCACATTTCTGCCGTTCATCTGCATTCCCCATTGTAGCACCGTCACCCTGGTGTTTCCAGATCTTCCTCTGTCCCTGCATTGTCTGGGGCCGAGTCTCTGGTCCTTCCATCTCAGCCACAGGTGCAGAGTAGTCTGTAATTACAAGAAGAAGAAGAATCTGTAAATTTTTTGGACATTTATGGAGTCTACCTGCGTCTGTTACCGATATTTACCCGGGAACAAAGGTGCTGCTTCATTGACCGGTGTGTTCAGCGCCTCGCCGCTCTTCTCCTAAACCGCTTGAACTGGTCTGCGTTCGTAGCTTTGACCTCAGTGTGGCCGAGGTACAGAGAAGGGGCCCGATCGGGATCAACGTTTCACCGCCTGCGAACACGGTCGCCGGTGAGAACCAGACTACAGCGTTTTCATTCAGGGGGGTTCAGTTCAGAGAAAAGTGTAAAAATAAATAATCATATTAACTATAAAAATGTCAGTTGATTAAAGTGTCACAGTAGAAAACATCAGTTTGGTCCATCATACACAGAAATATATATTTGCCTTTTAAATTGTAGGATGATCATATTTAGGGGCCCGTAGCGTCCAACAGACTGAAAAGCCCTGTTGTCCATTACTGCATGGAAAGATGAATAACTAGACTAACGTTAGCGCTTCATGGTGAACTTGTGGCTCCAATGTTCTTCTTTTAGGTTGAGACTAACAGATGTAGCCCAACTTAGATGTAGAAACTTTAAAGCTGGTTAGCTTTAGGCTTCAGCTCAAATACTAACGGTCTGGTTATTTTCCCACAGCATAACATTTACAGAGTAATTGTAACTTACCTTTGTGAAAAAGCTCTGAACGCACCATCACACGCCATTCGCCGCCTCTGAAACGTGGACGTGGCTTGTACTATTGTTTTTTTTTAATGATATTCTGTTCTTAAGCTTTATCAGCTTCCATCATGAGAACGAATATTAGTTTATAACACAGCAGGTGGACGCCATCTTCAACGCCGCCGTCTTCCCTCCATGCAGTCACGTCTGGCACATTATGTTTGTGCCGCGGATTCCCAAAATGCTTTGCGTTCACCGCTGGTAATTTAATTATGTGTATAATGTAACTTTCCACTAGTATAATATTAATTCAAATTACAGCTGCTTCAGTCTGGGGTTGTTTTTTATTGCTGTTATGAGCCTTGATTTTAGTCAGTAATCAGAACCGTTTATGCAGAACAGACTTCAACATTTATAAAGTTTGTTGCAGCACATCAAACTTTTTTTAATCCCGCTCCATCCAGGCTGTGATTGGTCTGTTCAGAAAAAGTGACGCTGACGAGAGCGTCGGTGTTTCAATAAAAACAGCCGGCTCACATTATCCAAACCCACAAGCTCCTTTTTCCCTGTAGTCTTCTGTCCTACTGATCAGCTGCTGCTGCTCTTCAGGGCTGTTCAGGGGCCGCAGGGCGACCGGCCCACCGGGTGAATCCCGTTACTCCGACTATGTTTTGGACGATTAACACTGGAAGGCCGGCGGGGGGCAGATCACGGTCGGTTCTACTCGTAAATCTTTTTCCGGTTCACACGGATCTACAGGCGCTGCTCTCTGCCTGTCTGCTGTTTGTGGCGACGCGTTATAAATAAATAAATAGGTTCACCTGCACGTTCAGCAAACCAGCTTTTGGACAAACAGGATTTTCACGTTGAAAAAAATTTCTTCAACATTTGATACCTTGTTAAATGACGATTAAGACTTTTTAAAACTTTTTATTGGCCTTCATTCTCGCAAAATTGATTTATCACCTTTTAAAAGACTTTTTAAGACCCTGCGGACGCCCCGTTTCCTGTTGTACCTGAACGCACCACACGTTAAACCAGCAGACCAATAAAAACACACCTTCACACTGCGATAAAAACATAATTTAATGTGGCTTCATGTTACAGCGTCCGTCAGTACCTGAACAGGTAGAGAGCCAATCAGAGCAGGGCGTCTCACAACATGTGACAGCCGCTGCCTGCAGACGCCAGACGGCACAAAGATACATTTAAAATACAAAAAACAAAGTAACGTAACACCCTGTGCACAGCTGTACACACCTGTACTACCTGTGCACACCTGTACTACCTGTACACACAGGTGTGTACAGGTAGTACGGGTGTGTACAGCTGCGACTGGTTTTCCTTCGTTGTGAGCAGCAGACAAACACTCACCTGCTGAATACAAGTTATTATTCAGGTGATGAGTCATCACTCAACAGGCCACGCCCCCACGCCGACCCTGTGAGTCACCTGCTTTCTGGTGATTTAAAATCCACCATAATTTGAATGTAGTTTGGTGGAAACTCGACGTTCAGACGTCTGCAGAGAAATCTTTTTCCCAGCAGGCACTTCTTCAGGCCCCTCCCTCCCACGCGGTCCGTGCGGTGATGTTGTCCAGTGATCTCACCTGGAACCTCAGAGCGTCCAGCTAGGCTAACAGTTTCCCCCCGCTTCCAGTCTTTGTGCTAAGCTAGGCTAACAGTTTCCCCCCTCTGTTCCCTTCATGCTGCTGATGTCAGAGCGGCGGCTACGTGGCGAGCGCCACGGGGACGATCTCTCTCAGCAGCCGGTTGAGGGCGTGGACTTTCTCCTCCAACAGGAAGTTCTTCTTCTCGGCGCTCTTCTGGCGCCGCTCGGTGACCTGCAGAGCCTTCATCAGCTGGGAGTTCTCCACGTACAGGTCCTTCAGCAGCGCGCTCGACTTCGTGTTCTTCGCCACCTGAGGGACGAGACAAACGCAGCGACACGTCACGCCACAGCACGCAGACGCCAACGGAGCGCAGACGGGAGCTGAGACCCACCTGCTCTCGGAGCTGCTGGACCTTCTCCTGCAGGACCGTCCGGACCCCCTTCAGCCGGGTCTCCAGCTCCTCCAGCCTCTGCTGCAGGGCCGACAGCGCCTTCTCGTACTGCTCCTGAACACAACACAGCGCTGCAGTACATGGACTCACACACGGGACACTTCTGAGGTACTTGTACTTCACCTGAGTACTTCTGTCTCCTGCCTCTACTGCACCTCTAAGAACTCTGAGCAGGAAGCCTCGAGTAAAAGTCGACACCTTCCCGGCGTGTTTAAGACTGCGGCGCCACTTTGAGCTGTAACGCTCGACGTCGCTCTTTTAAAGGGACATGGCAGAGTTTTTAAAATGAATTTCAGTTGCTGTCTCTATTCGTGCACTTCCACTCACTATTCTGAGGCATCGTGCGTTCACACTGAAGTACGGAAGCATGCAGCGCTGGGAGGACCCGGACGGTCGTAACGGCTGAAACGCTGGACACGTCTCGCCCTCAACCACCGCCATTTTAGCTACGTAGCGGAAGGGGCGGGCCAACAGGAAGCAGCAGAGAGAGGCCGTTTCATCTCCAAATCCACTTCTGAGGAGTTTTGATGTTAAATATTGACAGTTTTACAAGAAGTGACGGCGGATTAAAAATGTTCTTGAAAGTTTTTGGAGTTGAGGTGGCGGCGGGCGGAGCTGGCGAGGCCGTCACAGAGCGGCTGCAGCAGCGGAGGAAGCTCAGCCGTGTCAGTTTAAATGAAGAGACTTGAGGAGTCTGTGTCGTTATTTTTAAAGTTATTATTATGGCTGGTGTTTTGGAGCTCTGCAGGTCTCAGACGAGTACGCAGAGTACTGCATGTTGGAGTACTGCATGTTGGAGTACTCGAGGAGTACCTGAGAGAGACACGGCACAGATCACGTTTATTTACAGGCGTACCTGCTGGTCACAGTCTGAAACCTGCTACAAGCGTCTAAAAACCCACAGCGCCTTCACTGAACTACGAACAGATGGAAAACACAGCAGGGGCCCAGCCCTGGGGGCCCAGCCCTGGGGGCCGCCCAGCCCTGGGGGCCCAGCCCAGCCCTGGGGGCCCAGCCCAGCCCTGGGGGCCCAGCCCTGGGGGCCCAGCCCAGCCCTGGGGGCCCAGCCCTGGGGCCCAGCTGGTTCAGATGAGTGGTTAGTACCCGCGACCCTGCACGCAAGATAAGCGTTTGGCGATGGATGGATGTTAGCTTTGTTCCTGTACAGTATCTAGCAGTATAGGTGAGGACTCTACACCGTCGTTAGCGTCTTCTACCAACTCGTCCATCACCATAAACACGCAGGACGACGACTTCAACATCTGGAAAGGTTTTATGAGCCCCGCTCCACCCAGGCCGCGACTGATCTGATCGGGTGACGCCGGCGAGCTTCATGAAAAACGAGTTTTAACAAAAGGCGGCGATTTAGCCAAACAGCCAGCTAACGTTAGCCAAACGCTGCCGGCTTCTGCGGGTTGTGCTGAATCCTGCAGCCCGCTGAGAAGAACGCTCCTTCGTGCTGAGCGGAGAGGAGGTGCACGTCTCTGCAGGCCTCCTCCTCAGTTATCGCCACATCTTTCAGCTGAATCTCAGAACGCTCCTTCTACTGTGATCGAAGATTATTTAACGACTAAACGTTCATTTACTTCGAGTCACTTATTATGAACCCGCGCAGCATGTGTTACAGCAGGATCTGGTGCTGCGAGCAAAACTCGCCGTAACACCGGCGCATCTCGCTCTCGTCTTTGAGTCAGCCGACGACGGGGGGGACACTGCGGTACTCCTAGAAGTACTGTAGTACTCTGTGGGACCCTGTAGTACTCTGTGGGACCCTGCGGTGCTCCTAGAAGTACTGTAGTACTCTGTGGGACCCTGTAGTACTCTGTGGGACCCTGTAGTACTCTGTGGGACACTGCGGTACTCCTAGAAGTACTGTAGTACTCTGTGGGACCCTGTAGTACTCTGTGGGACCCTGCGGTGCTCCTAGAAGTACTGTAGTATTCTGTGGGACCCTGTAGTACTCTGTGGGACACTGCGGTACTCCTAGAAGTACTGTAGTACTCTGTGGGACCCTGTAGTACTCTGTGGGACCCTGCGGTGCTCCTAGAAGTACTGTAGTACTCTATGGGACCCTGTAGTACTCTGTGGGACCCTGTAGTACTGTGTGGGACCCTGCGGTGCTCCTAGAAGTACTGTAGTACTCTGTGGGAC
>NC_060161.1:5726669-5733511 GCF_021292245.1 Micropterus dolomieu
ACGTCAGCGCAGTGTGTGTCCAGCTAACGTCAGCGCTAAAGTCAGCGCAGAGTGTCCAGCTAACGTCAGCGCAGAGTGTCCAGCTAACGTCAGCGCAGTGTGTGTCGAGCTAACGCCAGCGCAGAGTGTGTCCAGCTAACGTCAGCGCAGAGTGTCCAGCTAACGTCAGCGCAGAGTGTCCAGCTAACATTAGCGCTAAAGTCAGCGCAGTGTGCCCAGCTAACGTCAGCGCAGAGTGTCCAGCTAATGTCAGCGCTAAAGTCAGCGCAGTGTGTGTCCAGCTAACATTAGCGCTAACGTCAGCGCAGTGTGTGTCCAGCTAACGTCAGCGCAGTGTGTGTCCAGCTAACGTCAGCGCAGTGTGTGTCCAGCTAACGTCAGCGCAGAGTGTCCAGCTAACATTAGCGCAGTGTGTCCAGCTAACGTCAGCGCAGTGAGTTCCCAGGTAACGTCAGCGCAGAGTGTCCAGCTAACGTCAGCGCAGTGTGTGTCCAGCTAACATTAGCGCAGTGTGTCCAGCTAACGTCAGCGCAGTGTGTGTCCAGCTAACGTCAGCGCAGTGTGTGTCCAGCTAACGTCAGCGCAGTGTGTGTCCAGCTAACGTCAGCGCAGTGTCTCCAGCTAACGTCAGCGCAGTGTGTGTCCAGCTAACGTCAGCGCAGTGTGCGCTCACAGCAAACAGCTGGTGTTGCAGGAACAACATCATCACATTGTGTCCTGGTCTCTGATCCAGGCGCTCAGAGACCAGGTTCTGCTCACCTGATCCGGCTCTGGTTGAGGGTCTCCATGCTGGCGTGGCGGTCGTCCACCTCTCTGACCAGCTGCAGGTTCCTGTGATCAGCCTGGTCCAGGTCTACCTTCACCTTGTCCCGCTCCCTGCAGGCCTGCTCCGCCACCACCCTGCACACATGACGCCATGGTAACCAATAAGGAGGAGGGACCTGACTGAGGAGTCTCTGTCCTGGAGCAGTAGTCCAGCTCCAGCCCGACCCTCTGCTGGTTTACTTTCTGACTCTGCTGCGGTGATGTCACAGCGCACTCCAGGACGTGTCAGTTCATCACTGACCACAATCAAACCGTGGAACTGAACCAATAAACCTGGTTCTCAGCAACTTAATTGCTTTTTATTTTATCGTCTGTTGTTTGTTAAAGTTATCAGTCCGTTAAGTTACACTATTTTAATTCAAGAACGACCAAGTTCTTTTAAGCTTTATTCGTCGAGCTAACTCACACCGCTCCCACCGAAGCCGGACCAACCCACGTGGGCCCGCCAGCAGTAACAAAGGACGACCAAACCTCTGACCCGAGCCGGGGTTGTAAAGGCCCCACAGCAAGTTTCTTCAATAAGCCGACAAAAGACGGACCTCCGGAGCAATTCCCTGGCAGAGAAAGCGACCGGCCGAGGCCTTTAAGCCGTCATAACCCAGAACGCACGGAACTCCGGCAGCGTGAGGCCGCCGACCAGCGACCCGGCAGGGAGAAACGACAGCAGTGAGACTAAAACCCTGCATTCTGTGATCAGTCCAATAGTCTGTTAATCCAGTATCTTTAATCCTTGAAACTCCTAGACAAATTTAACCGAGTTATCATCTAACTGCGTTCATTGGCTGCCGTAGGAGTCAAATTCTCCCACAACACAACTCCACATTCTCATTGTTTATTTCTCTGATGTGTATTTAACCGCATTTATATCCACCTTTAGTTATTTAATAAATTTCACCGTAACCACAGGAACGTCGTGTATTGTCACGATAATTTACCCTTCGATATGAGACTGATTTAAGATAATTGAGCGATTACTAACTACTAACTGATCACTAGTGAATGATTGTGTAATTATTAACCATACCTGGGGTGAGTGCCCCGCGAAATGAGAGATTTATAAATTAATATTTTCTGAATATTAAAATTCATAATTTGTATTAAGTTCATTAAAATCATAAGTAGACATGCTACAATTTCAACTGGACTCCCTGCAAAGAGACCCGCCCTTACCTGACTCTGATTGGCCCTGAACCTGACTGTAACCAATCAGAGAAGCCTGCACAGAGGTGGGATGATCTGCGTTAAAGGCAACTCAGAAATACGAGACAAACCGCTATATAGTTCTGAAATACGGGACGGTTCCGTATTTTGAAACAAACTCAAACTCTGCTGATCAGCTGTGCTGCTCCATGTGGGTGGACTCTGAGGTGCAGACGCCGCGCCCCTCCTTCAGGGGGAGCTGGTGGCGTGGTGGTCTCTGAAGAGCCCCGTGTGTTTCAGGTGGGAACTTACTGCAGGTGCTGGATCTCGCTCTTGTAGGACATGAGCGCCGCCTGGTGGATGCCGTTCCCGCTGACCAGCAGCTCGTTGTCCAGGGCCAGAGTCAGGTCTGCCAGGCTAACCCGCTCCTCCAGAGGGAAGTCCAGAGCCTGTGGGGGGACAACACAAACCCAGATCACGTATTCACCTGCAGAGACAAGTTTCCTCCGGTGCACAGGTTCACCAGCGGGGTTCAGACCCTATGAGACTTTCAAGGACCGGTCCAACAGTCAGAAACTAAGAGCTGCTGATTCTGAACGCAGACTGAGTGATGTCAGCAGCTGGACGCCGCAGACCGCCGTGGCGGTTTCTCATTCCTCACATCAGTGCAGTCTGGAAAAGATTCAGATGAGTTTAACGCTGCAGCTGTGAAGGTGGAGCTGCTGCTGCCGTCAGAGACTCTGCTGACTCGCCGTCTGTCTGATACTTTACTGAAGAACATGTACTGCAGTAACATGGAGGATTTTAAAGTACTACTTCAGAACGTACTGCAGCACAGCAGCTACATCTGCAGAATAAACCTGGATAAGCCTCTGCTCTGCGGTGGAGACCAGCTGAAACGGGGCGGCTGCGTGAGCTTCTGTTCAGAGCCAGGAGGCGTCTACACTCTGTTTAGGGTTTAACATGTGGATCCTGATCCACGGCGAGGGCCGGTGGGCCTGGGCCGCCTCTGTTCTGTGGTAAAAGGAACCGGGGGGGTCCAAACCGAGCCTCAAGACCTGAGTGGCTGCTGTGTGGGAACTGAACCTCCTCAGCAGGGGGCCACACTGCAGTTTTTTCCTTTGGACACATTCACACAGACTGATTCCTCAAAAACAGACCAAACCCCAGACCCCCAGACCCCCCAGAGACCCCAGAGACCCCAGAGACCTGGTCTGGAAACGTTTAAAGCTTCAGATCATCTACACCGGCTGACAGTAACCAACCTGACCACAGGGCCCTCTGGTCCTGGTCTGTACTGACCTGCAGGATGTCCCGGCTGTTCCTGATGCCCTCCTCGGTCCAGAGGGCAACGACCCGCTCGGGGCTGGTGCATCCTGAGCCCTCGTCCAGCCAGCTGAGGACTCTCTGACCCACGGTAGCCATCAGCAGGGACGGCGAGGTGGAGCGAACCGAGCGCTCCTCGGACACAGCCTGGCACTGCATTGACCAGGAAAGACCAGCGTCACACGTTAGTCCACATTCAGAGACCAGAGACAGACGTTAGTCCACATTCAGAGACCAGAGTCACACTTGAGTCCACATTCAGAGACCAGAGTCAGACGTTAGTCCACATTCAGAGACCAGAGTCAGACGTTAGTCCACATTCAGAGACCAGAGTCAGACGTTAGTCCACATTCAGAGACCAGAGACAGACGTTAGTCCACATTCAGAGACCAGAGACAGACGTTAGTCCACATTCAGACCCGAGCTCTAGAGTAGTGTTTATCAACAGGGGCGTTGAGAAGATGATGGGGGGCGCTGGAAGCAATATTTTTGAAAAGAGGGGGGGCAAGGCAAGTTTCCACTAAAGATTTACGATAATACCAGTTTAAACTTTCAACTAGTAAAAATGTGTCCTGCAACATTAAAGCCTGCCAGTTTACTCCACTGCGACTGGACCAGACAATCGTAACCAGCCGACTCCTCTCTTGGTGTTTCTGTCAGCTTCTTGAGGAGCAGCTCTGTGCTGCCTTCAGTGCAGAGGGAAGTCAGGGTAGGCCTTCATCTGGAAAATTTCAGCCACGTGGGGGTTGCTGTGTAAAAATGGACGCTCTCTTTCTTGAGATTAACCTTGATAAAACGCGTTGTAACGCACGTTACTGAGATTATTATTATTACTGCGTTACAGCAAAAAGCTCCCAACACTGCCAGCGAGTGCGTGAGATTAATGAAGTGGACCCACCTTTCGTGTTTAAATGCATGAAACGCGTGTTAACAGAGGAGCTAGCCTATTAAAGGCCAGGAGTTAATAACTGAACCTAAAAGGTGCCACAGTCACATTTAAAGAGGTTCATTCACCAAACAACAGACACAAAGGAGAGAAGGGAGGATTTCATAGGCCTGAGTTGATCTACAGGAGAAACTATAAAGCAATGAAGAACACCTGAGAGCCTTCCTGCTCTATATTCTAATGGTGTTGTATATTTTGAATGGTCACCTGCCACCTGAATTTTCTGTTTACATAAATAAAAACATTTCCACCATAAATTGGTGCAGGTTCACAATCTTCTGGGGGAGGAGCCCCAGACCCCACATATGAAGTGCACCATCCAAGAAAACTGTGTTTACAAAACATTCACTTACTAATTAAATATAATTACTGCTGACATGCTTTTTCATGTCAGAAGATTGTTGTTTATTAACTTATGTGTATTTTTCATGTCTATAATAATAATAATAATAACCAGCCAGCATCTTTTTTGGTGGGGGGCGGTAAGGGCCCTGGATAATGGGTAGGGCTGAGAACCACTGCTCTAGAGAGTTTCACTTCTTCAGGTCTCACAGCTGATCTCTGTGGGGCCTGAACACGTTTAATCTGGATTAGCCTGTGTGAACCAGAACCGGGAGGCCCCGGAGACAAACATCCCCACAAACACCAGGTCAGGACACGGAGAGCAGAGCTGTACACGCGGGGCTGGACCCGTTCGCCTGGGGCCAGAAACGGCTCGTGTCTGAGTGAGACTGCAGGCGCCTGACCGACGCGGGTCCGCCTGCATGAAGCCTGAATGTGAAGCGGTCTAACGTGTTCACGTGATCCCCGTGAAGAGGTTCTGCCTGGACCAGGTGCAGGGGGGATCAGGGCGGGACCAGCTGGGCCCCAGGCTGAGCCAGGAAACACCTGACCCAGAGTCAGAGCAGAGACTACATCGCCTGTTCCACACAGAGGACAGCCGTCCTCCTCCAATCAGTGAGTCAGTGTGCCGATCATGTGACCACGAGTCAGCCTCAGCTGCTTCTTTTACTGACGCCAGCAACTAAATAGAACCCGAGAGACGACAAACTCTCACCCGGCTCCCCCCTCTGAGGACTCACACCGCTCTGTGGCTCACCTGTGTGGAGCAGGGGGTCCCGGTGTGGGCCCCCGTCCTGTCGGTCCTGACCCGGGTTAGCGGGCCGCAGCCTGAGATCAGCCCTGACGTGCAGTACATGCCGCTCTACCTGTCGGTCTCTACCTGTCCTCCTGCAGCACCTGGCTCAGGCCCTCGCAGCTGATCGGCCTGATGAGGGCCAGCTGCAGCAGAGCCGCCTGCTGCTGACGCTGCATTCAGGAGCACCTCGGAAACTAAGGAGCTGTCTCTAGGTGGAAACTCCAGCAGCGTCCCGCAGGTGTCTCTGCAGCTGGTCGTTTCCCCCCTCGGTGCGTTCGTGCAGGTGTGAACGCAGCGATCACACCTGCGGTGGGTGCTCGCTTGTGATGAAAGCAAACGCACCCACCGCAGGGCTGACCGCGATGTGTTCAGGGACCACCTGCACATGTCAGCAGGTCTTTCCCTGATCAACACGTCTGTAGCTGCTGACAATGTGCCACTACTCTGTGTACTGCGTGTACTCTGTGTACTGCGTGTACTCACACATGAATGTTATTAATCAAACTGTGAACACCACCACGCCACACCAAGTTTACATGACGACCTGTTCCAGGTGGTTTTACAGGGCTAACATCTCCAGCATGTGCACCTGGACTTCATGGGACCAGGTGTCGAACAGCTGATGAAAACGTGATGTTAATGTAAATGAATGTGAAGACACGTTAACGGCTAAATCTAATATCGTGGCGGCCGACAAAGCCAGGGAGGCTTGTTGGACTAAATTTGTAGCCTGATGTTGTTCTTGTAGTTCAGATCTCTATCCTGTATTTTATGTGGAATATGATGAAGATGTAAAGGTCCAGCTGCACATGAGGTCCACTGTAACAGAAGGAGAGGGGGAATAATCCCAGACACAATTTCATCTCTTGAACTTGAATATTCTCTGACATCAAACTTCACTCTGCAAGGCTGCAACATCACACACACGTCTGCCGTGTATTATGCACGCACTGGAAAGTTAGATTCAGCGGTGAGTTCCCTCAGAGACTTTGCCTCGGATCATTCGGAAGAAAACGGAGGGAAATTTCCAATTTTTCTAGGATTGTTTTCCTGGGTTATTAACCCCGAGCCCGGCTCCACACGTAAAATATTAATCTATCTACATATGTGAAAACACTCAGTTACAGCCTACAGACGGGCTCCATCTCAGAAACCTCTCTAGAATCCCGGCTCGGCCGCAGGGCTCGCTGTCTGAACGCCTCGGGGGAACAAATCAGGATCTAAACGTGTTTTATGAAGCGGTGTGGATGAACACTTCTCATCAGTAACACTGAGTACAGATGTGAAGTCCACGTGCAGGAGAACCTCCAGTTAACCGCCAACAAAACCTGCTGGGAGCGGTTCAGGGATGAAGCGTAAATCGCCATGGCAACACCTGCCCACCCTTCGGGTTAACCGGGAAGTCGCTCCTGAAGGTACCTGGATAAGCCCCCCCCCCCCCCCCCCCCCCCCCCCCCCCCCCCCCCC
>NC_060161.1:5733531-5736966 GCF_021292245.1 Micropterus dolomieu
TTCAGCAGACTGAAGTATTTTAAGTATAAACTTCAGCAGACTGAAGTATTTTAAGTATAAACTTCAGCAGACCGACGATTCTAACGTATAAACTTCAGCAGACTGAAGTATTTTAAGTATAAACTTCAGCAGACCGAAGTATTTAACATGTAAACTTCAGCAGACTGAAGTATTTTAAGTATAAACTTCAGCAGACCGACGATTCTAACGTATAAACTTCAGCAGACTGAAGTATTTTAAGTATAAACTTCAGCAGACCGAAGTATTTAACATGTAAACTTCAGCAAACCGAAGTATTTCATATGTAAATTTATACGTTAAATACTTCGGTCTGCTGAAGTTTATACGTTAAATACTTCGAACGTATAAACTTCAGCAGACCGACGATTCTAACGTATAAACTTCAGCAGACTGAAGTATTTAAAGTATAGACTTTGGCTGTTTTAACATACAAACTTCAGCAGACAGATGTTTTCCCTCAGAGCCCCCACACAGCCGGCGAAGCCCAGGATGAAGGTGACTCCGCCCACCACCAGGACCAACCAGACTGGGTCGAAACCATGCAGCCGAGTCACCTGGGTCAGATCCAACAGGACTCCCTGTAAACCACAGCAAAGCAGTTCAGGAAAGGTAAAGCAGTAAGAGAGGTCAAACTTTTAGATATAATTATGATGTGATGATAACTTTTAAACCAACTTTCACTACCTTAACTTAGCAACTCATTTCACTCTTCAAGAAACAAGAAATAAATACTGTTGTGATTGTAATTCAGTGTGTTCATTCACCTTTTCACTCCACGCCCAGAAACCAGCTGAAATGAAGGCAGCTCCAGCCAGCTGCAACACAAAGACACACACCAGCGTTTAGTCTTATCCAATACAGAAACAGACCTGCATTACTTTCTTGTCTGAATATAAAAGCGTTATGTACTGGTTGATGTGAGAGGCATGCTGGGATACTTGTCTGAAGCATAGACTGTATAAAAGAAGAGGGAACAGCTGCCATGAAGTCACCCGTTGGTTTGTTGACTACTGTTTTAAAGCCTCGAGTTTGGCAGTTTGGCCGTCGCCATGTTGACTTTTTGCAGCAAGGCACTGGACGTGACCATATTTGGACGAGAGAGTGGCGCAAGCTAGCTTGGTTAGCAAGGTGCAATTTTAATTCACGTTAACTGAGATATTAGCTGGGATGCTAACTATGTTCCTCTAAATGAGACCATAATTTACTAAATGAACATCATGCTGTGTTGAAGAAGACTTTACTGACGGAATAAATCAGCTGAGAAGTAGAAACATTTTCTCAGAGACTTCTATACAATCACACTTCTTTCTGCAGTCGCTGCAGTCGCCCCCTGCTGGCTGTCAGAGAGGACGCAGGTTTAAGGCTCTTCAGCCTCCAGCCCTGCGTCCTGTGGGTCTGAAGTCAGCTGCTGATAAACCAGGAGTGAGACCCTTACAGGCCGTTCACACTCTGAGACCCAACAAGAACAGAACTGTGACTGATGATGTTTCACAAGAACACACTTCCTGCTCCCTCAACCACACAGGATACCACTGACATCACTTCCTGTCAGCTGAGTGCCAGACAGGAAACAGCTTTCAAAGACAACACAGCTCTGTCTCAGTCAGTTTAACTTGTGAACATTCTGTGTGACCAGGTAAACAAGTAAACATGGGGATCAGGTAAACAAGTAAACATGGGATCAGTGGCCTGGACTACGAAGGGAGTTCAGCCTGCTCAGAGTGAACTCTGGGAAACAAACGGTCTGCTACACTGGAGTTAAACTACAAAAGGTGGATCAGAGGTTGATGGTTGAGTCCGTGTTAACTCGTATAAAAAGAGGCGTATTCGGCCGTGCAGGCAGAGTTTTTTTTCCTCCAGAGGAACGCACGTGTCAGGAAATTATGAATGTGAAGACACATTAACGGCTAAATCTAATATCGTGGCGGCCGACAAAGCCAGGGAGGCTTGTTGGACTAAATTTGTAGCCTGATGTTGTTCTTGTAGTTCAGATCTCTATCCTGTATTTTATGTGGAATATGATGAAGATGTAAAGGTCCAGCTGCACATGAGGTCCACTGTAACAGAAGGAGAGGGGGAATAATCCCAGACACAATTTCATCTCCGAGTAAGAAACTTGAATATTCTCTGACATCAAACTTCACTCTGCAAGGCTGCAACATCACACACACGTCTGCCGTGTATTATGCACGCACTGGAAAGTTAGATTCAGCGGTGAGTTCCCTCAGAGACTTTGCCTCGGATCATTCGGAAGAAAACGGAGGGAAATTTCCAATTTTTCTAGGATTGTTTTCCTGGGTTATTAACCCCGAGCCCGGCTCCACCCGTAAAATAGTAATCTATCTACAAATGTGAAAACACTCAGTTACAGCCTACAGACGGGCTCCATCTCAGAAACCTCTCTAGAATCCCGGCTCGGCCGCAGGGCTCGCTGTCTGAACGCCTCGGGGGAACAAATCAGGATCTAAACGTGTTTTATGAAGCGGTGTGGATGAACACTTCTCATCAGTAACACTGAGTACAGATGTGAAGTCCACGTGCAGGAGAACCTCCAGTTAACCGCCAACAAAACCTGCTGGGAGCGGTTCAGGGATGAAGCGTAAATCGCCATGGTAACAGACCTCGGGTAACACCCGTCCACCTTTCGTAGTACGGGTTAACCGGGAAGTTACTCCTGAAGCTACCTGGATAAGCCGGGTACCTCGCTTGGTAGTACAGGCCACAGGTAAACATGTGATCAGAGTGCACCACGAAGCAGGATTTGAGCTTATCCAGGTAACTTCAGGGTTAACCCTGCTGGGTTTTCAGCACCACGAAGGTGGTTCACTTCTTCCCATGGTAACTTATGCTGAACGGCTAACCTGCTCCGGAACAGGTTCTGTTCCAGATCAGAGACTAACTCTGTGAAAATGACGTCACCATCTGTAGGAAATCCCACAGACTGTTTTAGCCAATAGGCTGCTTTATGTTTGCAGAGGTGATGTGGAGAAACTCTTGACTCCAGCGATATAATCCTGCAGAGACTGAGCCTGCAGGTTTTTACAGCACAGCAGGATCAGCCTATTTACTGCCTTTAAATGTCTTTAATATTTTTTAATGAAAGGGGTTTTATTTTTCAATATTAGGAGCAGTTTGGTAGGGATATTGAAATACTAAATTTAATATGAACGTAGGCTGTTTATTTTAGGTTAGTATAGCTTTCTTAGGCCTGCTACAGAGACTGCGGTCATGTTCATGTTCATCATGTGAGCTTTCAGCAGCCTAGATGTTGACATTCAGTCTTTCAGACACTATACAAGTACGGAGCATTTATTTGAGCTCATTTTATGGCATGAATGGAGTTTTGTTTCATTGCTTTATGAAGTTAATTTAGAACAACGTTTGGAACACTTAAATTAATCTCATTTTTGAAGG
>NC_060161.1:5736986-5739829 GCF_021292245.1 Micropterus dolomieu
CCCCCCCCCCCCCCCCCCCCGGCCCAGACTGTGCGGTGTAGCCCTGCTCGTGCTGACCCTGAGCGGCGCCCTCTGCAGGTCAGCTGACCGTACGGGGGTGGAGCAGGAGACGGGGGCGGAGCCACGCAGAGCCTTCTTGAAGTCCCTGATGCTGACTCTGCCGTCCGGGTCCGGGTCCAGCTTCCTGAGCAGCTCGTCCAGCTCCTGTTGTGAAGCCCACAGACGTTACTGAACACAACGCGCTGCGTCACACCTCCACCTGTGTGTCTGTGGTGGGCGGGGCCTCACCTCTGTGCTGAGCTGCTGCAGGTGATCGCGCGCTCCTCCTCCTCCGACAGCATCGCCCATCTGCTCCTCTTCCTCCTCCTCCTCCTGCTGCTGCTGAGGACCTGCAGAGCACAGAAACCTTTACAGGAAGCCCACGTCCAGAGTCCAGCTCCCCTGATCCAGAACACCTGGCTACGCTCAGGGCGCAGCATCAGACCAGTAAGACTTCATGGACTACCTGTCAGTAACCCCGAGCGGCCACAGGTGGTCCAGTAAAGACTGCTCCCGGCTCTGACTGGCTGTTCACAGCAGCAGTGGGAGGAGCCTGATCACCTGTCTCAGGTTTGTTACCTGCTGATCCTTTACTCCCCAGCTGCATTGTGGGTTGTGGAGGACCCAGTCTATCTGCAGAGAAACTAGCTGCACTCCTGGAGAACTCTGTAAACCTGCTGACGGACACGGTGAAGGTTCCCCACCCAGAACAACCAGCAGACGTACCTTTAGACTGAAGGTCCGGCTGCACGCTCTGCTTCGGACTTCCCGCCTCCTCGTCAGACTTCAGGCTCTGCGGAGACAACACGGAGGTCAGTGTGTGTTAAGAGCCCGTTAAACTGGAGCCAGCCGGTCAGAGAGCGGAGGAATTCCTGGGGGACATTAGCTCTGCTGCAGCGAGCAGCTTCAGAGTGTTCAGAGCGCGGCTGTCACGCTAAAGAGCTTAATATGTGAACCCTCAGGACCTCTGAGGGAAACTGAACCAGCTCAGGTTCAACGTCATCAACCAAAGCCTGTCTGTCTATCTGTCTGTCTGTCTCTGCCTGTCTGTCTGTCTGTCTGTCTCTGCCTGTCTGTCTGTCTGTCTCTATCTATCTGTCTGTCTGTCTGTCTGTCTCTATCTGTCTGTCTGTCTGTCTGTCTGTCTGTCTGTCTCTATCTATCTATCTGTCTGTCTGTCTGTCTGTCTGTCTGTCTCTGCCTGTCTGTCTGTCTGTCTGTCTCTATCTGTCTGTCTCTATCTGTCTGTCTGTCTCTGTCTATCTGTCTGTCTCTGTCTGTCTGTCTCTATCTATCTGTCTCTATCTATCTGTCTGTCTCTATCTATCTGTCTCTATCTATCTGTCTGTCTCTATCTGTCTCTGTCTGTCTCTGTCTGTCTCTCTCTATCTATCTGTCTGTCTCTGTCTGTCTGTCTGTCTGTCTCTATCTGTCTGTCTGTCTGTCTCTATCTATCTGTCTGTCTCTATCTGTCTGTCTGTCTGTCTCTATCTATCTGTCTGTCTCTTTCTGTCTCTGCCTGTCTGTCTGTCTGTCTGTCCGTCTGTGTCTGTCTCTGTCTATCTGTCTCTGTCTGTCTGTCTGTCTCTGTCTGTCTCTGTATGTCTGTCTGTCTGTCTGTGACTGTCTTTCTGTCTCTGCCTGTCTGTCCGTCTGTGTCTGTCTCTGTCTATCTGTCTATCTGTCTCTGTCTGTCTGTCTCTGCCTGTCTCTGACTGTCTATCTGTCTCTGTCTGTCTGTCTCTGCCTGTCTCTGACTGTCTATCTGTCTCTAACTGTCTATCTGTCTCTGACTGTCTATCTGTCTCTGCCTGTCTGTCTGTGTCTGTCTCTTTCTGTCTGTCTGTGTCTGACTGTCTGTGTCTCTGTCTCTGTCTCTGTCTGTCTCTGACTCTCTGTTTGTCTGTCTCTGTCTGTCTGTCTCTTTCTGTCTGTCTGTGTCTCTGTCTCTGTCTGTCTCTGCCTGTATCTCTGTCTCTGCCTGTCTCTGCCTGTGTCTCTGCCTGTCTCTGCCTGTGTCTCTGTCTGTCTCTGCCTGTGTCTGTGTCTCTGCCTGTCTCTGTGTCTCTGCCTGTCTCTGTCTGTCTGTCTCTGCCTGTCTCTGTCTCTGCCTGTGTCTGCCTGTCTCTGTCTCTGCCTGTGTCTGTCTGTCTGTCTCTGCCTGTGTCTCTGTCTGTCTCTGCCTGTCTCTGTCTCTGCCTGTGTCTCTGCCTGTCTCTGTCTGTCTCTGCCTGTGACGGTCTGTCTGTCTTGCCTGTGTCTCTGTCTCTGCCTGTGTCTGTCTCTGTTTGTCTGTCTCTGCCTGTGTCTGTCTGTCTGTCTGTCTCTTTCTGTCTCTGCCTGTGTCTCTGCCTGTCTCTTTTTGTCTCTTTCTGTCTCTGTCTGTCTCTCTCTGCCTGTGTCTGTCTGTCTGTCTGTCTCTTTCTGTCTGTCTCTACCTGTGTCTCTGCCTGTCTCTGTTTGTCTGTCTCTGCCTGTGTCTGTCTCTGTTTGTCTGTCTCTGCCTGTGTCTGTCTGTCTGTCTGTCTCTTTCTGTCTCTGTCTGTCTGTCTCTGTCTGTCTGTCTCTGCCTGTGTCTCTGCCTGTCTCTTTTTGTCTCTTTCTGTCTCTGTCTGTCTCTCTCTGCCTGTGTCTGTGTCTCTGCCTGTCTCTTTCTGTCTCTGTCTGTCTCTCTCTGCCTGTGTCTGTGTCTCTGCCTGTCTCTTTCTGTCTCTGTCTGTCTCTCTCTGCCTGTGTCTGTGTCTCTGCCCTTCTCTGTCTGTCTGTCTCTGCCTGTCTCTCTCTGCCTCTCTCTCTCTGTCTCT
>NC_060161.1:5739849-5742130 GCF_021292245.1 Micropterus dolomieu
CTGTGTCTCTGCCTGTCTCTTTCTGTCTCTGTCTGTCTCTCTCTGCCTGTGTCTGTGTCTCTGCCTGTCTCTTTCTGTCTCTGTCTGTCTCTCTCTGCCTGTGTCTGTGTCTCTGCCCTTCTCTGTCTGTCTGTCTCTGTCTGTCTCTCTCTGCCTGTGTCTGTCTGTCTGTCTGTCTCTTTCTGTCTGTCTCTACCTGTGTCTCTGCCTGTCTCTGTTTGTCTGTCTCTGCCTGTGTCTGTCTCTGTTTGTCTGTCTCTGCCTGTGTCTGTCTCTGTTTGTCTGTCTCTGCCTGTGTCTGTCTGTCTGTCTGTCTCTTTCTGTCTCTGTCTGTCTGTCTCTGTCTGTCTGTCTCTGCCTGTGTCTCTGCCTGTCTCTTTTTGTCTCTTTCTGTCTCTGTCTGTCTCTCTCTGCCTGTGTCTGTGTCTCTGCCTGTCTCTTTCTGTCTCTGTCTGTCTCTCTCTGCCTGTGTCTGTGTCTCTGCCCTTCTCTGTCTGTCTGTCTCTGCCTGTGTCTCTGCCTGTCTCTTTCTGTCTCTGTCTGTCTCTCTCTGCCTGTGTCTGTGTCTCTGCCTGTCTCTTTCTGTCTCTGTCTGTCTCTCTCTGCCTGTGTCTGTGTCTCTGCCCTTCTCTGTCTGTCTGTCTCTGGAGGAGGAACAGGAAGAGGAGGAGGAGGAGGAGGAAGAAGGAAGAGAAGGAGGAGGAGGAAGAGGAAGAAGGAGGAGGAGGAGGAAGAAGGAAGAGAAGGAGGAGGAGGAAGAGGAAGAAGGAGGAGGAAGAGGAAGAAGAAGGAGGAGGAGGAGGAAGGAGGAGGAGGAGGTGTGAGAGTTCAGCTTCTCCTCCACAGAAACACAAAATGCATCTCTGGTCTACAGCCAGACCAGAACCCAGAGTCTGCCAGCAGCCACATTCCTCACAAACCACTTCCTGAACCCCCCCTCAGGTATGCAGACACTGCTCAGGATATCTGAGGCCAACCACACCCAGAACCACAAGATCTGCTGCCAGAGCTTTTCCTGGCCCCAGAGTCCACTCACAGGCCTTAGGGCGAGTTCTAGGGAGCCCGTGATGGTTTGGGGACGTCCCCCTTTTTGTAAGTCCTCTTCTCTGCAGCCTTTTCCTGAGAGAACTACAGCTGTGACGAGAAGCCAGAGAAGAAGAAGAAGAAGAAGAAACTCGCGGCCGGGAAAACAACGCGTCAAACCCATTTCATGAAACCTTCACCCATCAAAAACAGACAAACGCGCAGAGACAGCGCAGCGTGCAGGACACGCAGTCACAGAGACACACAGCACGCAGAGACACGCAGTCACAGAGACACGCAGTCACAGAGACAGCGCAGCGTGCAGGACACGCAGTCACAGAGACACACAGTCACAGAGACACACAGCACGCAGAGACACGCAGTCACAGAGACACACAGCACGCAGAGACACGCAGTCACAGAGACACGCAGTCACAGAGACAGCGCAGCGTGCAGGACACGCAGTCACAGAGACACGCAGCACGCAGAGACACGCAGTCACAGAGACACGCAGTCACAGAGACACGCAGCACGCAGAGACACGCAGTCAGAGAGACACACAGAGACAGAGACATGCAGCACACAGAGACACGCAGTCACAGAGACACGCAGTCACAGAGACACACAGCACGCAGAGACACGCAGTCACAGAGACACACAGCACGCAGAGACACGCAGTCACAGAGACACGCAGTCACAGAGACAGCGCAGCGTGCAGGACACGCAGTCACAGAGACACACAGTCACAGAGACACACAGCACGCAGAGACACGCAGTCACAGAGACACACAGCACGCAAAGACACGCAGTCACAGAGACACGCAGTCACAGAGACAGCGCAGCGTGCAGGACACGCAGTCACAGAGACACACAGTCACAGAGACACACAGCACGCAGAGACACGCAGTCACAGAGACACACAGCACGCAGAGACACGCAGTCACAGAGACACGCAGTCACAGAGACAGCGCAGCGTGCAGGACACGCAGTCACAGAGACACACAGTCACAGAGACACGCAGTCACAGAGACACGCAGCACGCAGAGACACACAGTCAGAGAGACACGCAGTCACAGAGACATGCAGTCACAGAGACACGCAGCACGCAGAGACACACAGTCAGAGAGACATGCAGTCACAGAGACACACAGTCACAGAGACATGCAGTCACAGAGACACGCAGCACGCAGAGACACACAGTCACAGAGACACGCAGTCACAGAGACACGCAGTCACAGAGACACGCAGCACGCAGAGA
>NC_060161.1:5742230-5743333 GCF_021292245.1 Micropterus dolomieu
GTCAGAGAGACACACAGTCACAGAGACACGCAGTCACAGAGACACACAGTCACAGAGACAGCGCAGCGTGCAGGACACGCAGTCACAGAGACACACAGCACACAGAGACACGCAGTCACAGAGACACGCAGTCACAGAGACACGCAGCACGCAGAGACACGCAGTCACAGAGACACGCAGTCACAGAGACATGCAGCACACAGAGACACGCAGCACGCAGAGACACGCAGTCAGAGAGACACGCAGTCACAGAGACACGCAGTCACAGAGACACGCAGCACGCAGAGACACACAGTCAGAGAGACACGCAGTCAGAGAGACACGCAGTCACAGAGACACGCAGCACACAGAGACACGCAGCACGCAGAGACACACAGTCAGAGAGACACGCAGTCACAGAGACACGCAGCACGCAGAGACACACAGTCAGAGAGACACGCAGTCACAGAGACACGCAGCACGCAGAGACACACAGTCACAGAGACACGCAGTCACAGAGACACGCAGCATGCAGGACACGCAGTCACAGAGACACACAGTCACAGAGACACACAGTCACAGAGACACGCAGCACGCAGAGACACGCAGTCACAGAGACACACAGTCACAGAGACACACAGTCACAGAGACACGCAGCACGCAGAGACACACAGTCACAGAGACACACAGTCACAGAGACACACAGTCACAGAGACACGCAGCACGCAGAGACACACAGTCAGAGAGACACACAGTCACAGAGACACACAGTCACAGAGACACGCAGCACGCAGAGACACGCAGTCACAGAGACACGCAGCACGCAGAGACACACAGTCACAGAGACACGCAGCACGCAGAGACACACAGTCAGAGAGACACACAGTCACGCAGAGACACGCAGTCACAGAGACACGCAGCACGCAGAGACACACAGTCACAGAGACACGCAGCACGCAGAGACACACAGTCAGAGAGACACGCAGCACGCAGAGACACACAGTCAGAGAGACACACAGTCACAGAGACACGCAGTCACAGAGACACGCAGCACGCAGAGACACGCAGTCACAGAGACACGCAGCACGCAGAGACACGCAGTCACAGAGACACACAGAGAGAGA
>NC_060161.1:5743433-5748818 GCF_021292245.1 Micropterus dolomieu
TCACAGAGACACGCAGCACGCAGAGACACGCAGTCACAGAGACACGCAGCACGCAGAGACACGCAGTCACAGAGACACACAGTCACAGAGACACGCAGCACGCAGAGACACACAGTCAGAGAGACACGCAGCACGCAGAGACACACAGTCACAGAGACACACAGTCACAGAGACACGCAGTCACAGAGACACGCAGTCACAGAGACACACAGTCACAGAGACACACAGTCACAGAGACACGCAGTCACAGAGACATGCAGCACACAGAGACACGCAGCACGCAGAGACACACAGTCACAGAGACACGCAGTCACAGAGACACGCAGTCACAGAGACACACAGTCACAGAGACACGCAGTCACAGAGACACGCAGTCACAGAGACACGCAGCACGCAGAGACACACAGTCAGAGAGACACACAGTCAGAGAGACACGCAGTCACAGAGACACGCAGTCACAGAGACACACAGCACGCAGAGACACACAGCACGCAGAGACACACAGTCACAGAGACACGCAGTCGCAGAGACACACAGTCAAAGAGACACACAGTCACAGAGACACGCAGTCACAGAGACACACAGTCACAGAGACACGCAGTCACAGAGACACACAGAGACACGCAGTCACAGAGACACGCAGTCACAGAGACACACAGAGACACGCAGTCACAGAGACACGCAGTCACAGAGACACACAGTCACAGAGACATGCAGTCACAGAGACACACAGTCAGAGAGACACACAGTCACAGAGACACGCAGTCACAGAGACACGCAGCACGCAGAGACACGCAGTCACAGAGACAGCACAGAGACAGCGCAGTGCGCAGAGACACGCAGTCACAGAGACACGCAGCACGCAGAGACACGCAGTCACAGAGACACGCAGTCACAGAGACAGCACAGAGACAGCGCAGTGCGCAGAGACACGCAGTCACAGAGACACGCAGTCACAGAGACACACAGAGACACGCAGTCACAGAGACACACAGAGACACGCAGTCACAGAGACACGCAGTCACAGAGACAGCGCAGTGCGCAGAGACACGCAGTCACAGAGACACGCAGAGACACGCAGTCACAGAGACAGCGCAGTGCGCAGAGACACGCAGTCACAGAGACACGCAGTCACAGAGACACGCAGTCACAGAGACACGCAGCATACAGAGACACGCAGTCACAGAGACACACAGAGACACGCAGTCACAGAGACACGCAGTCACAGAGACACACAGAGACACGCAGTCACAGAGACACGCAGTCACAGAGACACGCAGTCACAGAGACACACAGAGACAGCGCAGTGCGCAGAGACACGTAGTCCTGTGACACTGTTTGAAGAGGAAACGTAAGTATACAAAGTAGAGAATCACAGCTTAGTGCAGTACATACTGTATATACTGTGAGTACTGCAAGTATTACAGTACTGAATATGTGTATATTCAAATACAGGAAGCCCAAAGAACAAAGAAAAGCTCAGACTCAAAACTGCTGCTAAAAGTCCACCAGCAGAAGACCTGGTCCACATCACATGCAGCCCTCTAACCAGGCAAAGGGGGAAACCCTCAGCTGCACTGCAAAAACTCAAATCTTAGTAAGATTAATTATCTTAACTTAATTGTTTTTTGTCTGACAAGATAATTATTCTTACCAAGCGGCTTTTATGTTAGAGAATTTCACTTGTTTCAAGTTTTTTTGGCCTTAAGTAGCGAGTGAAATGTGAGCAGGACGCAGCCTGACTGGACCAGGACCTGACTCACCACAGACCGGCTCCTTCCCCCATCAGACTGCTGGTTGAACCTCAGCAGGACTCCACAGTGAACGCCAGACTGTGGTCCTGCCGCTCAGACACCTAATCCCAAAGACCACCCAGCAAGACGATGGCCCCGAGGTACGTTTAGCTGGGTCAAAGGGGGAACCTGACCCCGTACTGGTTGATTTGGTAAGTTGTCCTGGTGTTTGTGCTTCGACCGTGGGTAAGAAGCTGCGTAGTTAAACTGTTTCTTCTTGTCTGTTTAACCCTGTTTATTGTCTAAGGTATTTTATTTTGAAAAACAACGGGATTCTCTCTGCCGTTCTGTGTCTGACTTCCTGCCTGGTTCGCTCCGCGCTGCTCGACGCGTCCACGCAGCGCAGCCGAGAGACTACAGCGATCAGGACTAAGACCCGCCCCACCACGCCCCACAGTTACACTTTGCTGTTTCCCACAGACACCTTCAGGTCAACAGAACGGGGGGGGGACCTGGACCGGTCGGAGGACTCAGACTCAGCAGATGTTAAAGAAGCTGATCTGGGGTCAGAGTGAGACTCTGCTCCTCTTTACAGAAATAAAAACATTCCCACTACGAGCGGCGGCAGAAAGATTCACCAGGCTGCAGGAATGAAGAGTTCCAAAGATTCCACCTGAACCTGAACACCTCAGACCTGGTCCACGGGGGAGGAGGGCACGAAGACGCCGTCTCACCTCAACGCTCTCCAGAGACGTGGACCGCATCAGCTTGGCCCTGCGGACGCCGGCAGGGGACGAGTCCGTGGCCTCGGTTCTGGAGGGCGGCGAGTCCTCTGAGTCAGCAGCATCGGGCCGGCTGTCGGGTCGGGAGCGCCGTCCGTAACGCTTCGTCCCCTTCACGAACTTCGGCTTCACCTCCTCTGGAACAACTGCAGGGACAGAGACAGACTGAGACCAGGATCCAGATCACTCTGACCCCTGCTGGAGCCACAGACTGCAGGACTCTAATCTGAAACCGGACTGAGACCAGGATCCAGATCACTCTGACCCCTGCTGGAGCCACAGACTGCAGGACTCTAATCTGAGACCAGACTGAGACCAGGATCCAGATCGCTCTGACCCCTGCTGGAGCCACAGACTGCAGGACTCTAATCTGAGACCAGACTGAGACCAGGATCCAGATCACTCTGACCCCTGCTGGAGCCACAGACTGCAGGACTCTAATCTGAGACCAGGATCCAGATCGCTCTGACACTCACCTGGCTCCAGGTAGCTGCTGTCGTCCCCTGACGTGCTGAAGTCCAGCGAGCGGGACAGGACGTCCACGAAGCCGTCTTTAAACTCCTCAAAGTTCACCTGGGGGTCAAACACGGCTGTCAGGTGACCTCGCCGCGGCACAGAGCGTGTGTGTGTCGCAGTGTGTGCGTGCGTGTTACCCTGGCGTAGGCGCGTCCTCCCAGCAGCGTGTCCAGCAGCAGCGGCAGGTGAGCGTCCAGCTGCAGTTTCCCGCAGAGCGCCGTCAGCTCGTCTCGGTCCAGGAAGCCCGTGGCCGTCGTGTCGCAGCTGTCGAACTCGGCCTTCAGCTGGGCGACGTAGCGGCTGTGCTCCGCCTCCTCCATCCCAAGGCATCACGCTGCCACGGCAACACACCTGGGGAGACAGGTAAAGTGATCAAAACCACCATGAGTACTTTTACTGCGGGTACTTCAAATACTGATACTGAGAGACGTGTACTTTTACTTGTTAGTGAGTATTTCTGTGGTATTACTACTTTTACTGAAGTACCGCTGCTGGCTTCACTGGGGTTATAAATACTCTGGTGTATTAATACTGAGGCTGTTGGGATATATAGACTGTAGCAATACTTTTGTACTTGGAGTGAAGTACTTTTACTTCTAAGTGTGGTATTACTACTTTTACTGAAGTACCAGATACTAAATCTGGAGATAATCGAGTTAAAGTACTTTAAAAGGTGTTTTTCGGAGTAACGTCGCAGTAAAAAGACTTCGGGTTTTTCCGGCGAGTCTCGGGAGCTGATGACGCTTCACCATGGGAACGGAGCCGAACAAAAGGCTCGCGAGCTCACCAGCACACGAACCTCGGTAAAGTCGGTGAAAGTGAGTTAGCGGCTCGGTGAGCGTCCTGCAGCTCCCGGAGCCGTTAATGTTAGTGTGTCCGGTAACGGACGGACCGGTAACTGATGGTGAGGGTTCGCGTGAACGTGGTTTGTCTTACCGCGGGAAAAGTCCTCCTCCTCCTCCTCCTCCGGTCCGTCTCCGGTAAAACCTCACGTTTCTTCCATGAACGTGTTCCTGCAGCTCCGGACTGTCCGCCGTTAAACCGAGAGCAACGGAGAGAGCTGGTACCGAACCGACCCGACCGCCGCCGGAAGATACCGACAATACACGGAGATACTTCCGGTCAACGTTTCACAATAAGACGCTCCTAACGCTCATATTCCAGACTTTTCAGTGTAAAAGTCGTTATGAATTGATCGATGGTTCATTTGAGGTTCACTAGTTTTCTTCTTCTCTAGTTCCGCCTTTTGTCTTTCTGTTTTTACTGTTCGGCACTGTTGGACTCTTTCTTTCATTTATACAGACAATTATTATATTGTTCTGATTTATGTTACGTTTTTAACAGAAACGCTGGTTCCCTGAACACCCTGCTGTGCACGCAAGCTGATTGGGTAACACCTGTGACACGCGCGCCAAGCAGGAGGAAACGTACCTGAAGCCCGTCGCGGAACATAGCGCAACGTTTTGAGGTTGAACTCACGCCTGATCTTCTTTTCTTTCTTTGTGAAGAAAGGAAACAGCACATCTGTGCAGAGGGTCCTGGATGTGGACCACAGAGTCTGCATGTAGGCAGCTGTTGAGCTGAACCTCTCCAGTCCGTGTCCTTCCTGTAGACTTTACTAACTTCTACTGAAACATGTTGGTCTGATCTGTTGTGACTGTCCCTGTCACACTTTATCATTTCTTATCTAAAAAAGTCTGAAAGCTTTAAGAGCTGTGAGGAAACCTCATTTGGTCAGAAAGTGCAGGATGCCTCCCTGGTAACAGCAGGTTGGGCTTTATGTTCATATAGACAATAGAGATTTGTCAACCAGCAGAGATTTTGTTGAACCTTCTTTTGTCAGCTTTTAATTCACTGAGTTGCTCGGAGACAAAGATTTTTATTGGATTTCCAGAAAATGTACAATTTCATAGAAACTGACAAACTGTGGTTTAAGATTTTCTCCAGATTGCCAAGCACACAACAGCTGCTCTGAATCCCATCCTAAACAGCAGCATGCCTACCACTAAAACAGCAGAAATTACACTTAAAAAGTACAAAGTGCTAAAGACGTGTTGAGATGCTCTCCCTGTGTTAAACATCCAAACAACAGTCCAAATAAAGATTTAGGAAGAAGACAGCGAGGCGGCTAGAATGAGCTCAGTTCATCTAAAATAATATCTGCTTTGCTTCTGGGATTAAAGGAGAATAATGACAGACATCAACTTCCAGCTCCAAACTAATAAAACACATTTTATTTCCATGTGTTGAAGCCATCACAGCGAACCAGAGCAAGTTGACCAAAACATTTCCCAGCAGCCACTTCTCCCACAGCAGAGTCCAAACAGTGCTTCCTGTTCTCTACAGTTAGGTGT
>NC_060161.1:5748918-5750613 GCF_021292245.1 Micropterus dolomieu
TTACCTGGTCATTGTTACATCATGTCACCTGGTTGGTGTTACCTGGTCAGTGTTACCTGGTCATTGTTACCTGGTCTGTGTTACCTGGTCATTGTTACATCATTGTCACCTGGTTGGTGTTACCTGGTCAGTGTTACCTGGTCATTGTTACTTGGTCGTATTACTTAGTCTTGTTACCTGGTCATTGTTACTTGGTCGTATTACTTAGTCTTGTTACCTGGCCATTGTTACCTGGTCGGTGTTACCTGGTCGGTGTTACCTGGTCATTGTTACCTGGTCATTGTTACCCGGTCAGCATTACCTGGTAAGTGTTACCTGGTCATTGTTACCTGGTCATTGTTACCCGGTCAGCATTACCTGGTAAGTGTTACCTGGTCATTGTTACCTGATCATTGTCTGTGAAGGTTTTAAGTCATACAGGTCATAGTTATCCAAAGAAGGTTAAAGTCAAGGGTAACTGGACTAGATCTTCAACCAAGTCCAGTTGCCCTTGACTTTAACCTTCTTTGCATTACCGGGTCAGTGTTACCTGGTCGTGTTAATTAGTCTAGTTACCTGGTCGGTGTTACCTGGTAATTGTTACCTGGTCTGTGTTACCTGGTCATTGTTACCTTGTCATTGTTACATCATGTCACCTGGTTGGTGTTACCTGGTCAGTGTTACCTGGTCATTGTTACCTGGTCATTGTTACCTTGTCATTGTTACATCATTGTCACCTGGTTGGTGTTACCTGGTCAGTGTTACCTGGTCATTGTTACTTGGTCGTATTACTTAGTCTTGTTACCTGGTCATTGTTACTTGGTCGTATTACTTAGTCTTGTTACCTGGCCATTGTTACCTGGTCGGTGTTACCTGGTCGGTGTTACCTGGTCATTGTTACCTGGTCATTGTTACCCGGTCAGCATTACCTGGTAAGTGTTACCTGGTCATTGTTACCTGGTCATTGTTACCCGGTCAGCATTACCTGGTAAGTGTTACCTGGTCATTGTTACCTGATCATTGTCTGTGAAGGTTTTAAGTCATACAGGTCATAGTTATCCAAAGAAGGTTAAAGTCAAGGGTAACTGGACTAGATCTTCAACCAAGTCCAGTTGCCCTTGACTTTAACCTTCTTTGCATTACCGGGTCAGTGTTACCTGGTCGTGTTAATTAGTCTAGTTACCTGGTCGGTGTTACCTGGTAATTGTTACCTGGTCTGTGTTACCTGGTCATTGTTACCTTGTCATTGTTACATCATGTCACCTGGTTGGTGTTACCTGGTCAGTGTTACCTGGTCATTGTTACCTGGTCATTGTTACATCATGTCACCTGGTTGGTGTTACCTGGTCAGTGTTACCTGGTCAGTGTTACCTGGTCATTGTTACTTGGTCGTATTACTTAGTCTTGTTACCTGGCCATTGTTACCTGGTCGGTGTTACCTGGTCATATTACTTAGTCTTGTTACCTGGTCATTGTTACCTGGTCTGTGTTACCTGGTCATTGTTACCTTGTCATTGTTACATCATGTCACCTGGTTGGTGTTACCTGGTCAGTGTTACCTGGTCATTGTTACCTGGTCATTGTTACATCATGTCACCTGGTTGGTGTTACCTGGTCAGTGTTACCTGGTCAGTGTTACCTGGTCATTGTTACTTGGTCGTATTACTTAGTCTTGTTACCTGGCCATTGTTACCTGGTCGGTGTTACCTGGTCATA
>NC_060161.1:5750633-5757319 GCF_021292245.1 Micropterus dolomieu
TGTTACCTGGTCATTGTTACTTGGTCGTATTACTTAGTCTTGTTACCTGGCCATTGTTACCTGGTCGGTGTTACCTGGTCATATTACTTAGTCTTGTTACCTGGTCATTGTTACCTGGTCTGTGTTACCTGGTCATTGTTACCTTGTCATTGTTACATCATGTCACCTGGTTGGTGTTACCTGGTCAGTGTTACCTGGTCATTGTTACCTGGTCATTGTTACATCATGTCACCTGGTTGGTGTTACCTGGTCAGTGTTACCTGGTCAGTGTTACCTGGTCATTGTTACTTGGTCGTATTACTTAGTCTTGTTACCTGGCCATTGTTACCTGGTCGGTGTTACCTGGTCATATTACTTAGTCTTGTTACCTGGTCATTGTTACCTGGTCTGTGTTACCTGGTCATTGTTACCTGGCCATTGTTACCTGGTCATTGTTACCTGGTCTGTGTTACCTGGTCATTGTTACCTTGTCATTGTTACATCATGTCACCTGGTTGGTGTTACCTGGTCAGTGTTACCTGGTCATTGTTACTTGGTCGTATTACTTGGTCTTGTTATCTGGTCATTGTTAATAGGTCGGTGTTACTTGGTCTTGTTATCTGGTCATTGTTACCTGGTCATTGTTACCTGGTCGTTGTCCCTGTTGGTTGCAGCCAGCTGTCTGAAGTGATTCAGCAGTTTTTTATTCAGCTGTCGGTTTTTGTTTGTTGTGTCGGTTTCGTCTCTCTGCTCTTCGTCACCTTCATCATCCTCAGCCAGACCTCTGTACTTCGTCTCCACTGCAACACCTGAATAGTAAACATTAATATTAAAACATACTGCTGACTGACAAACACTTGGACTCTGGCGCCTCTGTAAGTCACCTGTCAGTTTTCTTTCTCTCTGCTTCCTGCGGCTGCAGGAGTACGATGCCCACCAAGCTGCAGCCTTCACCCTGGACCTGGACCCCTGAGGACTTCCCGAGACCTGGGGGGGTTGTGGTTTGGGTCAACTTAGCTTGCTGCGTGCAGGTAAACTGAATGTTAATAAGGGTTTTGAATTGATATAAGTTGGTTTGTGTGGTTTATTCCTAATTTGCTGTTTTGTTGAAATAAATTTTTGAGCTTAATTTTACACCAGCTTCCCTGGCAGGCTTGGACTGTTAATCTGGCATACACGGCAAATGCCAGGTGGGCTGACGCACCTTTGGGGCCGGTGTAACGTAAATTATGTATTTATACAACTGTTCGGTCCATAATGTGTGGACAGCAGCCCATAGGTTAATTTTCTATACTGACACTGGGCCGGCCCATTCACATCTCTTACTAACCCCCACCCCCTCTGCTGTCGGTTTCTTGCGTTACGACCACCCCGGTGAGGGGTGTCTGACAGATTTTGGTGGGCCGCCTGGGCTAAAAATGCCATCTGACACTTGGGTATAGAGTAGCATTCTGTCACGTTAAGCAAAATAAACTATTTAAACCTGGAAAAGTCACAAAGCTGAAAACAAGAAGAAGTCGCTGTTTTAGAAATAATTTCTTGAAAGTAATGAAATATACATTCCATTAGCAAAACAGGTCGGTGACAGAAAGTGGACTGTGTCATGGTGCTGGGCGGGCCAGACGGGTGGAGCTACTTTTGTTTTTCTTTGCTTTAAAAAACGTCTCTATGAATAAAGTTTATTATGATTAAAAACACCGATGAGTTCATCTCCTTCCGGCGGCAGGTGTACCTGGCTCTGGTTCTGGCTCAGACTCACCTGGATTGTCTTGGTGTTTGCTGTCATCTCCAGCTCCAGTCCAGGATTCTGCAGACCTGTCAGACCGGCCCTGGCCCCCGTCTTCATCCTTGTTCTGTTAGACCTATATCCACCAGGTCAGAACTCCAGTCCTCCACACTGTTGGACCTGCTGGACCTCCTGAACCCAGCCGGACCCCCTAAAACCAACTGAAGTCTTCACTTCATAGTTCTGAAGGACTAAACTGATCCAGATCAGTCTTCACTTTGTGGTTTTGAGCTCCAGTTGCTCACAACAGAACCATAAAGTCAGCTGACAGTGACATTTATCAGCGTGCTGCCCTGCTCAAAGGTTTATGGTTTATCTTATCAGTGGGTGGAGCTGGCGGGCCCAGGTCCAGGTCCAGGACTCTGAGCTGACGTCAACAGAAAGGATTTTATAAACAGAACTTGTAATTTAAAAAACACACACTTGTTGGATCACATGAGCTCCACCTGCTTCCAGAATCCCAGTGAAGATAGTAAGACTAACATGCATGTAGGTGTGTTCTTAGCAGCACCAGAGCTGAGGAGCAGATTTCCAGCCAAACCCTTTTAACGCAACACAACAAACTGAGCCAAGGCAAGGAAAGGTCACTTCTTGATCTACCACTACAGTATAGCAAAGTCCTTAACAAAGTCTGGGACATAAACACTACATGAATGGAATCAGCAGGAAAATCTGATAAATCTTGCTGAGAAAGTTTGACGGCTTTGCCTCAAAATAAGGTTTAAAAAGCGTTTCTCCCGACAGGTTACACTTCAACCATACGATTGGCTAAAACACGTTTCCTGCCTCGGCTATTACGAGAAGACGATTGGCTTTCTAGCGGGAGTGGCGGGACAACCTCCATCTTTGGCGTTACGGGCATTCGCCATAGAGTTGTACTGAGGAGTCTTGTAGTGGCGTGTCTCCTCTATATAACGTCCCTGAGTATAGTCAAACTAGCTCAAAGTAGCACCTATTCAGCTGTTACTTTTACATTAGTGCGACAACACCTCCCAGCCACTAGGGCTGTTTCTCGACACCAAGTTCGCCAAGTTCGGATTTCTGTACTTTAAAGCTCGGACTTATCAAGTTCGGCTCGTGAGTACAAACTTCCAGGGACAGGAACACGCAGTTTGTCATTCAGCAGCTGGAACAGCAGCAGACTTGATGACGGTAGGTCCCGTTAGCGGGCGTGATTGTACATCTCTGAAAACGACGTAGCAAATTTTCAAATCAGCTCCGTCTTGATAAATCGACCACACTCATGGACTGCATTTTGTGATACAAGAACAACCGTATTATGACTGACTGTGAATCTTCTCCTCCACCATTTCCGCTTGATGGTGCGAAATGCATTCTGGAATACTTGGCTATCCAAAATCCATACAAGTCACCACCCGATGCATACTGGGTAAAACGGGCAGAGAGTATTTGACTGTACTTGGCTAAATGCGGATTTTTGAATTGGAACAGTACTCGAGAACAGATAAGAACGCAGATTAAGAAACAGCTTAGGTGTCCTGTGGCCTTTGTTTCTATGGTATCTCTTGTCTTGCAGGATGTGGGTCTGGGAGGTGATCATCAGCTGCATGGTTGGGACCTATAAAGCTAACCACCTTTTTGTTTTGTTGACATTAGCATCTAACATTAGAGTCATTAGCATTTGAACATTAGCATTATTAGCATTTTTAACAAACATTTAACATTTACTAACATTTGAACTTTTAAATTAAATATTTTATTTTTAAAATAATTATATTTGATATTTATTTGTACTGTGAAAACAAATAATCTAGTAATATGTATTTAATCAGGAAGGTTTTTTTAACTTTAATTAAGTTGGTGACACCGAAAATTACCAGTAACAACAACTTAATCAAAAAGCTTTTTTTGCTTGGTGAACACAACCAGTTGGAATTAAAATGCAAATGAAGTTCACATTTTCAATTTACTAGTAAAGGAGTATTTTTACATTGCTGTACTGCTACTTTTAGTGAAGTAAACAATATTCCCCACTGCAGACTGGGAGTCATGAGCAGGTTTCCTTTTTTAAATGTTATTCAACAAGAACAGCAAAGACAGACAGAAATCATATGTTGTGGTAACATCACAGTGACATCACAGTGACATCACAGTGACATCACAGTGACATCTCGACAAGAACATTGTGGTGGAAAAAATAAACACAACAAAAAAGTTGTCTTTATTTATTAAAGTAAGTAGAAAAGATCAGATCCTTCAGACAACTGAGGGCGACTCAGAGCATCTGACCCAGAGGAAAAGACAGGAACTAAAACAGGTTTGGAGTCCACGAGAAAGCTGTTCTCAGCCTTGGTACAGGAACAGAGTGAGTATAGGACAAGACTATGATAGATGTCCATTATAGCAAAAAGACTGGTGTACACAGTGGCTAGTATAATACCACGTTACATGAATATAAGTCAAAAGTGAGTACTCCCCTCACACCTTTGTAAATATGTGATTATATCTTTTCATGTGACAACACTGAAGAAATGACACTTTGCTAGAATGTGAAATAGTGAGTGTGCAGCTTGTAACAGTGTAAATTTGCTGTCCCCTCAAAATAACACATCATACAGCCGTTAATGTCTAAATTGCTGACAACAAAAGTGAGGACACCCCTAAGTGAACCCCTATGTCCACATTGGACCCAATAGGGTTCTTCAAGTAGAAAACAGTTTTAATGTTTAGTTATGTTTAGTCAAAGGCTAAAAATGAAGCTTTGTGATTCGAAGATTTATGAACATGTGTTTTGCTAACAATAAAATCAAGTGAATAATATAGAAGTCATCAGCTTCAGCAGATGAGTCTTTGAGCTGTTTGATGTCAGACTAATGTGACACTGTCTCTACTATACTAATGCCAACATGTCAGTCTGATCACTTTTTTATATGTTCATGAACTGATTATTTATAGACTTATTGATTTCCTCACTACAGCTGCTCCACAAATTCACCTCTTTAACACAAGTGATGTTTGACGTCAGCCTTCCTCTAAAATCATTTCAGACTTCCTCTGGACTCTTCATTAGTCATTAGTCTGGGACTTTATACCTGATCTGTGCTGTCTGATTTTACAGCCTTTCATTGAAGAAACAGCTGAGCTGGTTCCTGATCAGTAGTTTGCTTTACACTTCTCATGTCTGTCTTTGAATCTAAAAATCTGATTTTTATTGTTTTCTATGAGTTTCCCCAAACAAAGTGAACAATACAAAGTGGAGAATGAAGCTGAGTTTAACAAAGCCTTAATTTTATACTATGTAAAGAAATGAGTATTTAATGAGGTTATTTCATTCATTCAGATCTAGGATGTGTTATTTTAGCGTTCCCTTTATTTTTTTGAGCAGTGTAATTCACTTTCATTTCATTGTTGCATTTCTGTACATAGAGGTTATACATCTTATTTCCATTAAGATTTTCCTCGAGGTTCTGCTTTACTGTGTCTTTGCTGCAGCAGTGGGATTCAACTGTTCCTCAGTTCCTTCTCTGGGAGAGGAGAGATGACACGGTGAGACTTGGTGCAATTCAAACATGGCAGCACGCAGCTAAACAAACATTTCATTAAACAGACAATCCGCCAATTTAAGCCATCAAACAATTGTAATAACAATCAAATCTCTCTGGAGGAGCTCGAAGACGCGTGTTTGGAGGACCTTGGAGTTTACAGCGACCAGTGTTTTCACCGAGTGGTCATGGGGAAATCAAAGAGCATCACCTGGAGCAGTCTCCTCACCAGGCGCTGATTTCTAGTGATGTGTCCTTCCTTATCGAGGCTTCGAAGCACGTGTCAAGTAATCCAGGGTGATTTTTATGAAGCGCATATCGAGTCATGTGTTGGTGACGAATGTGGTGACGTTCGAAGCCTCGCGAGGCGGCTGTACCACGTGACTGATTCAGGAAATGGTTTGCAGGTTTGGTGTGCGATTCGAAAGGAGCAGCAAAATACAATGGACCCTCATTAACATTTTCTGGACTTTTTAATTTGATTTTAGATTTTTATTGAACACAATGAGATTGTATCTACAGCTTACTTTATCAAAAATTGTGATGAAAAAAGCACATTCACATCATAGCCCTCTCCCTTGTTTCCATGTTCCCGGAGTTATCAGTTGGAGGAGCGGCAGCTCTGTTTGGGATCCTTGAGAGACGTCGAAGGGGAAAACGTGCAGGCGCACTGGTTAAACTGAGACAGCGGGGTTTTCGCACTGTGCTTCTTTCAATCCACCTGCCAAATGTCCGCTCTCTGGCCAACAAAATGGATGAACTGCTCCTCAAAAGAACTAAGCAAATCCTGGCCAGAGATGCTCACAAGTCTAGCTAGAGTCCAAGTCAAGTCTCAAGTCTTTGAGCTAGAGTCCAAGTCAAGTCTCAAGTCTCTGAGCTAGAGTCCAAGTCAAGTCTCAAGTCTTTGAGCTAGAGTCCAAGTCAAGTCTCAAGTCTTTGAGCAAGAGTCCAAGTCAAGTCTCAAGTCTTTGAGCTAGAGTCCAAGTCAAGATTCAAGTCTCTGAACAAGAGTCCAAGTCAAGTCTCAAGTCTTTGAGCTAGAGTCCAAGTCAAGTCTCAAGTCTTTGAGCTAGAGTCCAAGTCAAGTCTCAAGTCTCTGAGCTAGAGTCCAAGTCAAGTCTCAAGTCTTTGAGCTAGAGTCCAAGTCAAGTCTCAAGTCTTTGAGCTAGAGTCCAAGTCAAGTCTCAAGTCTTTGAGCTAGAGTCCAAGTCAAGTCTCAAGTCTTTGAGCCAGAGTCCAAGTCAAGTCTCAAGTCTTTGAGCCAGAGTCCAAGTCAAGTCTCAAGTCTTTGAGCTAGAGTCCAAGTCAAGTCTCAAGTCTTTGAGCCAGAGTCCAAGTCAAGTCTCAAGTCTTTGAGCTAGAGTCCAAGTCAAGTCTCAAGTCTTTGAGCTAGAGTCCAAGTCAAGTCTCAAGTCTTT
>NC_060161.1:5757419-5778902 GCF_021292245.1 Micropterus dolomieu
GAGTCCAAGTCAAGTCTCAAGTCTTTGAGCAAGAGTCCAAGTCAAGTCTCAAGTCTTTGAGCTAGAGTCCAAGTCAAGTCTCAAGTCTTTGAGCTAGAGTCCAAGTCAAGTCTCAAGTCTTTGAGCCAGAGTCCAAGTCAAGTCTCAAGTCTTTGAGCTAGAGTCCAAGTCAAGTCTGAAGTCTCTGAGCTAGAGTCCAAGTCAAGTCTGAAGTCTCTGAGCAAGAGTCCAAGTCAAGTCTCAAGTCTTTGAGCAAGAGTCCAAGTCAAGTCTCAAGTCTTTGAGCTAGAGTCCAAGTCAAGTCTGAAGTCTCTGAGCTAGAGTCCAAGTCAAGTCTGAAGTCTCTGAGCAAGAGTCCAAGTCAAGTCTGAAGTCTCTGAGCTAGAGTCCAAGTCAAGTCTGAAGTCTCTGAGCTAGAGTCCAAGTCAAGTCTGAAGTCTCTGAGCAAGAGTCCAAGTCAAGTCTGAAGTCTCTGAGCTAGAGTCCAAGTCAAGTCTCAAGTCTTTGAGCCAGAGTCCAAGTCAAGTCTCAAGTCTCTGAGCAAGAGTCCAAGTCAAGTCTCAAGTCTCTGAGCAAGAGTCCAAGTCAAGTCTCAAGTCTTTGAGCTAGAGTCCAAGTCAAGTCTCAAGTCTCTCGTGCTTATTACGAATGTTGTATCACCTGCTGCGTTCAATCCAGGTTACTAATAAAACTGCATGGCTATAAGGAATTCTGTAACCTGCTTTTCATTTACAGAGCACAACCATGTAATGTGCAATGCAATTATTGATGGCATATTAAATACTGTAAATCAACACACTCCCCAGACTCTTAAACCCAGTGTAACGTTCACTAAATAAAACTGTGACGTTGCACATTCAACAATAAACCTGTAACCTGTTTTTAACTTACAGAGCATAACCATGTAGCCTAATGTACAATACGTCTACAATTAATGACAGCTTATTAAATACTGTAAGTCAACAAACCCTGTTGACTCTCAAACCCAGTGTAACGTTATAACTAAATAAAACTGTAACATTACATGATCAACAATAAACCTGTAACCTGTTCATCTTTTCAACAGTCAGAGTTAACCTCTTGTCAGTCGTAGCTGAAGCAAGAAGCAAGCTAACGTTAGATGGCCAATGCTGAGCTAAACATGTTGACTCACCACAGGTTACTAACCTATTTGCGCTCAGAGCCTCTTTGTTTGGGTGTTGTTTTATAAAGTTTTAAAGCCAAAGTTTATGATGAGGAGGAGAATAACGGCAAGCTCATCAAAAGTTTCCCGCGCCTCAAGTCCGAGTCGAGTCTGAAGTCACTGTGTGTACGATTTAAGTCGCACTCGAGTCACAGTCTCTAACTCGAGTCCCCATCTCTGATCCTGTCTCACCCCACACATCCCGGACAGCGCACTTTATCTGCCGGGATTTAATCTTTTCCGGGCAAGGTTGGTGCACAGATGTCTCACTTGAAGAAATCATGCAGCCCTCATTTAGAGACATTTTTCATAAACCGTTTTATTTATGCCTGTGTTAGTGAGGCGTTACTACACCTGGCCCACCAGATAACTAACGTGGAGAAAAAACATCCAGACTCCCTGCTCATAGTTCTCGGGGACTTTGATAGAAAAAACCTCAGCCACGAACTTCCAAAGTACAGACAGTGTCCCATCAGGGACACTGTCGGCCCGACACATCATTTTATGTGGCCTACGACAGTTTTAAAGATTGATGATTGTCCTAAAACAAAAGTCTATGCTGCCATAAACTACATCTCCCACAATGCATGTCGATTTTGTGACCTGAGAATTGACGGCGTCCCGCCACTAGATTACAACGTTTCCACACCCACTATGGTAGTTTTCCAACAAGTGGAGATGAGAAATGTATAAAAACAATCCCTAAATGTCCAAGACGAGAAAATTGATGCAGAAGGAAGGCAATTTTAAGGCAAAAACATGTTTGTGCTTCAAGGAGAAAAACCGGTAGGCTAGGCCCATGGCTTTTGTGTTATGAGGCAGTATCAGTGATGAAGGATCAACGTTAGTTAAGGCTCGTGCAGACTACACGACTTTCAGCGTCGGCCCATGGCCGTGCCATTCACACATCACAACTTGCCGTCTTATGACTGGAGTGTTGAAGTCGTTGTGGCGTTCACACTACGTGACTGATCGGTGACAGGGGGTCACACACTACATGAACCGACAGCGGCTGTTTCACCGGAAGCTGGTCCAAACCACGATTAGTCAAGAAAAAACACGTGAAATGTCAAAAGAATCTGGGTGAAAGGATGGATCAGCACACGCAGGTAGCAGGGATGGTCTGAGCTACAGAGAGAGCCGCAGGGGAGTAAAATGTGTTTTGCGGTGAAAAGTAGTAGACTGTGAAAAAGTGAAAAGTTACTGTAAAAGCTTATGTTTGATGATATTTGTCTTTGTTATTTACTTGAAATGTTTGATCTTTTCTATTGTTATGACCCCCTGTTGGTCTGAGGGAGTGGGGGCCATAAACATATAAACAAAAACTGGTATAGTTCTTAAAAAGGTAACTTTTATTTGGTAACCGGAGATGCAGGCAGGTAACACCAAACAAAAGGAGGGTGGATGATGGTGCTGTGAAAATAACAAACCAAGTTAAAATAAAGAGGTCCTCAAAAGGAGGACTGTACCTAACTATATATTTAATATATATATTTAGTTAATTCTTACTACAAAAACACACAGAGCACAACACCAACTACACCTGATGAAAACTAACACAAGATTACTACGTGTGGCGGTCAGTGTGGACTCTGGCCCTAATTCCACCCTTTTTTTAACCACAAGCTGGTGAATGCAGTTGGGTTTTAAAAAGTTACAACAAACTTAATGTGTTCCAGTGTTTCAGTGTTTTTCTTCAAATGTAAAACTGCAGGATTTTAGGCCAGGCAATTGCATTAGAATGTTGATTAAACCATTGTTTGTATCCTCTTTGTAATGTGAAGAAAACTGACACCTCTTTGTTTAGTGCCAGAAGGACTGTTTTGTTTTGACTGTTTCATTGACACTTAAGATAGGGTGTCAACCATTTTGGAGACAAGCCCAGTTGTTCTCTATGATTAGTTTAGAGCAAAAGACTGTTTATTCCTGTAGATTGAAGGGGGTTTCACGTCTGGGATCGGTGCTCTTTTGTTCGACCAAAAGGTAGAACAGTAAGGTACACGCTTCCCAATTGGGTTACGAAGAAGTTAACAAAACGACCAATGGCTATGGACCTAAGCCATTTGGAGGAAAATGGACCCGCCCACATACCTGGAGGATATCAACAATTTATTTTGTGAGAATCAGGACTGTAAGCTGTGGATCTGGGAGGAGAAGCAGCTTTTCAGTCCACTGCTGGAGGCGGCTTTAGCTCAGTCTGTTCGGACTTGACTGAAAGCTGTAAATCTGAACGGAGGACCAACTTTCCAGTCCACTGCAGTGTTTGTGTTATTTGTTTGTTCTGTAATGCCATCTCTTTATTCACTAATTTTTGTAATTAAATCTTTTTGTTAATTTTCATTGGACTGAGCCTCTCCTTTCTGCAGAAAGAAAAAACGCAACAATGCACACAAACCAAAAATACTGGCTACTAAACATTACCACCAATAGACTATGGCAGACTTAAGGGAATTTCTCCACTAAACACAATGCAGAGCTAACTAACAAGGTACACAGTCAATACAAGCGGCACACAAGCCAATTGGCTGTGACAAGCTGCCTCGAGCAACTGGTGGGCTCTCCTTATGAGCAGGAGGTAATCCTGATGTGGTGACCCGCCATTGGTTGAGCGGGAACAGAGGGAACCAATGGGTGGGACTGAAGTCAGCACCCCAGAAACCAGGAAGTAGGCGGGTCTTCTTTCCACAGGGACACACAGCCTACTTGGTAGAGGTGAGACAGAAAAGGGGGAAACACAAAGGTGACAGCGACAGCCGTGACATTAGATTGATGGAGTAATGAGGGTTTTTAAATCTGATAAATTTATTTATTTATGTTATAATAACACAGAGAAATGTTCTTTCTATCTCACCCCGGACACAAGCTGTTCCAGCTCCTCCCCTCTGGTAGGCGCTACAGAGCACTGGATGCCAAACCAACAGACTCAGGAACAGTTTCTTTGCAATAACCCAGTAACTCTGCCTCTAATCAGCACCTGTTTACTGGTTTCCACTTATTATTTATTTATTCACCATTCTCTATTTCTGAGCTGTTCATACTGTTATATTGTCATATTGTAGATACTGTTTACCAAATCCACCTACCTCAAGTAAATAACACCTGCACATAATACTTATTTATTCCTGCATCCTTTGCACTCTGCTCACTGCACTATTTGTTAATCTGTCTATATTGTTCTGTTTTGTTTATAGTGTGTATATTTGTGTTCTCGATTCTGTAGCCTGTGTTTGTTTTTATTAGTTTTATTATAGTATTTTGTATGAGTAAGCACATTGTGAGCAATGTACAATCCAGAGTCAAATTCCTCGTATGTGCACACATAGCTGGCAATAAAAGTGATTCTGATTTCTTGTTCCAAGCTATTTTTCAGAACATATTTAACCAATTATGCTTACCAAAAATGATGGGGATGTGTCCCCAGTGACCCTAGTGTAAATGGCACCTATGGTAACAGATTTGTAACATTTCATGTATGTGACTGTTACACAATGCTCACTAGTTTTTTAAGAGCACACGTTTATAACAAATTAGCACGTGCACTTTAAACAATGGCTGTCTATCCGAGTATGTTGAAGAGTCTGTGAGCTCTCTGTCTGTTTGTCTGCTGTTGCTGTCCGTCTCTACTGCAGAGTTAATTAAAACCTGAACATTTGTGTGTCACTGTTTTCTTCCTTCCTTTACCACCCTCCTCCCTGAAGAGCAGCTGAGCTTTACAGTTGGGTTCCTGTTGAGGAACTCACTGTGGAGGTCGATCATGGAGTCAGTCAGAATCACTCGCTGGTGCTTTAGCTTCTTCCTTGTGATGGTGGCATTTTTATCTGCTGTTATGTGAGAAGAGTACACGAAGAACTCCTGAACAGTCTGGCTGATCCCCTGGAGAAATGCTGCCTTTTTTCAGCTCTTTGTTTCTTCTCACTGACTAACTTGACTAAGTCAAACCAAACTGGCAGGTCTTATGAAGAAGGTGATATTTTTTCAGAATCTTGCCTGATAATGTCAGTTTGTGACCAAAGGAGTTCGATTGTTCATGTTAAATTCTCGGCAGAGAACACTGTGGAAGAGAAGAGCTCTCATCTTCTGTCTGTGGAGAGTCTTTTTGCATTTCATCTCTTTTTTGTTTGGGATCGGATTAGTCAATTATTTGAGCCTTCTTTTCTCACCATTTTTCTCAGTCGGTTTTGCTGTTTCATTATCTTCTTTATTTTCCCTTGAATGCCTTTTTCTAGTTTTTCTTCTCTGCCTCTCATTTGCATGATCACGTCTGCTTGAAGATGGCTCTTCAGTGCTCTGGTCTGGTGGACTTTCTTGGGGGGCATCTACTTGCTGCACTGCATTCTGCACTGCCTGCTCTTTCTAGACCTTTTCTGAGCACCCTTCCAAAACCTTCTCTGATGCCTCTGCTCCCTTGTTCCCAAATCTCCTGTCTGTCTCACTTTTTTGTCTTCAACCCTCTTCTTCCACCTTTGTCTTTCCATCTCTAGAATCTCACTTCTGCTGTCTGGGTCACTGTTTGCTTTCTCTCTTCTCTTTGTTTGATACTCCCTGTTTCTCTTACTCTGCTATTCTGTCCTGCCACAAAACAGATAAAGGTTTTACATGTGAGTTTGTCTTTTTTGGGAGATGGACATGGAATGTTACTGTTGTATTTTTTTCATGAATGACTTGCTCACACAACATTTCTTATACATATAAATAGTTTTTGGGAGAACTTACCAACCCCATCAGCATAAACGTCAACTCCGTCAGACATAAAACCTTTTCCACCTTAACCATGTCTTGTACACTGGAGCCATCTTGTTTTTTCCACAGCTTCCTATATAACCTAAACTAAAATGCCAAAATTTATTCCACAATTCTGAACTAGGATTATCATAATGATAAGACGGTGTTGACATGTTAAAGCTACCTAGATTGTTTAAAATATCATAAAATGGAAAACTTAGCAGACCAAGTGCCCTACAGCTGCATCCAACTAGAGCAGGAAGTGGAAAAGGGGTCCTCAGGGTTATAGCTGACCATGACATTTTCCTGATTTTTTGAAGGACGACAAAAAATCTGACAGAGTTGACGAAAAGTGAGGACGCAACAGTTCTTTGGAAAACATCCATATTTTGTGTGATATCTTATATAACCATTCGTTTCATTTGATATTCATGTTTATGCATTTGTAGCATTTTTAACCACTTTTTAGGCAGTTTGACATTGTTACCTCTTGCTGAGGACAGGTTAACTTACAGAGTCTGCTTTTTAACAAATTGCAATGAAATTATTAATTTTATGACTGTACACAGGTCCTTTAAATTTAACTTTTGAAGTATTTTTATTATTATTAATTTCTTGATTTTTAACGCAAATTAAGTACAAACTAGAAGTACCTGTACTTTACTTGAGTATTTTCTGCTCATACCAGTTTTTACTTCTCCATCTCAGATATTTTTACTTCACTCATTTATCTGACAGCTTCAGTCAGATTTTTACACACAAACACAAAAACTGATATACTATAAAATCTGATGTTTAGTTATAAATTAAACTTACAGCTGGTACATTAGTGGACTGTGAAGGAGTCACTTTGGGCTCTGGGTAACCATGACAACATTTTTCACTATTTTCATTTTCCAATCGATTAAGGACAAAAGAATCAGCTGATTGATCCAGAATGTAAATAATCATCAGCTGCAGTCTGAGAGTCTGCAGTAGAGTACTTTTACTTACAGGACAGGAATGGCTCACAAATTCATTCATGTCTACTACTGAATCCTAAAAAAACTGTTTGTGTGATGTTTGCTAAGTGGACACACTCAAATGCATTCCTGAAAGAAGAACTAGAGATTTTAAACAAATTCAAATACCTTGGCATTTTACTGGATCCCACACTGTCCTTTCAAAAACTGTTTAAATTTAATCTTTCCAACTTCAGACACATTAGACCATCACTCTCATGCAATGCAGCCAGAATGTTTCTTCATTCAATGATCCTTTCTCATATTGAATACTGTTTCACAGACTGGTCACTTACAAATGCCACAACTCTCAAACCAATAGAGCCTTAAAAATCTTCAATAGAAAACCATTTTCTTTTCATCACTGCTTAATCCTGCAGAAACATAACCTGCTAAGCTTTGAAACTTTTTCGAAGTTCAAATATGCCTGTGCTATTTGGTTCCTACGTGGACTGGCCCCACCCCCACTAAGTGAGTACATTAAATTGAAAACAACTGGAGGTGGCAGAACTGTGACCAGGGCCTCCACGAGAGGTGATTGTTTGGTGCCTTACAGACGTACAACATTTGGACAATTTGTAGTGTCAGTTAAGGGGTCAGAGATCTGGAACAAGTTACCGGCTGCCGCGAGGGAATGTCCAACCTACCCCAGCTTTAAAAACAACTCAAACAGTGGCTCAAGACACATCAAATTTGTGACCACTAACGGACTTTGTTATATGTGTATGGGTTTGTTTACTGTTGTACTGTAAGTGTGAGTTTACCATACCAGACCCAGCTCTTTAACAAAACTTAATGAACATTATTTCATAGAATGGCACTTTACTGCATAAACAGCACCTTAAATTACATAACCCTGCCTGCTAACTGTGGTGTCGTTGAACATTGTGGCATCTCTTAAATTGTGTTGTGTTGTATCCAATTTCAATGTTTCGCTGTGTTACCTTGTACTGTGATGACCTGACAGATGTAAAATAGCCTTTGGGCTAACTCTGGCATATTTACATGTAAATAAGATGTCCATTAATATGCACTGTCCCTTAAAAAAACCCAAAAAACTTTAATTACATTTTCCTGAGTATTTCTACAGTGAGGTATTAGTACTTACTCTGAATGCTTCCTCCTCCTCTGATAAGAACAGCAGATACTGAGAGATTCATCATCCTGCATGTTTCAGTGCAGTCCTTTCAATGAATGCTGCTTCTGCTGAGTCTAATAAAATACTGATGACTCTAAACTCTCAGAAAATATTGACTTTGATTCATTGATCACCTCTGATGAACTCTACAAACATATTCTATGGTTTATAAATTGTAGAGATCATTCCAATGTCTCTGTGTTTGTTTCCACACTGTGTTCAATCCAGATCCAGATCATTCTGCAGAAGAGTCTCCATCATCCAGTCCTGCTGATCCTCCTCCTCCTCTCTGTTATTTTAAGAAGCTGGATCACATTTCAGGATGTCGGAGGACCAGTCTATTATATTAAAACCCTGAATGTCCGTGATAATAATAATATTAATGTTCAACACCTGCCTGTGAGATGAAGCCCCCGGTGTGGAATGACTGGAGTTACCTGTACCTGTGCAGCTCTCCGGTAGCTTCACACCTGCTCTACGTCACATCTGAGCACCTTCCGGCCACTAAATGACGTTAGCTGCAGCTCAGGTAACCTCCGTGCTAAGTTAGCTAACAACAGCTAGCCAGGTGAAGCTCCAGCTGTTTGTATGCTGGTTACAGGTGAACAGTCTGCAGGTAAACTTCACAGCGCAGTATCATAGTCTACTGTGAGCCAGGTGACTCATTCATGACACCGCACACACCGGAGTGACTCTCTAAAGTAGATGTTTCTGTCACACACCTGCAGCAGTGACACCTTACAGACACGTCCACTCGGTATCTACGGCTGAGTCTGTTGTTTACTGTAGCGGCCAGACCAACATCCCGCCCAACAAACAGGGGACGGCCCCTCTTGGTCCCCTTAGGGACCGGGACGTTAGACTCCAACATGCTGTGGTTTGGTGCCGGTGAGACAGAAATCACCATGCTGAAGTTTCATTTCTGAATTGGCTGTTAAGGGAAACTCAGGTCCAGATCACAAAACATGTAGCATGTCGGGGAGAGCGGGGTGTGTCTGACTTTACTGGGCAGTGTTGTAATGATATTTTGTATTCATCACATCTTCATATCTTATCTCTTTACGGAGCAGTAGATTGTTGAATAGAGAGTGCACTTTGCCCCATCAGCAGGTAAGTTGTCACACTGGATTATCAAACAATTAGAACACTTAATTGTGAATATTAATATATCAAAGACATGCATGCTAAAATTCATAATTCCGCCAAAGTAATTGTTCTTTTTCTACCACAGGAACCACAGGGGGATCATATGCGAGACACTTATAGAGCTAGGTTCCTAGCCGCTCCGGCCGCCCCCTTCATCCCTTCCTTCTTGACCCCTCCATCCTTTCATCCCCGAACCTTCTCTCTAACCAAGTAAACTACATGTTATACCTTAATTGGTGAGGTCTTAGTTAGTGAAAAAACAATTACAACCCTTAATTGTGTACTATTATTATTATCAGTGTAATACTGATATCAATTTTAAATTCAAACCAGAACTAAAAATAACAATCAAGCCCAGAGAATTTGGAAAAGAAATAATTTAATTCAAAACAGAAATGTTGGCAGAGCACACATTAAGTGGCACAACCTCAAACGTTCTCTGGAGTGCAAACAGATCGATGGTGACTGAATGTAATGCTGCAGATAACTTAAACGTGTGACTTTTTAACTACACAAATGTGTCCACCATTGTGTCACAAATGTGTCCACCATTGTGTCCCTGAGCAAGACACTTAACCCCTCGTTGCTCCAGAGGCGTGCTCTGACATGTATAGCAATTGTAAGTTGCTTTGGATAAAAGCGTCAGCTAAATGAATAAATGTAAATGTTTGTTCACAGTTCTGGCCATTTGTTGTTGATTTGTTCCTCAGCTTCACCTGCCTGACTGCCTTTAACATTATGTCAGGAGGTGTTCTGCCATTCTCTGTCTTCTGTCTGTCCTTCCTTCAAAAACACATTCGTCCTTGCAATTACAAATAAATTACAGATTTATTTGTCTACTACCCTTGTTGCCTAACTAAGATAATAACTATGATGTAGTGTGTGTGAGTATGAAGTAGCACACAAACTATTCCATTCAGGCATATGGTTGCTGCTGTAAACTACAGTGTATAATATTATATTGACAGTATCATTTAATACTGGTGTCAGAGGTTAATACACAAGTTCACATTGTGTTTTTGAGCATGTTCTATGTCAGAGTATATACAGGAATCCTTAAGTAGAATTCAATACTTTTTAAGACCTCTTAAGACCTTTTCAACACATTTTAAGACTGCCACGCCACTTTGAGCTGTAACCAGTTAAGTCAGCAACACACCTTTAAAAGAGGACTTGTGGAGTTTTTAAAAGGAATTTAAATATATATTAGTGCTGGGCAATGATTGAAATTGCATTGTTACGCGTAAAATTGAATAATGAATTCTAAAGTAGTGTACTGCACAATTTTAATTCAAATGTCCTGCTATATACACAAAAGTGCAATAACATGTGGTTTGCAAACATTTTAAACAAATAAGGAGCTTTTCCCAGCAGTGTTCCCTTTACACAGTAGCAATAAAATATTTCTGTTAAATCTCAACTTAAACATTAATGTAATCAAATCCAATATTAAACCAAAGCTGTTTGCCGCTGCCAGGGCATTACCTTTATCTAGCTTGGTAAAACAAGCTCCCATCAGAGTGCAGTTTTCTGAATAGGTATCAGCAGAAACATTTCTCTTTTATCAGGAGCAGAAGAAACTGTCTGTTCAGTAGGGTTGGGACGATGTCTACAGAAAAAAAATACATTCGTGTGTTCACTGGCACAGACTTCACTCGGTTAAAAACCTGAAATGACGTTAAAAGAAAAAACTACAAAAACTTTGTTAAAGTGCGATAAAATAATTGTTGGTGTTAATTAATTAATGCGTTGCGTCAGCCCTAATATATTTATAACATTCTTATTGCCTACATGTGACCAGGTTGTAACCTCACCTAAAAATAGAGGCATTCACCAACTTTCTGCTACTGTTTTCTATGTGAAGGTCTGGTCGTATTTCCTGCGAAAATCTATTGTCTTACATCGGCTATGGCGTTTATGTGCGTAACATTACTGCCAATCATGATTCTGATGGCCACAGCCATCTTAAAAGTGGTAACCTCATGCACTTACACTTTTCCTTAGTTTAGGCTGTTATTTTTCCTTAGGATTGGTTTATATACTTTTAGACACATTATACATATATTTGTTGCAAACATTTATTTAGGTACAAATAACTAACAGAACACTTGGTTTGTTTCACATATATAATTGGAGGGGTGGGTAGCTTAATTCTCTCCGTAGATATTTAGGGTTCCGATTTATATTATATTGAGTATTTTTGTAGGGTTAATGTTAAGTAAGATTACATTTCTTGATAAGGAATATGTTGGTTTTGCTGTTATTTGTAGTTTATGTAGTAGTGTTATTGTTAGTCTCCCCCCTGCGTGTCACATCTGGCCTGATCAGCCAGTATATAAGTCCCCTTTGTTTCTCTTGTTGTAGATCACTTGTATTTTTGAATTTGTTGTGTTCAGAGCTTAAGTTACAGTCTGTTTATTTGACCTCTTTTACGGGCCCAAACTTTATCTTTATTTTGTTGCAATGATTTTTTGGGACAATAAAATCTCTTTTTGTTTTTTATTCTCTTGTGACTCCTCTTGCCTAACTGTTTGGGCCCTCACAATGGTAAACACAGTGTTATTTTGTGTTAAAACTAGATAATTAGCTAGTTAGCTTGCCTGCAAACACCGACCAAAAAAAAAGGGTGGGTTCAAACAAACGATGATATGTCCTGAGCTGTTTAACACATCTAGATGTGAATACCAGGAAATGAAAGCTGAAATTCTGAACTCTTGTCTCATACTCGTCTTTTGATCTTAAACAAAAATGTCTTCAGCAACAAAAACAAAGAAATTTGCCTTACTGTTCCGATACTTTTGGAGGGACTGGATGTATATTGTGTGCTCGTTCCAGCAGCCATCACTTCCGTGGCCTGCTTGTGTTTGCGAGTCTGCTGCTAATAGTCTTGGTGTTAGCTGTTTAGCTAAAGACTCTGTAAGCCTGTTGCAGCAGTATTACCTTACTAAGAGTCAGTAAGTGTTCATTTTGTTAAGAGACACACTTGAGTTAGTTGTATTTAACAGTGTGTCTGCAGAGCTGGGCTAGGATTTAGAGTAAATACTGATAACCCACTCAACATGTTTAGGATTTCTCTTTGTTTAGCTCATTAGGTTTAGGGTTGCTGCGCTCCCTGTGTTTTGTTTTGAGACACCCACAATAGAGAGGTTTTGTTTTCGAGTTAGTTAGTAATCCCTGTTTTGGACGGATCTCTTTTTGTTATCTTGTGTTTATGTTTTCGCAGCACCCACTTGCCCAACTTTAGTTGTTAAACCTTGTAAAAAGGAAGTTTTGTGTAAATAAATAACTTTTCCACCATACCAAGTATATCTGGTTTATGCGTACGTCCCCTTTCCCCCAATGAGCGGGGACATAACGTAATTGGGGGCTCATCCGGGATCACTAATTGAACTGTGTGGAATAGCTAATTGTTAACCAGAGAGTGAAGTGGTCGTGCACTTGATTGTAAGGGAGTGTGCAGCTGGCTAATTGGGCTCCATGGCTGCTCGTTTTGACTTAGACACCTTTTTAGCAAATCCGACCCTTGAGCAGCTTGATGCTTGTCGTAAGGATGACCTAATATGTTTAGCAAGCCACTTCAGGATCACGGTAACTAAAACTTGAGGCCCAGGTTATTGATAAATTTGTGGAGCGAGGAGAGCTTGCATTACCTGAGCTTCCTGCTGAAAGCCCAGTAGAGTTAAAGAATATGAAAGTCTCTGGGGTGGCCGGCGAGGTAGGTGAGCAGATTCACCCTGCCGTGCTACGATCCACCCCCGTTAAGCAGTGTTCGTTCCAGAGATGAGGCTTGATCTGACTTGCCCGTCTCCAGCTTGAAGCTGCGTTGAAGGAACGGCAACAGCACATGCAAGCTGGAGGTAAAGAGACTTGAGATTAAGGCTGATAAAGAGGTTAGAATACGGAAGCTTGAGCTTGAAAACTCAAGGTATGCCCTTTTCCTCTCCTCCCGTTGATCCTGTTATCAGTTCGGCTAAAGTACGTTTTGTGAATAAGCATATAGCTTCAGTGCCTACCTTCCGTGAATTTGAAGTGGACCTGTATTTCAGCGTGTTTGAACGCATTACAGCCGTGTTAGAGTGGCCGCCTGGAGTTTGGTCACTCTTACTCCAGTGCAAACTCCATGGTAAAGCTCGAGAGGCCATTGCAGCATTATCCTTAGTGGACAGCTTAGATTATGAGGTTGAGACTGCCATTTTGCATATATATGAACTGGTTCCCAAGGCATATTGTCAAAAATTTATAGAGCACAGAAAAATGCAGAACCAGATGTACGTAGAGTTTGCTAAGTGTTCGTTTCGACATGTGGGCCGCTGCCTGTAAGGTGAATTCATTTTGGTGGAGGACTTTAAAAAGTGCCTCCCTGACCACATTGTTGTGTACTTAAAAGAGCAGAAGGTACAGACATTGACGGCAGATGCTGCTTTAGCTGATGAGTATGTGCTGATCCATAAGACTGCTTTCTCCCCAGTCTCTGGTAACAGATCACGCCGTAGTCCAGGCTCACAGTCTAGTCCAGTTAAAGTACAGCACGTGAAAACTGATGAGCGGGAGTGCTATTATTGTCATCAATGTGGCTATGTCATTGCAAACTGTTTGACTTTGAAATGTAAGGAACAGACCCCGTGAGTTCCCCATCCAAAGGGAGATGGTCTGATTAAAGTTCAGTCCCATGTAAACAGCAACATTGACAAATGTGACGATATTGATGTCTGTTTCAAACCTTTTGTTGTCGACGCGCACATCTCTCTTACTTTGTTGCCTGCTGACCAGTACCCTGTAAAAGCGTGCTCCCAATCGGTGATCTTAGCATCAGCATTGTCTTTCACAGAGCAGACTGCATGTGGTTTTGGTTCAGTGCTGCGTGGCATTGAAATGGGATATGTTCCTCAACCTGTACACAGTGTCCACATCCGATCTAATCACTTGGTTTTTTCCTGTAGCTATCTGTCCAGAGTTGCCAATTCAGGGCATCGTACTGCAAGTGGGGAATGACATTGCTGGGGATAAAGTAACGCCTACTTTAGAAGTGCTGGATTCCCCACAGTGTAGCGAATCCCACACTGACACCCTGCCATTGGTTCCCTGCTTGCGTGGTTATACGTGTGCAAGCCCAACAGTGATTCAGACATGTACTTGTCTGATTGTGCTTATGCCAGTGTTTGCAGGTGAAGCTGACTTAAAGGAAGTGGAGAACCCCGACATGAGTTCTCAGCCTGATGAGGTTCAGACAGAGAAGTCTTCAGGTCCCAACTGTTTGCCAGTCACCCGAGAACGCCTCGGTGTTGCGCAGAGAGTAGACTCAACACTTCAACAATGTTTCTCTAGTGTGGTGAGTGACATCAGCAAAGCAAGAGGTGAGAAGGTAATATATTCTCTAGAAAAAGATGTTTTAGTGCACAGATGGTCCCCACTGTTAGCTACCGATTCTGACTGGGATGTTGTTTATCAGGTAGTTACCTTCGTACCTTCGGTTTATAGACAACATGTGCTATTGGTAGCATATGAAAGTAAATGGTCAGGACACCTAGGAGTCACTAAAACATACAGGCTCATCCTCATGCACTTCTTTCGGCCAGGGATGAAATCAGATGTAGCCAGGTTTTGTCGTAGTTGTAATGTATGTCAGATGGTAGGTAAACCAAACCAGGTTATTCGGGCGGAATAACAGTTGGGACCTGAAGACTTCTCTGTCTGAACCTCATCAGGATGAGAACTCATGTCGGGGATCTCCACTTCCTTTAAGTCAGCTTCAGGGACACAAGGGCGCGGGGGGCGATTCCAGTGATGGAAGAGCCTTTTGATCATGTTTTAATTGACTGGGTAGGTCCCTTACTAAGAGCGGAAATCAGTACCTACACAGTTATGTGCACCTCTACACATTTTCCCGAAGCCATTCCACTTCGCACTATAACTGCTAGCGTCATAGTAAAAACCCTAACTAAGTTCTTTTCTACATTTGGTTTACCGCGGGTAATACAGTCTAACAGAGGTACAAACTTCCAGTCCAACCTATTTAAACAAGTGTTCAAAACACTGAACGTGCAGCATGTTGTTTCTGCTTACCATCCTGAGTCGCAGGGTGCATTAGAACGTTGGCATCAGACGTTAAAGTCCATGCTTCGGAAATGTTGTGAAGAGAATGGGACAGATTGGGATGAAGGGGTTCCCTTCGCATTGTTTGCCGCTCGTGAAGCTGTACAAGAATCATTAGGTTTCAGTCCTGCACAGCTTGTGTTTGGTCACACACCCCGTTGCCCACTTAAAGTGCTACAAGACCAGTTCTTGTCTCTCGCATCATCGCCTACCAAAAATGTGTTAGACTATGTTAGTCAGTTCAAGAGCGCTTACACCAGGCTAATGCCACTGCTAAGCGGCTTCTCTCCGCATCACAAGAAGTGATGAAACGTTACGATCGCTCTGCTGTTCCCCGCCGTTTCCAAAGAGGCGATAAGATTTTGGTGTTGCTACCTGTTCCTAGTTCTGTCCTCTCCGCCAAGTTCTCTGGTCCCTATGAGGTTCGAGAGTTTTTAAGTGACACAGATTATGTGCTTAGTACCCCTGAGAGGCGGAAGACCAGGGTCTGTCATGTGAAAATGCTAAAGCTGTATCATTCTAGGGAGGAAGTTATGATGATAATCAGTCTGTACCGTCACCTGTTACAGCCCATCCTGGTGTTGCTGCCATCGTTGTAACTGGGGCTGCTTCCGCTCCTGACCCTGATGATCCGCGGCCAGCTTCCTAACTCCGAAGCCATCAGAGCCCTGCCATCTCACTTACAACACCTGACTGCTACCCAGCAACAAGATGTAGTAATGGAATGTGCAATGCGCCCGCCACATTCCAGCAGTTGATTAATACTGTGCTGGAGTCAGCAACTGTAATGCATATTTAGATGACCTGATCATTTACACTGACTCACGGGAGGGACACCTATGTATCCTTACGCAAGTCTTTGGCCATCTGGCCCAAGCCAACCTCACTTTAAACTTGTCAAAGTGTGAGTTTGGGAAGGCCACCGTCACCTACTTGGGGGGAAGGGGCAGGTGCAGGTGCGTGCCATTGAAGCTAAAGTTGCTGCCATTACTGCATGTTCTGTGCCCACCACTCGTAAGGCGCTCTGTTCATTTCTGGGCATGGCTTCTCGACTGTTGTTCAACCCCTAACCCGACTGCTTAGTCCTAAAGTAGACTTTGTATGGACACCGGAGTGTCAAACTGCGTTCGGTAGTGCCAAGGCTCTTTTGTGTCATGCTCCTGTGCTCTCCACTCCCGATCTTACTAAGCTGTTCAAGTTAGAGGTTGATGCCAGTGCCATTGGGGCCGGCGCCGTTCTACTTCAGGAGGATGTTGAGGGGCTGGACCATCCTGTGTTCTATTTCTCTAGGATGTTTAACAAGCACCGGCTCAATTACTCTACTATAGATCTATCAGATCTACTCTACTCTAAAATGCTCTACATGGTAATTATTCTCTAACTTTAATTTTAAGTAGGCTACTAACTGATCAATAATCATAACCATTTATGCAGAACGATGAGTTCAACATTTGGAATGTTTTCTGTCCCGCTGTGATTGATGTGTTTACGAAAAGTGACACTGACGATCGGCATTTTGAAAACTTGAATGTGTTTCAATAAAAGGCACCAATTTAGCTAAATAGACGGCTAACGTTAGCCAAACCCAATCGCTGCTTATGTTCCTGTTGTCTTCGATCTTAGCTCTTGACCTGTTGACAGTGCATCTTGCTCTTGTTTCAAGCGGCCACAGATCTCAGACAGTCCGACAGTACGTTTTGAATGATTAGCATTGTGGGTCCGGCATGGTGGAATATTACGGTCAGTTGTAACGTTACTCGTAAATCAGGCTTCTGGTTTGCACGGATCTATTTTTAGGGGCGTATGAGAGGTAAATACTCCCACAGTAGATCCCTGCGCCTAATATTACACAGAATAATCACAGTCGCTACACTCTGCCTATCTAGTGTTTTTGGCTGTGCAATAAAAATAAATACGTTCACCCACACTTTTAGCATACAAACTATTTGAGCAAACAGGATTTTCACATTGATAGAAATATCTAGAAAATGTAATACCTTGTTAAATGGCGACTTTTTAATACCTGCATGTGTTTATTTGTGCCCAAAGTCATTGAGACAACTTGCCCCAAACTGACATGTGTGCTAACGTTGGCTAAATCTTAAGGTTAGCGTAACTACTTCAGCTGAAGTATCAAAATGCACGCTATTGTTTCCTCTACTTTGTGCAAAGTTATCATTTTGAACATTCACACCTAACAAAGTTGAATTACATAAAATTAAACAAGCAAATGTTTTACTTTTTAAACAAAAAAAATTAACTTGTGCTCACCTCAGATTTGAGTGAACTTGACTACATGTGAACAGGAAGTTGACCATAAAACAAGAAGACACACAAAGTGGCTATTTGATTTTTGACATAGGGCCTTTCCGAAACTGCTTGCTCCTCCCTCTCCCTACCTACTTCCACTTCGTTTGGAAGTGGAAGTTCGTGCGGAGGGACCGCCAGATTGAGTTACGTCTGAAACCACTGAGGGCGAAATGGTAGTGGGTTGTTAAACCCTCCAATGCTGACTGAGCACCGATGCCAGCTTGTTGAAGGTGTGTAACACCCTTTGCTGCATGATGGGGGACCTTTCTTTCACATGCGAGTTCTGCATGACTTCGCCAGTTAACATGTAGGATTTTTTAATTCCGAAACTACACTAACATTTCATTTCACAAGCTAACAACGTAGCCCAAAGGTTATATTGTGTTTAAAATGCTCTTGTCTGATAGACAATACAACTGTCATCTCATATGAAAATCTTCAGCCAAAACAAAATAGCCTACAGTAAACAACAGAATACACAACGGGATACACAGGGGGATCACGTAACAAGCAACAAAGGCATTAAAGAAAAATAGTTAGCCTAAGTCTTTATACATTTTAACTGTTTTACATTCTTCAGACTATGATATAATGCTTCAATATAATATATGATTTATATTGAAATGTTGTAGGCCTATTTGTGAATGTAATATTTTTCATATAGGCTAAGATAAAGAGGTTCAAATATGTAGGCTTTTCTCTACAATATCAAATATCAATCTTTTCATAAAAGAATATATTTCTTTTTTCGTAAATATCTAACGTCATTGTTACTAAAGAAATATTCAACACAAAATGAATGACAAATGCTTTCAGTTTTGTTATTGCAAAAAACACACTTTTCCTCAACATCAATCCTGAATCTTAATACAACTATTGTTTATTTTTCCACAAATTATAGCAGTGAGTGCAGCAGTAACGTCAGATCCTATTTACCCTAGGGTAAATAGCCTGGGAGAGGGTAGTTCTTCTGAAAGTTGGCCGCTGTATTTAAAGCCTACGCTGGTTTGGTGTCAGAAATGTGTGTGGTGAAGCAGGTTGGAGGACCCAAACGTGGGACGCAAGGCAGAGGAGGTACAGTTCAAAGGGTTTTAATACAAACAAAACAAGTCCAAAAGAGTTCAGGCAGAAATCCAAAACAGACTGAGCTTCTCCTCACGGCGAAAATACTGCAACACAAGGTATAATGAACCGACAAAGACAAGACAGAAACACCATGTATATATACAGGGACACACGAGCAAGGACCAGGACTAAGAACAAAGATATACAACCAAAACCCAGACTCCCAAACAATACACACTGACAGGATCATGACATTAGGGAGCTTGATTTGGCTCTGAGGTTGACTCCACTCCAAGTTCACTCCATGTCAGAGTGGAAGTGGCGAGGGTCTAGTTTCGGAAAGGCCCATAGAGCGTTTAGTGTTGGAGTTATGATCAGTGTGACTTAACCCCCTCTCCCCTAGACCAGGTCCAGACCTCTAAAACTACTATTCCTAGAGCTGTCAGATCTGCACTAGATTGTCCCAGAGAGGCTAAAGTTTCTTTAAAACACCGTTTCAGATTCATGAAACCTTTATTATTCTTGTGAAAATGCAAAAAAAATGTGACATGTTTTTTTTAACAAACTACATTAAATATATACGTCACAGTTTTTTGCATTTTGACAAATAATTATTCATTAAAAAACCTCATGAAGTTGTTACTACTAAGGGCTGTGGGAATACATGGCTCAATAGCAGAGCTGAGTCTGACCATTAAGCACTTAATTTCCTGCATTTCTATTTATAGAAAGGGAAGCACAAAATTCAGATGGCAGGTGACAGTTCAGAATATAAAAATAGAATATAATGCAGTAATCAGCAGCTCATATTTTTAACATAAGTTACTTTTTTTGGACAACGCAGATCTGTTTCTTCTATATTTACATTGCATTGCATGTTTGTTATTGTGTAAATAAACCTTTCTTAAAGCATTTATCAGAACATTTTTATCAGATGCTTTCAAAAACTGGTGGAGATAAGGGACACGTCTCCACCTCTTTTTGAAAGCATTTGCGTCCCCAGTGTAAACGTCCCTCCCTGCTCCCCCCTACAGATTGAGCTCCATGCTCACCGCTTCACCTCCACTCTCCTCCTGCTCTCTCTGGCCCTTGGCCCTGTCACAGGGACTCTGGCCCTCTGCTTCAATGTCACCGCCTCCTCCTCTGCCTGGCAGGGGCCACGGCTCTCCTTTACTCCTACAGGATCATGGGGCTGCACAGTGTTGGTTACTGCCGCTGATGTTGAAGCTACTGCAGCCCTGGCAGCAAACATATTGGGTATTTTGGCACATTTGGCGGTATCCACCTCAAGATTAAATATCCTGCAACATAAGGTACAGAGGGCACAGGGGAGGGACTGGGGGTTAGTAAGAGATGTGATTGGGCTAGCCCAGCGTCAGTATAGAAAATGAACCAATGGGCCGCTGTCCGCGCTCTATGGGCCGGTCGTTGGCCCATTTCTTTAATAGTTATACTTATAAATAATTTACGTAATATCGGCCCCATAGCCGCATCGGGCCCCTGGCTATTTACATGGTATTCCAGATTACCAGTCCACCCCTGCTAACCGTCTTTGTTTTATTATCTTCTCTTTTAGAGGGGCTACAGAGTTGAGTGTCATTTGCAGCGAGCCTGCAGCACTATCAACAAGATGATCCAAGTGTTCTCCTCTATGAGGAGTGTTACTCCTCTGTGTGTGAGTGGATTTTGAGCGGATGACGTTGGAAACTATTTAATGGTTTTGAGGACAAGCAGAGTCCATCTTTCATTTCAAGCCTACAGGGAGTGTTTGATCCTCAAAGCAGCTCCTCGACACTTTTAGCTGAGGTGAAGGCAGGCAGTCATGTCAGGACCACAGAAGAGAATAATGCTTTCACAAGCACTTAAACAGAAAGTGTTTATCAGAATCAAAACTCTGGAGGGCCATAATGCTTATTCCTTCCTTTCTCACGCCCTTAGAAGAGGACGTGTATATTAACAGGAACCTACAGCAATGTTATCACTTACCATAGTTAGTGCAGACTGTTTGGATGCAGAGGACAACACATCTGACTCTGCAGGAGGAACTCATTCAGCTGGAGTCTCGCAGCTTTCAACGGTACATTTTGGCACAATATTTCTTATATGTAGAGATAAGAAGCTCAAACAGTCATGAAGATGTAAATGCATGAATATTATATGAATCTATAAAACTGAAAACATAGCAGTTTGTGATTTTATATGACTGTGGGGTTACGATGGCTAAACTGTATTGTGTGAAGCTTTAGTGATGTCACTGAACAATGTTGGGTAGATATTAAAAACCTGCTCCCTTTAATAACCTGATCTCTCAAACAACAGGTTTCACTCTGAAGAATGGAAGGTCTCTACGTTAACAGCAGCTCACAGGACCAAAGATACGATCACAACTACACCACCTCCAAATACCAGAATTACGAGCTCAATGAGTATCTCGAAAAACTTGATTTCATCAGAGATGTGGTCACATACATAGTCGTTGCTGTCGGCCTTCCTCTGACCCTGGTGGCCATCTATGCTCTTTATTCTATGGTATGTACATTCTGACTGAGAGTTATTTATTTCCTGTCTGTGTTGTGTGTCTGTCCTACAGTCTGTCTGTCTGTAAAGGATCTGGATCTGGTTTGGGGGCTAGGTGACAGGGGGCTGGGACAAAGGCTTGGAATGACCTATAACCTGACAGGAATAATTGACTCCAGAATTCAAATGTCCATGAAGCTGATTGGACCCTAAACACATGCAGTTTCCATGTGTGGCTCCATTCCAGTTAAAGTGCAGAAGCTGCAGGAAATCTGGCCCTTAGTCTTGTTCCTGCACTGATTGGCCAG
>NC_060161.1:5779002-5789770 GCF_021292245.1 Micropterus dolomieu
GGAGATGATGCTGCTGGCCTGCTCCTCATCTCTGAATCTCTTCCTGAAGTACTCCTCCTTCTGTGGGTCAGTGAACCCTCTGACCTCTGTCACTATATCAACAAAATCAGAATGGATCTGATTGGCTGCTGCAGGTCGTGTGGTTATCCAGAGGCGAGCAGAGGGCAGCAGGTTCCTCTTGATGAGGTTTGTCAGCAGCTTCTCCACTGAGGTGGACTCTGTAACATCGAAGTTAACTGCCTGGTTTTTACTGGTAGAGCAGTCTAGTTGAAGGCGGCTCTCATCCAGTCCATCCAAAACAAACAGAAGTTTGAATTTACTTTTGTCATAGTTGGTGTTTCCCGATGACTGCAGAGTTGTAAAGATGTGATTAAGAGCTTCTTCCTTGATGCATCTGGTCTCTGTAATACAATGATGAATCAGTTCTGCCAAACACAATTTTCCTGCCTTCCACAGATTCAGCTGGCGGAAGGTGAAGGGGAATACCAGATGCACATCTTGATTGGCTCTTCCTTCAACCCAGTCCAACACAAACTTGTGCACAAGAAATGTTTTGCCAATTCCTGCGATTCCATTGGTCAGCACTGTTCTTTTGGGTTTATATCTTCCAGAGGGGGGTTTGAAGATGTCACTGGGTTCAATTGGTTTCTCTGTTTCAGCTGGCTTCACCACAGCCTCAATCTGCCTGACCTCATGTTGTGTGTTAATGTGTACGTTAGCTCCAGCTGTGATGTAAAGGTCTGTGTAGATTTCATCCAGATGCTGCTCATCCTTCTTCTGTGCCCACCCCTCTTGTGCACACATAAACTTATCCTGGAGGTTCGACTGAAGTAAGTGTTTGTAATGTGAGATGGGTTGTGGCTCTGGTTCTGGAACAATCACATCTGTGTTACATGATTAGAAAAAACTAAATTAGGCTGCATGTCTACAGTCAATGCTTTTATTTTGCCAAAGGTTCATGTCTGAAGAGAAAGTAAAAAGCAGTCACTGAATTTGGGATTTAATGTGGAGCGACTTATCTGTGGACAGTATGCTAGTAATCAGATATGTGTAGTAGCTATCTTAACATTTAGGTTTTATCCCATCCTTCTCTTTTATACACCCTATCACATTTAAGTAAAACGTAGATCTGAGCATTTATTCAAATTTCTTAAAATAAGTCAGGATGTTCGTCCAGTAGAACTATTAAAATAAAAACCAAGATGGTAGTGTGTGCAAGTACGGTGTTTACATGTTTGTATTTGTATAATTCGTCAGTTGTAAGTAAGAGTCCGTTGGGTTTGCCATTGAGGCGCAGTTACAGTTGTCAATTCCTGCTAGACATCAGCAATATGTTTAAGTTAAAATTAATAACCACTATTGGGCCTTGGATTACTTCGCGCAACAACTACACAACTGACCTCGACTACTGTCCCCACCTAGAGAGGAGGCGCTACAGGCGGTGCGAGAGAAAGCAGAAGAGCAAGGAGGTATTCGAGCAAAGCTAGCCTACACAGACCGCCAATCCCAACCATCCTATTCGCAAATGTGCACTCTTTGTAAAATGAAATGGACCACTTATGTCACTCGAAGTCTTCCCAACGTGACATGAGAGAATGCTCCGTTTTTGTATTCAGGGAAACTGCCACAATCTCTCCTGAATTTGTCTGTTTGTATAGCTATTTTTTAAAACTTAAAATTGGGCACAGATACAGAGAGTTGCAGTTTTCCCAACTTAAATCTGGATCTTTTATTGTCCCATATGAATTTGCCTAAAAAAAATATTTTGTAAAAGTTCATTTTAATCAATGCGATCCTACCAATCATGTTGAACTTAAGCACAGATCATCTTTGTAAATCATTCTTAATCTTAGCTATCACAGGTACTATATTATATTTTATTAACTGATTCAGGTCATATGGGATAAAGATACCAAGATATGTCAGCCCATCTCTATTTATTTGGAATGGAATATTTAGTTTATCCTGTCTTAATCTACCCGTTGGCAGTGCAACTGATTTCACAAAATTAATCTTATGTCCTGAAAAACCGCTGAATTTATTAACTATCTCAATAAGTTCTAGCAGAGAAATACTAGGATTAGTTAGGAACAACAGAACATCATCAGCATACAAGATAATTTTATGCTCATACTGCTTTGTTTTAATACCACTAATCTTCTCATTACATCTAATAGCTTCAGCCAGGGGTTCCGTAAGAAGAGCGAACAAAAGTGGTGACAAAGGGCACCCCTATCTAGTACCTCTGTTTATAAAAAAGGCAGGTGAGAGTATCCCATTCACTGAAACAGCTTTCGGGTCTGTATAGAGCAATTTATGTAGAACCTTAAAAAGATACCTCCATTCAATTCTATCAAAAGCTTTCTCTGCATCTAAGCTCACTATATATGCATCACTAGCCTTATTGTTAATATATTGCATCACTCCCAGTAATCATCTAATATTCAAGTATGCATACCTCTTGGGGATAAAACCTGTCTTATCAGGAGAGATAAGTCTAGGAATAAGTTGGTTGAGTCTTCAAGCTAACAATTTTGCCAATAATTTTGAATCTGTGTTTTGATTTGATATAGGTCAATATGAGGCCGGATCCTCTGGATCCTTGTCTTCCTTTGGAATAATTGTTATTGTAGCTAATTGTAGAGTAGGAGGAATACTTTTAACCATCAAGGAGTGTTTAAACATTTTGGTTCTTGATTCTGAGGTTTTGGTTTTGTATCTGCATTTTAGTCTTGTCAACTGTTCTCTTTAGTTAGTTCTCATTCAGTTTTGTTATTTTTTTGTCTGTTTTGTATCTGTTATTAGTCTTTGCTTTGGTGTCTGTCTCATTCTGTTATTATTTGATGTTTGTTTCATGCTTGGTTTCTGTCTGTTAATTGTGATCTCTGCCTGATTTGTTGTTAATTTGTTTGTGATCATTCTGTGTTAGTCTGTTCTGTCTTGTGGAGTTGCCTGTGTTTCTTAGTTAGTTGGTTGGTCTTGTCTGTTCTGTGTTTTTGAGTCCAGTTAGATTCTTATCTTGTGTTTTTTAAGTGTGCTCGCCTTTAGTTCGTTAATTAACATTTAAACTGATCCTGCTCTGTGTTCTGCATTTCGATCCATCAACCACCAGAAGATGCCACCTCTGCACTCCAGGACTGCTTTGACACCACAGACTCGGACATGTTCAAGCAGGCAGTGACTTACAACCAGTAGACTAACATACAGGAATATAGAGAGACTCACTGCTTACATCACCAAATGCGCTGATGATGTGACCCACACCAGAACCTTCACTATACGTGCCAATCAGAAGCCATGATTGTCAGGAGAGCTTCGTATGCTGCTGAGGGCCCAGGACACTGCCTTCAGAGTCGGTGACACTGCTAGCCAGAGAACAACCAGGGCCAACCTGTGCCACGGCATCATGAGAGTCAAATGCCAGGACACAGTAAAAAAATAACCAACCATTTTAGCGACAGCAGAGACTCAAGGAGCCTGTGGCAAGGGATCCAGAGCATCCCAAACCACAGACGTTTGATAGCAACATCTCTCTGCTAAACAACCTCAACAATTTATTTGCACAAAACTCCACACCTGCAAAGAAGATACGCCCCCCACCTGACGACGTGCCTGACCTTAGCCGATGTGAAGAAAACACGCTCAAGGATCAACAACCGCCCCCCCCCCCCCTGCCCTATATGTCTAAACTGCAACCTCCAGCCACCTACCCACCCATATCCAGCACAAGCCACCTTAGCTACCTTAGTAAAAAGAAATGTCAAAACTTAAAATAATAACTGCTGCTATTCAACCTTGCACTGTGGATACTCACATGGACATTTTTGCACAGTACTGCACAATATTTGGAACATTGCACTAAAAAATATATTTACATTAGACTGTTAACTGTTGTTTGACTGTAAATAATTGTAATCAAATTGTTGAACTGTTTAAAAATGTGAATTACTGTTTGTTGTTTGTTTTGTCTTACAGTCACCGTGGGTCATAACAAAACACAATTTCAATCTTCTGTGTGCCTTTTACATGGTAGAATTGACAATAAAGTTGACTTTGACTTTGATGAAAACAAAAGTCTCTTCTTATTGTAATTAATTCAAATTCAAGCCTATTAATACTAAATATTAGTGGTTTAAATAACTGAAAATATGATTAGTTTTATTTAAAAGCTTTCTGTATATAGAAAAACAAAAGCTTTACCTTCACACTGAGAGGGGGACAAACCTCTGTTCTCTGAAGTGTCTCCAACATCATTGACATCCACTGACACTGAGAAAGAGAGATCGGGTTATATTTTCTATTAATATTATTATTATTACTACAGGTGTAGCTGCTCTTGAATGGACAGATCAACTTCCAGCAGGTCAGAGTTGTATACAGTATACTCTCTGACGTCAACTTGCCAACCCGTTCTCACTCCTGAGTCCTCAATATGGACACGTTTGGCGTCAGTTTGTAACGTACTGGGGAGCTCTTTAACGTCACGTTCAACACACTGGGATATGATTTCAATATGATTTCAATCCAGCCAATGAGAGCAGGCAGCTACTTTTTCTCTGCAAAACACTTTTTACTCACCTCCAGCTCTCTCTGTAGCTCGGACAATCCCTGCTACCCGTGTGTGCTAATCCATTCTTTCATCCAGATTCTTTGTCTTTATAATTGGCATCTTTATAATAACAAACAACAGCTGTTTTATGTGTAGTTTAGCATCATTTCCCGTTTCATATTTCTTGACAAAACGTAGTTTGGAGACCAGCTGTCGGTGACACGTTGGCAGCTCATGTAGTGTGTGACCCCCTTTCAACTTTTCTTGTCAACTTGTGTCGGTCTGTATAAATATGAAGTAGTCCCACAGAGCTCTGACAGCCACAGTAACAACAGTGGGGCTGAAAACATGGCAGCTCGTTGTTGAGAAGCATGAGTGAAGATAAATTAAATGAATAAATATTCCCAAAAAATTTAAGTAAAAAGTTAATTTAATAAAAGCAGTCAACTATGAGCTCCTAAAGCCCCTAGTTTTATTTTAAAAGTTTGCATAGTTATTGCTCATAACTTGGCCATGGAAACCTACATGTTGAAAAATGACACCAAGGGGTCTTAATAAAGCGTCCATATGTGTCAAGCTGGTTGTGAGAATGTGTTGCAACTGCAGGAAACTACTGCTTTATTTCACACCAATCAACATGTCAACCTCATTAAGTCATCAAGACATCTCATATTTACTCAAAGCATAAAATACCACACTAATAACAAAATTATGCACATTACTCAATGACATTTATATCTCCCACTGTCTTCTGTCACCTCAAAACGAATGCTTGATATATTATCCTCAAATTTTACTCTTTGGTGAATGCAATGAGCTTCTGCACCGAGAGACAGCGTTCCTTTACAAGCATCATGTCGCTCACGTCAACCTGCTGTTTGTGCCTGAAAATACAAAAGTGAAAAGTCTGACCGACCTTCTGGTCCTGAGCTGGTGTCTGGCAGACTCTGCACCAGGTCGTTCCTGGATATCTTCTCTAAAACCTTCTTGGTCACCTCCAGAGCTCCATGAGGTTTATATTTATTCACCATCAGATCCACTGTTTTCAACCTGTCTGCCTTCTCCAGCACAGACTTTGTGATCTTTGAGGAAACTTCCAGGATGTTACTGTGATCCAGATACCATCTGAACTCCTTGAATTCTTCCTCGCTCAAATCCTTCAGTGTGTTCAAGAGGACCTCTTCAGTCATCGTGGCTCCCTGCTAAAATCAGGCAGTACTGTCAACACAAATGTATTAGAGCAGAAAAAGGAGCCCTGATTGGCTGACACAGGAGCTGTGTTTTTAGTTTGGGCCAGTCAGAGCTCCTGCTGCTGCTCTGTGGGCTTGACTTCATGTTCTTTTGAAGCAGCACACTATGAGTGAAAGCACCATAAACATGAAGTGTAAACGTTAAAGCCACAATAGTTCTTACTGTGTGTTCAAATAGAACGTGAAGCAGATTTTTGGCGCAATTTAATACAAAGTCAATGCAAAGACGCGGATAGATGTGTAAGTACGTGAATACACAAAATTCGTGAGTTGAAAATTTGCGTGTATCGCACAGCTTTTCAGAGCGCTGTGTAGAGGACCGGGCAGAGTGGAGAGACAGAGTCTCTTCTGGTCGACCAACAGGGAGCGTTTGGAGGAGAGCCGAGGGTGGCGCTGGAGGTTTAGGACAAATAGGCACCTAGTGGCACCGGATTCTGCTCTGATACTTATCTGTTTAAATTTTGTTATTAACTAACTTTTTATTCACATTTTGGGATTAAGAAGTGGATTTATCTTTACTCGCAACTTCTCAACCTGTCTTCAGCGAGCCACCGAATTTCTGACATCCACTATTATAGCCGTCAGTGGGAGCCTGTGACACTACTTTATATTTATACGCAGACCGGTCATAACATTTTTAAACTTGTAAAGTAGTTTTACTACCTGGTAAATTCTGAAAATATGTGTCTACTACTTGAGTCCAGCTACCGTAATTCTCTATGAAACAAGTTAGCTTAGCATAACCCTGATCGATCCAAACGCCATTTACAAAACAAGCATTTTAAAAGTTGTTTTCTTGCTGTCTTGTTGACCTGACAAAGCATGAATTCATATGTTTAACAAATCAGCATCATGATGTAGTTCTTTCAGCACCATTTTGATCTATTTATTGAAATTAAATCAAAATGATTATTTTCATACCTACATTTACCTGACACTTTTATCCAAAGCGACTTACAATTGCTATACATGTCAGAGGTCGCACGCCTCTGGAGCAACGAGGGGTTAAGTGTCTCGCTCAGGGACACAATGAAGGATGGGCCACAGTGGGGGATTGAACTGGGGTCTCTTACACCAAAGGCAGGCGTCTTATCCATTGCGCCATCACTACCCGCATTGCCTCTGTAGAAAACCAGATTAAGGGTGAATATTTGCGGTATTCACGAGAGTAACAAGAGGCAAAATTCACTTCACACTGTATGTGAGGGTGAGTGAGAATGAATAGCACTTTTCAGTGTCTCTAATCTCACCGGGCACGGTAATATTAACAACAGTAATTATTAGGAGTGAAATCAGTATGTGCAGAAAAGGTCTCTCTCCTCCTAGAGACAGCTAGGGCTCCTGTCCTAACAACTTGTCCCTCTCTTGAAGGACAAAGATGAGCACTTATAACATTTTACAGAAATATTAAACAAGCGGCCTTACCAAAGTGTCGCAGAAGAAGCATTCGATCAGACGACTGAAGAAATAAAGGAAAAACAGCTTCCTGTCTCTCAACAGATCAACATGATCGACCTAGTTTTATCAAAGTCTGTGTCCACAAACTCGGTCCTTTGAGACAGAAGACAAGAACTTTTCAAGAATAAAGAAACCAAAGAAAGTTCCTAAGTTTGAGAATCTAAAACTTCAGTAAGGATGCAAAATCTAAAAACTGAACCCTCAACCCCTTTGACTGAATCATTTCCGTTTCTATCGCCTGTAGGGGCAGGGCCTACTCTTCTATACAAATTCAAAGCTTTCATTGGTTAGAAAGTGTGTGCTTACCCAAAGAACATGATCTACGTATAAGCAGGATATGGTTTCTGTCTTTTAGAGGACAGGCCTACTTTAAACATGTGACAGTTTGGGACAAAGGACACAGACTCAGTGTCAGAGGCCTCAGTAGAGAAGCTGTCAGAAGGCAAAGAAGGAGAAGTTCCAAACCGCAAACTGCAGACAGGAAGGAAGCAGAGTGAGGAGGTTCAGCCCAGCAGCTGGCTTCATGCAGACTAACACAAGCTGCTCTCTGTGACCCACATCCAGGAACACCAAGAACCTCAGCAGCTGCAGCACCTCTGATTTTAAAGAGTTCTATTATTATTGGAAATGTGCTGTTTGCTTTCTTCACAAGTACAGAAATAAAGTGTGTGTTTTATAAAAAAAAAATGTGATCATGATCCTGGCTAAAGCTTTCCATCATGAAGAACATTTAGCAATTAAAAGCTTCTGTTGGTGTTTCCTGGATGAAGTTCAGCAACAAATGAAGCTACTTTCTAACTGGACAAACAAAAAGGCTTCAGCCTCTGAAACTGTGATCTTTCTATTGTATGTGTGCTGGGTGATAAAGCCCTGACTCGTGTGTTAGTCTTCAGTCTGTACTCTGAATCTAAGTTGAAACAGACTCGTTTCTAGAGCCTCAGTGAATCCAGGTTTCTAATGTGCTGCAGATGATGTGAGAAGAACTGCTCTCAGATCAGTCGCGTTCTTCACTGTGGATCACATTTACAATCCACACCACTTTCCATCCAGCCAGAGCTGCCCTCACCCAGTAGGTGGCGCCCCAGGACACAAGCCACAGCAGCTCAGAAGTTTCATATCTACAAGATGAATCTGCTTAATGTTTAATGTGAGAAGCTGTTTAACTTCTTCCTGTCTGGTGACTCTGTTTCTGAATGACATGCTGTATCAGTGTGAACCTGTGCACCTCAAAGCCACAACTGTACTCTGAGGAAGGGAAGCAGCCACTTCCATCAGCTGAGAGCTGCCTGGAACAATCCTGCTGACACCTCTGAGTTCTTCAGATTTTTGGGCTATGCTAAACGTTCAGAATAACGACATAAATCATTGCATTCATTTTTATCAGTTTGTCAAGTTTTCCAAATTTCAGACTTGCCTTGCTTTGGTCTTGTATTGTCCTCTTAGGGTTAGAGTCCCTCTTAGGGTTAGAGTCCCCTTAGGGTTAGAGTCCCCTCAGGGTTAGAGTCCCCATAGGGTTAGAGTCCCGTTAGGGTTAGAGTCCCTGTGGGTGGTCTATTTTGAAAATTGAATTGACTTCCTGTCTGGTTTGATCTGCTCTGTGCTGCTAGCGGCAAAAATAGACCTGCTACCTATTCTCTACGTAGCGGAGAGCCGCTTCTGGGACGCACTTTGGCCGCATTTGGTGGACAAGCACTGACTATAATGGCCGTGATTAGTAGTGTTGTAGTACTCGAGACCGGTCTTAAGACCACTTTTTGATGGCCTTAGTCTTGTCTCGGTCTCGGACATTGAGTACTCAGAATTTTATTTCAAAACCAACACAGAACATAAGATTGGGAATAAATTTCTTTTGCACTGTCTGATTTATTTGTTAACATCCTTTGATTAGATGTAAAACTTATTGCTTCAAATGCAACCAATAACCCTAATTAAAAATGTGTTGTTCACGTTAACGGCTGTCCCCCCTCCCAACGATGGTCAGCATGGAAAAGGAGTGTTGAATAAAGATGCTTACATTGATTTCAGCTCTTAGTGTGTGTATGTGGGTGTTTTTAGGGAAATGTGGATCTTTCAGATCAATTTGAGAAGTACCTGTGATCTCGTTCCACATTTTATTGTGTGTCATATAATGTGGGGAACTGGTCTGGTCTTGACTTGGTCTCACCCTCCCTTGGTCTGTGTCATGACTTGGTTTCAGCCCCTAAAAGTCTTGGTCTTGTCTCGGTCTCAATAAACTCTGGTCTTGGTCTTGACAACAACAATAGCGATTAGCTCCAGCTGTGGAAGGAACACCTCGCTCTCCACTGTTACGGTGCAGCTGCATGTCAGCGCAGATGCGCATTTACGTCAAAGATGGTGCATTCAGTAACACAGAAATGCTGTCAGTAAAGCTCTCTCCTTATCTTTCTGTTGTCCATGTTCAGTGTGGCACACATCATGATACCAAACAGCACAGTGCCTACTTTTCACCCTTTAAATAGGCAGACTGACTCATTGAAGATTGAAAACACCTTTGATGCTAATTGCAGAACACACCTTAGTTTAACTTGTCGCTATGGTCAAATTATTTCCAATCATCTCTAGGGGTACCATTATTTTTGTCCAGGCCAGTTTCATTAGTTTGTTTTTTTAAAATGATTCTGTTGAGCCACAGATGTCAATGTCAGTTTATCATTTCTGCCCCAAATTATTATCTAAAAAAGTCTGAAAACTTTAAGAGTTGTGAGGAAACCTCATTTGGTCAGAAAGTGCAGGATGCCTCTCTGGTAACAGCAGGTTGGCCTTTATGTTCATATAGACAATAGAGATTTGTCAACCAGCAGAGATTTTGTTGAACCTTCATTTGTCAGCTTTTAATTCACTGAGTTGCTCAAAGACAAAAATTCACAGTTTGGTCTACAAACTGATTTTTATTGGATTTCCAGAAAATGTACAATTTCATAGAAACTGACATAAACTGTGGTTTAAGATTTTAATCAGATTGCCAAGCACACAACAGCTGCTGCAAAACAGCTGCTCTGAATCCCATCCTAAACAGCAGCATGCCTACCACTAAAACAGCAGAAATTACACTTAAAAAGTACAAAGTGCTAAAGACGTGTTGAGATGCTCTCCCTGTGTTAAACATCCAAACAACAGTCCAAATAAAGATTTAGGAAGAAGACAGCGAGGCGGCTAGAATGAGCTCAGTTCATCTAAAATAATATCTGCTTTGCTTCTGGGATTAAAGGAGAATAATGACAGACATCAACTTCCAGCTCCAAAATAATAAAACACATTTTATTTCCATGTGTTGAAGCCATCACAGTGAACCAGAGCAAGTTGACCAAAACATTTCCCAGCAGCCACTTCTCCCACAGCAGAGTCCAAACAGTGCTTCCTGTTCTCTACAGTTAGGTGTCTTATTGGAAATGGTCTCAGTAGATGACAGGATCTGTCTCGTCTCTATCCTTTCTATTGGCCTCCATTTCTCCTCCTGTTTCCTCCCCTTTCTCTCTCTCCCTCTTTCTCT
>NC_060161.1:5789790-5811998 GCF_021292245.1 Micropterus dolomieu
AACTAAAGGGGACAGAGCGTTTGCTGTCAGGGCCCCGAGGCTCTGGAACAGCCTGCCCGAGGAAATCAGGTCGGCTGAGTCAGTGAACTCTTTTAAGTCCCTTCTTAAAACATACTTTTATAGGAGAGCCTTTCTTATCTTATTTGACTTTATTTTATCCCTTTTATTTTATTCTATTTTACTAATTTTATATTTATCTTAAACATGTATTTTAGTCTTTTCAATGTTTTCATGCTTTTATCTTGTATTGTTTTTGTATTATTGTCTTTTGGGTATTATTGTCTTCACACTTGTTAAAGCACTTTGTAACTTCTTTTTGAAAAGTGCTCTACAAATAAAGATTATCATTATTATTATTATTATCTCTTGAAAATGTAATAATTATTTATTACCTTGTTTAATCATCATTAATTATCTATTTTATTTCTCTTTGTTTTTTTTTATTTTGTGTATAATTTCTTTATTTAATGCAACTTGCTTATTTTTTCTGTCTCTCTATTTTGTAAAATGTACTGAGAACGTGTCATAGGTGATTTTACACTTTAAATAAACCTGACTTAGCTCAGTGACACTGACGTTCCTTTTGTTGAAGCTGAAGCTGTTTGGTGGGTGAAAAAACATACTTTCATGCAACGCTTGTGCACCGGAGGAAAGGGGGCCCTGCCCCTTTATAACCGATCTACAGTATCTGGATTCCCCCATTTGAAAAGAGAGAAAACCGAATGACTTCCTCTGTGTTTAAAAATTAGTTTCTTCAAAACTGAATTATGGTTTTATTTTCTGTTTTTATCATGTACAATTAAATAAATTATTGATTTAATTCATCATCATAACATCATGTGTTCACTGTGCAGCTTATCAAGTCATTACTTTAAGCTTTTAGTAGTTTATCTTCCAAAAATGCAGTTTACTAGTTTCCAAAGTGTCCCCTGCAGAAAGCAGAGGTATTTAAAGAAGCAGTCTGACAATTCTGCTTGTTCTTGTTGGATCTCAGCTAATAATGAGCTAAAGTTTAAAAAGGGGAAGCATACAGTAGACTTTACTAACTTTTACTGAAACATGTTGGTCTGATCTGTTGTGACTGTACCTGTCAGACTTTATCTTACTTTATTTAGCTTTAAGAGCTGTGAGGAAACCTCATTTGGTCAGAAAGTGCAGGATGCCTCCCTGCTAACAGCAGGTTGGACTTTATGTTCATATAGACAACAGAGATTTGTCAACCAGCAGAGATTTTGTTGAACCTTCATTTGTCAGCTTTTAATTCACTGAGTTGCTCAAAGACAAACATTCACAGTTTGGTCTACAAAATGATTTTTATTGGATTTCCAGAAAATGTACAATTTCATAGAAACTGACATAAACTGTGGTTTAAGATTTTATCCAGATTGCCAAAAACACAACAGCTGCTGCAAAACAGCTGCTCTGAATCCCATCCTAAACAGCAGCATGCCTACCACTAAAACAGCAGAAATTACACTTAAAAAGTACAAAGTGCTGAAGACGTGTTGAGATGCTCTCCCTGTGTTAAACATCCAAACAACAGTCCAAATAAAGATTTAGGAAGAAGACAGCGAGGCGGCTAGAATGAGCTCAGTTCATCTAAAATAATATCTGCTTTGCTTCTGGGATTAAAGGAGAATAATGACACACATCAACTTCCAGCTCCAAACTAATAAAACACATTTTATTTCCATGTGTTGAAGCCATCACAGTGAACCAGAGCAAGTTGACCAAAACATTTCCCAGCAGCCATTTCTCCCACAGCAGAGTCCAAACAGTGCTTCCTGTTCTCTACAGTTAGGTGTCTTATTGGAAATGGTCTCAGTAGATGACAGGATCTGTCTCGTCTCTATCCTTTCTATTGGCCTCCATTTCTCCTCCTGTTTCCTCCCCTTTCTCTCTCTCCCTCTTTCTCTGCCTACATGAAGCTGACTGTGGAAATGTTGTCATCATTCATACTGATGGACTGCTGATATCATTGCTGTCCATTCTGCAGCAACACACAGAGGCCAAAACCTTGTCTATGAACCCTTTCCTCATGAACACATACAGGAACGAGTCTGCAAGAGGACTCAGCCTGACAAAGATGAAAGACAGCAAGTTGAGTCTCAAGTTTTCTAGCAACAGGGTATCGTCATTGTATACTTTCAGGAACCAAATGATTTTGGGCAGGAACAGCAGAGTGTAAATAAGCAGCACCAGAACTAAAATTCCCACAATTCGTCGTTTTTCATCAGAGGGGACCGAGATGGAAGCAGACAGGGCTTTGAGGGTCCCAACCAGGGAGAATATTAACAGTGGGAAGGGAAGGAGGAAGAGGATGATGATAAATATTATGACCACAGCATCAATAAAGAAAGATAAAAGGATGCCACAGACAGCAGAAAGGACCCAGACCAGGACACAGACCACCACAGAGGTCTTGATGGTTCGTCTGAAGCGGTACCACAGTGGGTGGGCGATGACCAAATACCTGTAATACAAGATGGACACAAAGTCTTTGAGGAGCTTCAGAGTTATAAACTAATATAATGTTCAGACACAGAAGGAGCTCCACACATACTGGATAGACAGATAGATGCCTTTCCAGGGAGATGCAGACCATGAAGTAAATACTTGCAAACAGAGCAGAGACGTAAATAAATATGAAGATGAAATATGTCATCCTATCCACATTTGGTGTCACCCAAACGATCATGCAGCAGAACTGAAGGATGTCAGTAATGAGAAGGTTGATGAGGTAGATGGGAGCAACATGATCTCTTCTCACCTGCAGGAAAACATTGGTAAAAGTCAACAAGCAGTTGGAAACATGTTGTGAAGTCCACCTCCTCCCAAATCTGTCATCTTGCTCTGCCCAGCAGCTGCAGTCAGAGCCATTTCTGACTTTTTCATCCAACAGAAATCTCAGATATGACCCACTGGCCAATCAGTGCAGGAACAAGACTAAGGGCCAGATTTCCTGCAGCTTCTGCAGCAGTTTTTCAGCCACAGATATGAAGAGTTCTGGCTCAAACACATGCGCTGGATTTATCAGACAGACGCACCAGACTGGAGTCGCAGTTTGAGGCTCATGTTTGTGTTTGCAAGGTGAGCCTCTCTCCTCCTTGAATCAGCATTTCAGGGAGGATCGCACAAATAAGAACTGGAGGCAAAGAACTTGATAGAGTCATTAACCTCAACAGTTTAAGAGAAGGCTGGAATGGAGCCACACATGGAAACTGCATGTGTTTAGGGTCCAATCAGCTTCATGGACATTTGAATTCTGGAGTCAATTATTCCTGTCAGGTTATAGATCATTCCAAGCCTTTGTCCTAGCCCCCAAACCAGATCCAGATCCTTTACAGACAGACAGACTGCAGGACAGACACACCACACAGACAGGAAATAAATAACTCTCAGTCAGAATGTACATACCATAGAATAAAGAGCATAGATGGCCACCAGGGTCAGAGGAAGGCCGAGAGCAATGACTATGTATATCACCACATCTCTGATGAAATAAAGTTTTTCATGATACTCATAAAACTTCTTGTAATCCTGGTAGTTGGAGGTGGTGCTGCTGTAACTTTGGTCCTGTGAGCTGCTGTTAATGTAGAGACCTTCCATTCTTCAGAGTGAAACCTGTTGTTTGAGAGATCAGGTTATTAAAGGGAGCAGGTTTTTAATATCTACCCAACATTGTTCAGTCAAATCACAAAAGCTGTGAGGTGAAGTTCACACAAACACAGTGTCCCTATAGTTTACCCACAATCATATCAAATCACAAACTGCTGTCTTTCATCATTCCTCGACATTTGTTACGTTTAACTTTTATTTAATAAAATAAGAAAAGAAGAACAAATATCTGTGCGTGCTGATGTGAGGTCGTTACTGCAGCCACAGAACATCGTCCAGCTGTTTCAGTAACTTAATGTTTAATGTTAATGCTCATTGTCACCTGAAGTTTGTGCTTCCCTTGGGCAGAACATGTCTCCAGAATACAGGAAATGAAGTGTTTAATGCTCAAAATCTTCAGGGGGAGGACCTTTTCTTCCCTAAATAGTCGGCTTATTAAAATATATTCTTGTCTTGTTGTCATGGCCCCAATCTTGCACAATGTTACGACTCATGGGCTAAGTGTTTCATCACATCCTTAAATGGAAGGATGGTGTGTTGGTGAGGGGTGTCCGACCGATTTTAGCGGGCCGCCTGGACCAACATCCCAGGGCCGATCGTTTGTCCCAGTCCAGCCCTGTCGATGCCCCAGCACTTGTTGAACACCCCTCTGCCCTCTGAGTTTGGATCAGGAGGTTTACATGATGATTAATCCACTTGACAGGGGACAGACTGTGCACTCTTCCTTGTTGGTGTTTGTTCTGGAACAAACACTTGTTGCATATTGTTGGGATCACAGGGACCTCACAGAGGAAGCTGTTCATTTGTGATCATAACAGAACTTTTATCTTTTCGTAGATGAACTCAGATTCCTGAACTCAGCTCTCAGCTACGATTGGCTGTTGACCGGTGACCTATGATGTCACCTCATTAATAAAAACTCCAACGCAGCGTCGGTGTCTTCGCTTCTCTTCTGGATGTGACGGCTGAAGCCGCCAACCTGACGGCGCAGCGGCCTCCCAGCGTGGCCCGCTTGGAGCAGAACATAAAGTCCTGCTATAGATCCCTGCCACCAGCTGAGTTAGCCAAGCTGCTAACTCTGAGGAGAACAGACGAAGGGCCAGACCCTCTCATCTGTACGATCCGAACACGACACAGCAAAAGACTGAACGGACCTGCCGGCTAACAACTAGCAAGACAACCCAATGTCTTCCTCTAAGGATCGCTAATGTAACTGGGATTATACAGCTTCACACAGCTTCACTTAGCGGGGATTGATATATCTGTCACAAACATTTTGGACATTCTGGTGAAACTTGGTCCGGGGGCTGCTTTTTAGGGTGCGCTAGTGAGCCATTTTGCCACGTCCATGCATCAAAACCATATGACACATGAATTTTGTGCAAAGTTTAGTGAGTTGTTGAGCTTGTTTCATACTCGGGCCCTAATTAATTAAGATAAAATACTTTTTAAATTTCATAATATCATCAAACTTTGTACAAACTAAAGCAGGTCAATCACATCAAACTACTTAAACTAAATAATTATAAACCAATTAATACCAGTGATACACTTTCTGTATCCTGATCAGGGTACCCCCAGGATTCTCAAAGTTAAATTTAAGACTTTTTAAGACCTTTTTATACCTCCTTGGAAATAATGCCAGAGCTTGTGCACCGCAAACCCTTATTATTTATGTATATATTACGTTCATCACTTGTTCATACATTTTACAGAGCTGATTTCATCATAACCAACAAACACTATCTCTGCTGGCAGTTTGCGGACTTCCTCTTAGTCTTCAGTGGAAGGCTCCTGTGGTTAGTGTGGTTAGTCTTTAAGTGTTGAAACCAAAAATCGTCTTCTGTAATTCTAAATATTTTGTAATAATAGTACATAAAGCATTTCAAAACATTTTCAAATTTCCAAAAATTTCCAGAACATTTCAAAATAATTTTCATCAAATACACTAAAGCAACACTTTGATTTAACAAGCATATAAGCAAATACACTCAAGGAATAAACTTTGATATAAACTGACTGTCAAGATATACTTCCTGTCAGAGTGAAGAGTAAGAGTTAAAGTAAAAATACATCCCTTACTTACAAAACATCATGAGTCCACAACATTATTATCATGGTGATGAAGCAATGAGTTTCAGCAGCTACACAGCAACATACGTTTATAAGGTGACTTTAGCAATGTGTTCAGCAATTTTACTTCAAGTAATATTATCTTATGAGATGAAGAAATAAAATGAAGAATAATCTTTAGATGATTTCTCTTGTTATATTTTCTGTCCGAGTAAAACGCAGTTAAACTCATTTCCTGTCCAATTCTATCAAATACTTTTTATGTGCTAACTTTATGATGCTCATCTTTGCAGTATAGTTAAACATTAGGAAACTGAATTATACACAACACCCTCTCTTTAAAACAAAGAACCTTTATAGTGACCTGGGACGAGTTCCTAAACTCCAGATGTAGAGAATAAGACCAGTGTGGCCCTCGGCTCAGTGTGTGGCAGCGTGGAAGAACCTTACCTTGCAGCAGGAGGAGGAGAGGAAAAATAATCTTTAGTAAATAATCTTTACTCAAAGTGTCTTTTATTAAAGTACAATCAGCAAAAAAGAAAAGAACAGAGCAAAACAGCATCAACCTCCTTTTTCAAAATACCAAGAGCTGCAACTTATATACAGACACAGACAGGATGTGACAGAATATCTCTTGATCCATGTTTGCTGATTGGTTGATCTCTAATGTCCATGCAGATGAGCCATGATCAGTCACCTGTAAGTGGTCTGTTATCCATATCACACCAAATATAGTACACATGAACACAGAATATAAATCCTCCCACCTGTTTCTGTAAATGCATTGCATGCACACAGGGTGAAAAGAGGAGCTGACAAATCTTTTTTTGAAAATAAACCATGTAAAGCTGTTCTGGTACAACCCCTAAATAAAATGATGAACCTGAAAATGAGCAGAATATGACCTCTTTAAGGTAAAAAACTTTTTCATGTTTTAATATCATCAAACTTCTCATACTAGGATCAAACCTTTTACATTAAAGCAAGGTCAATCACATAAAACTACTTAAACCAGATAATTATAAATGAAGTAATACCCGACTGCACGCTCACTACTTTACACTGTTATACAAGCTGCACGCTCACTACTTTACACTGTTATACAAGCTGCACGCTCACTACTTTACACTGTTATACAAACATCACGCTCACTACTTTACACTGTTATACAAACATCACGCTCACTACTTTACGCTGTTATACAAGCTGCACGCTCACTACTTTACGCTGTTATACAAGCTGCACGCTCACTACTTTACGCTGTTATACAAGCTGCACGCTCACTACTTTACGCTGTTATACAAACATCACGCTCACTACTTTCCACTGTTATACAAGTTGCACGCTCACTACTTTACGCTGTTATACAAACATCACGCTCACTACTTTACACTGTTATACAAGCTGCTCGCTCACTACTTTACGCTGTTCTACAAGCTGCACGCTCACTACTTTACGCTGTTATACAAGCTGTACGCTCACTACTTTACACTGTTATACAAGCAGTACGCTCACTACTTTACGCTGTTATACAAGCTGTACGCTCGCTACTTTACACTGTTACACAAGCTGCACGCTCACTACTTTACACTGTTATACAAGCTCACTACTTTACACTGTTATACAAGCTGTACGCTCACTACTTTACACTGTTATACAAGCTGTACGCTCACTACTTTACGCTGTTATACAAGCTGTACGCTCGCTACTTTACACTGTTATACAAGCTCACTACTTTACACTGTTATACAAGCTGCACGCTCACTACTTTACGCTGTTATACAAACATCACGCTCACTACTTTACGCTGTTATACAAGCTGCACGCTCACTACTTTACGCTGTTATACAAACATCACGCTCACTACTTTACGCTGTTATACAAACATCACGCTCACTACTTTACGCTGTTATACAAGCTACACGCTCACTAGTTTACGCTGTTCGACAAGCTGCACGCTCACTACTTTACACTGTTATACAAGCTGCACGCTCACTACTTTACGCTGTTATACAAGCTGCACGCTCACTACTTTACACTGTTATACAAGCTGCACGCTCACTACTTTACACTGTTATACAAGCTGCACGCTCACTACTTTACACTATTATACAAGCTGCACGCTCACTACTTTACACTGTTCTACAAGCTGCACGCTCACTACTTTACACTGTTCTACAAGCTGCACGCTCACTACTTTACACTGTTCTACAAGCTGCACGCTCACTACTTTACACTATTATACAAGCTGCACGCTCACGCTTTACACTGTAGCAAAGTTCTTCACTGGTGTCACATGAGAAGATGTGAAAGAAAAATGTGAGGGGTGTAAATACTTTTGTGAGATACCAACGCGTTCTCATCTCAGTACGTCTGATGCTTTCAGACGGCGTGACAAAGCCTAATTATTTGACGCTAAAGGTACCCGTATGAAACGCCACCGTTTGCTACGTCGCAGCAACACAAAGGAGGCTAACCGTACCTGGGAGCACATCTGGGAGCGCCTCATAGAGACGCTGAAGGTACCTTTAGCGTCAAACTACTACGCTTTGTCACTTTTTCTGAAAGCGTTGGTATTGGACACCCTGAGATGAGAACAGTCTGGAGATACTGTACATATGTTATTAAAAACTGCTGGTAGTTTAGCATCCTCAATCATTTATCATTCTTATTAACCAGCATCTCTCATCTGACCTTTGAGGCTCACATCAAACATCTCTGCAAGACCTCCTTCTTCCACCTCAGGAACATTGCCAAACTCCGTCCCACACTCACTCTTACAGATGTCGAAAAGCTTGTCCACGCTTTTGTCTCCTCCAGGCTGGACTACTGCAATGCGCTCCTCACCGGGATCCCTGAGAAAAGCCTTCAGAAGCTGCAGCACATCCAGAACAGCGCTGCAAGGATCCCGTTGAAGGTGCGCATACACGACCACATCACCCCCATTCTCAAATCACTCCGCTGGCTTCCTGTCCCACTCAGGATTGAGTACAAGGTCTCCCTCCTTACCCACCAGTGCCCATGGTGAAGCCCCCCCACCTCACTGAACTCCTCACCCCACAGACCTCCACACGTACCCTCCGATCTGCCTCAGCGTATCTCCTGAAACCTCCCAGGACCAAGCTCCGTACAACGGGAGATCGGACATTCTGCCCAGCTGCTCCCAGTCTGTGGAACTCTCTCCCTGACCACCTGAGGACACAACAGACTATGGATGCTTTCAAACGTGGCCTTAAAACCCACCTTTTAAGGAGAGCTTTTGATTGAACTCTTGCCCCTTTCCTTTGTTTCATTGTTTTGTTTTATTTTCATGCTCTTTATGTGTTTTTTTTTTTTGCACTACCTGTTTTATCTTGTAGCACTTTGGGATTTGCTTAAATATAAAGTGCATTACAAATTAAATGTATTATTATTTTTATTATTATTACCCATCCGCTTATCACCCGCTTATCGCGGAGGGGCTGGAGCCAATCCCAGCTGACATCGGGCGAAAGGCGGAGTACACCCTGGACAGGTCGCCAGTCCATCGCAGGGCCACACACTCAAATTCACACTTAAGGACAATTAACCTAGCCTGCATGTTTTCACACAGAGAGAGGGGAGAAAATCTAAACTGCTGCTTTTCTCGTTTTATTTCTCCCACTGTTTTGTTCCTGCCTCCCTGTGTTTCCTCCCCTGCCTGTGCTCTCTCTCTCCCTCTGCTCCTCAGCAGCCCAGCCAACGACCCGCACCTGCACCTTGTCAGCCACCTCCTCTGCCTGCCACACCTGCCCGTGATCAGCCTCATCCTTGCCTGTATATCTACACCGGTTCTCCACTCCATTGCGGCTTGATCGTCGTTGCTCCCAACCTGGGGTTGACCTCTCTCAAATTCCTGAAGCGATCTCTGTTTTCCAGCCCTTGGATTTGGGTCCGTTCTGTCCTATCCCTTAACAAACTCCACACAGAAAGGATGGGGCAACCAGGGTTTGAACCCACAACCTTCTTGCTGTGAGGCAACAGTACTAACCACTGCACCACCGTGCTGCTTATTATTATTACATTCTTATAACATCAAATGTATCACTTGTTAATACATTTCACACATTTTATAGAGCTGATTTCATCATAACCAACAATCATCACCCTGTGGTCTCTGCTGGCAGGAAGCTGACTTCCTGTTAGTCTTCAGCAGAAGGCTCCTGTGGTTAGGCCACAAACTGCGATGTGTCAGACTTTACACCACATCTTTAAGTGTTAAAACCAAAAGTCATCTTCTGTCATTCTAAATATACATGTATATTTAAAGCATTTCCAAAACATTTTCAAATGTCCAAACATTTGCAGAACATTTAGCCCAGATTCAGCCTTTAAAGATGCCTATGTAATAAAAAAATGGATAACAAATACTATTAACTGAATGAAACTGAAGTAACAATAAGTTATGCAAATTATTACCAACTAATTAATAACCTTTAGCCATATTACCAACTGACAGTAGGCTCCAGAACAGTGAGAACACTGAGGACATCACAACAAACAGTGTATTTCATAAAGAACGTTTCAGATGGATTTGTGGATGAGATGGTAGCCTACTCTGACTGGCTGACCTGTAAAGCCTGATAGAAGTCCAAACAGGACGTTGGGATGCTGCCACTTGAGTACAGTGTAAGTCTTTTTCTCACAGCAGTGATCTGAATAACTTCTGAATAACTTCCCAGGTTCCTGTCCATGATGTCCTCTGGTCTCCTGTTTTCCAACTTCAAGCATTTTAAACGGTCAGACAGTTCATATTTGATCTGAACACCTTCTGGATCCTCTTTTGTGTAGCGCAGCCACTTGATTTTCCCCCTCTGCATCTTTGGTTTAGTTTGGGACCACGTGGAATGAAAAGGACTTGAAATCCAGAAAGTCACTGTGACTCAGCTCAATCAGCTTGTATGGCATGGTCTTCCTTGCCATCCTTACTAGAGTGTAGCACAGGCACATTCTTCCTGGCTGTCTGAAGAGCTGCATGGACACTGTCACATTCCATCTGTGGCCAGACTCCATGAGTTTGTGGGCAGATTGTTGACTGCATGAAGGCACAGGGCACTAAAACCAGCATTTCTGTTCTGACCTCCACATGAGTCAGAATACAGCAGCACATGCTCAGTGTCTGAAAGAGAGGACAAATACTTGAACGTGCATGTGCTGGTCTCTGACGAGCCTCGACGCCCTTCCCCTTCATGCCCCATGTAGCAGTTTGCCCCTTTGCTGCCTAATTAATAATAATTAAAAGACTGTCAGGTTGTAGGTGCTCAACTTCCTGCTCACATCCCTCCACCGAGTGTTCAGCGCTGGTTCAAGCTTTGAATGAGGACTCTTCTTGGTGTCTCTTAGCTTGTCCTTTATGTTCTCAGGCCTGTGTCTGTCTGTTTTGGTGGCCATTGTATTTGTTTGTCCTGGTATTTAAACGCTGGTACCACTCACAGTACTTGCATGCATCTTTTGTGGGTTGGTGAAAGCCTAAATTGAATCTGTATTGAATATCTGCCTGTAGAAAGTGAGTTTCTCAGGTCTACTTCCGGTTGCTGGTCGCAACTGCATGGGTGTACGATCAACAATGCTGTTGATCCGATCCTCCATGGCGGAGTGCGGTGACAGATGTACCTGGAGTATTATACAAGCTGCAGGCTCGCTACTTTACGCTGTTTACACTGAAATACAAATGTGAGGGGTGTAAATACTTTTGTGAGATACCAACGCGTTCTCATCTCATTGCATCATAACTGATGCTTTCAGACGGCGTGACAAAGCCTAATTATTTGACGCTAAAGGTAACCGTATGAAACGCCACCGTTTGCTACGTCGCAGCAACACAAAGGAGGCTAACCGTACCTGGGAGCACATCTGGGAGCGCCTCATAGAGACGCTGAAGGTACCTTTAGCGTCAAACAACTACGCTTTGTCACTTTTTCTGAAAGCGTTGGTATTGGATGTCCTGAGATGAGAACGGTCTGGAGATACTGTACATATGTTATTAAAAACTGCTGGTAGTTTAGCATCCTCAATCATTTATCAATTATTTATTTTCAATTCAATTAAATTTTATTTATATAGCGCCAAATCACAACAACAGTTATCTCACAGCACTTTTCATAAAAGAGCAGGTCTAGACCGTACTCTGTGATATTTACAGAAGCCCAACAGTTCCCACCAAGAGCAGCACTAGGAGACAGAGGCAAGGAAAAACTTCCTTTAAGAGGCAGAAACCTCGAGCAGAACCATGACTCAGGGTGGGCGACCATCTGCCTCCACCGGTTGGGGTGAAGGAGAGAGAGAGAGAGAGAGAGAGAGAGAGAGAGAGAGAGAGTGAGGGGGGAGGGATCATCCTTATTACATTCTTAAAACATCGAATTTATTACATGTTAATACATTTCACACCTTTTCTAGAGCTGATTTCATCATAACCGACAATCATCACCCTGTGGTCTCTGCTGGCAGGAGGTTGACTTCCTGTTAGTCTTAGGTGGAAGGATCCTGGTGAGGCCACAAACTGCTGTGTGTCAGACTTTACATCACGTCTTTAAGTGTTAAAACCAAAAGTCATCTTCTATCATATTAAATATTTTGTAATAACAGTACATAAAGCATTTTCAAAACATTTTCAAATGTCCAAACATTTCCAGAACATTTAAAAAGCCTTTACAGATGCCTGTGTAATAATAATAATAACAGTGGTTGTCTGGCCATCAGGACAATCGGGCCAAATCCCAGTGGCCTGCAATTAATCATCTAGCAAACTTGAGACTCCGCTCCAACAGCCGTTTGGCAGCTTCACCTCTTCTTATCAAATGAAACCGTATTTTATTTTGAAAATCGACCAGATTCTCGCTGTTTTATGTCTGACTTCCTGCCCAGTGCATCTGCTTGACGGAAGCCGCGCAAAAACACACTAGTTGCTTCTCTCTGGAGCGGAGTGAGAGACACTTCTGGGACGCACTGCAGCGCTTCTGGGGTGACCACAGACTAGAATGGCTGCGATCCGCTCCGACAGCTGCGACGCAGATGGACTCAGTGAGTCCGGGGTCGAGTAAACGTGGTATTAAATGACTTGGTAGCAGGTGGGCACCGTGATGAAGCTCCGCCCTGGTCTCAAAAACTCAGTGTTCACGCTACTTTAATGGTCAGTCCCAAAAGTCAGTAGATGAACATGGTAAAGACTAGACCTGCTTTGGTATAAATAGGGTTTGTCCCATAGACCAGGGGTTTTCAAAGTGTGAGGCAGGCCTCCCTATGGGGGCTCCAAGCAGTTTCAGGGGAGGCTCAGTGAATGGAAATGAAACAATATTACATTACTTATTTTAAGTAATCAAAGTAATTCTCAAAACGAGATCACATAGAATAGCCTACATGTATGAGAGTTCAGAGATACAGTAGTTTAGGGGAACAGTTTGCCCCCATCAGAGTCAGAAACTAATAAATGCCTTAGGACAGACCTTTTTTAAAACTATTTGGTGCAGTCGGAAGTTACATCAAACAGCAATATCAGGCTATTATGGCTCAATGTTGAGGTTCTATGGGATCAGATCATATAATCGTGATCTTATAGCCATCCAGGAATTGGGCGAAATTTACCAAGTAAACTAAAGATGTGACTGAAAACCCCTGCCATAGACTGTATAAAAAAATGTTAGTCCACAAAAATGACCGTTTTGGTGGTTTGTGTGAAGAAGGTGGCCTGGGGTCGAGTCAAATTCCCGGCCTGAATTCTTGTGCCAGTCCGCCCTGGATAACAAATACTATTAACTGAATGAACTGAAGTAACACTTAGTTATGCAAATTATTACCAACTAATTACTAACATTTAGCCATATTGCCAACTGACAGTAGGTTCCAGAACAGTGAGAACTGTAGCATGACTACTATGTTTTAATAAATTTATGAGAATTAATACCCAATTATGAATTTTAATATTCAGAAAATATTAATCCATAAATCTCTCGTTTCGGGGCACCACCGGAGTTTTAATTAGTCTACCCACTACCCAGAGTCTCCGGACCTCTGGGTAGTGTTTTAATAATTATACAATTATTCACTAGTGATCAGTTAGTTAATAATCGCTCAATTATCTTAAATCAATCAGTCAATCTCATATCGAAGGGGTAAATTCTCGTGGCAGGGACTTAGAGACAGGCAATACACACACAATTCCTTTGGTTACAGTGAAATTTATTAACTAATTAAGGTGGATATAAAAATGCGGTTAAAATATACATCCAAGAAATAAACAATGGCTAAACAATGAGAATGTCGGTTCTATTGTGGGGAGAATTTGACTCATACGGCAGAAGAGAACTAATGAAAGTAGTTAGATGATACTAACTCGATTAAATTTGTCTAGGAGTTTAAGGACTAAAGATAATGGACTGACAAACTATTGGAGATCACTGACCGCAGAACGCAGGGTTTTGGTCTTACTGCGTGTCGCTTCTCCCAGCCGGGTTGCTGGTGAACGGCCTCCCTCTGGCAGAGATCCGTGCGTTCTCGGTTAGGACAGCTTAAAGGCCTCGGCCGGTCGCTTTCTCTGCCAGGGAATTGCTCCGGAGGTCCGTCTTTTGCCAGCTTATTGAAGAAACTTGCAGTGGGGGCCTTTACAACCTTGACTCGGGTCAGAGGTTTGGTCATCCTTTGTTACTGCTGGCGGGCCCACGTGGCTGGGGGATCAATGGAAGTTAGCTCAACGGATAAAGCTTAAGAAGAACTTGGTCGTTCTTGAATTAAAACTAGTGTAACTTAACGGACTGATAACTTTTGACAAAACAAAACCAGGGGCAGTCCTTTGTTCCCATGAGGCAGGGCTTGTCTTTGGTTTGCCAGAGAGACTGTCTTCTTAACTTTAAATATGTCTAATTGAAAATCTATTTGTGCATATTTTAATCAAATATCTTCCCACAATCAAACCTTAATTGCCAAATGGTTATACCATTCTTAGTTTAAGCACTCGATAAAAGGAAAACAATTGTCAGCAGTTAGACCTTAAAAGGTTAGCATTTCAGAATGAATAACATCAGAGGAGAAGAATTTAACTAGCTTTCTGGATATATTGGCAGTTACATGTATGGCATCAGATTATGGACAAGTAAATACAGAGCGACATTTATACATTAACGGCATTTCAGACGATGGCATGTAATACTTATTTTGTCCACTTGGGGGAGCTCTGGTTCCATGACGATAGCTTTGATTAACCCTAAAACAATCTTCTGCTCAGAAGCTGGGAAATTTAGTTATTTAACATTAAATTCGAGCTGGAAAATGAATCGAGTATAGGATGACATTTATTTATCATTTCTAAAGGAAGTGTCAGAAAGTGTTGGGAACAGAGCATTGGTTACAACATAAAATGAATAAAGGTCAGGGGTCCTTGCTGAAAATTAAAACACTGCAAAATTAACTTATTTAGATTCTTTTCAACAACAAATAACACCAACATGGTAACATAACTGTTGTGGTGGCAGCCCGGCTGACCCAGCCAACGAACCGCACCTGTACCTCATCAGCCACCTCGTTGCATTTGGGTCCTCTCTGTCCCCACATCACACGTAACATGTCTTTACTGCAAACTATGCACGGAGCATCTCCATCTCGGAGAGTGAATATTATTAAATTTGCATCACCAGACCTTTTGGTAGCGTTATGCGAAATAGCTTACAATGTTTTAAAAGGTAAAATTCCTTTAAATAAGACACAGTATCAAAAATTAAAAAAAGAAGGCGGGGATTAGGCAGCTCGCCAATAAAAAGGTTTGCCTTTCAAAGAAAAAAGAAGATGCTTAAACAGTCTGGCGGTTTTCTTCTCTCCCTCCTGTGTATTGCTGTGCCTTTTTATAACGAGTCTTATTGGACAAGCTTAGATGACTATGGAGTATGCACAAAAAATGTTTCTGGTACCTAAACAACAGCTTGATATTTTAAGAAGACCTCCGGCACACGAGTCAATTCGAGAAAATGTTGAAAATGACCTGGATCGTACTCTAAAAGACATTCTGGATCAAAAGACTGAAGATCTTCATGAAAAAGCAAAAAAATATTCCATCGCATTGCAGAGATTTCTCACCATGGTAAAACAAGGAGAAAAAGACCAGAACACACTAACTTTGTCAATGCCGGTCGCTGAGGATTTTCAGTCTTCAGAGCAGAAGAATCAAGCAGGAAGAGACTTTTTTTTTTGAAGAACAGCAGGAATAAAGCTCAGAATATTTTGGATAAAATGTCCTCCTCAAAAAACATATCTGCATGGACTGAACGTGTTTAACGGTAATGTTATTAAAGGGTCTCATGTATGATTTGATAAGAGGAGCGACTGCTTCTCACAACGTGTCTGACAGCCAGAGACCTACAGGTTGGAATAAATATCTGCAATCGTTGGCTATATTGAATATACCTTTATCAGTTGTACCAAATCAACAGGTCAAAAGAAAAATTTAGAAAAATTGAGACTTTTGGAGAATCTTCTCCTCTTATTACTGGTCCACCATCTACACCTCTTGTTACCAGAGGGCATCGATTAGCAAACCATGAAACAAGTCCCTTTTTTATCTCCTGAAATGCGACTGAGTGATTGGATAACTTTTTAATTGTATATCGTTATCGGTTTTAAATAAATACATGGAGACATAACTTTATCATTTCAAAGTGTTTTTATTTATATCACCAGAATAACAAAAAAGCTTGTCGTACACGTTTCAATTTATAAATCATTTTGATAATGAATGGCACACAACTTCTAATATTATTATACACATTTAAAAGAATCTGATACTTGGACACACTGGTTACATTCTGCATAATTATTTTGACCACATACAACCGAGGGTCGTATTTTTTTTCACAAATTTGCACACCATAAAATCATTGCATGACCGTTTATTACTATATTTAGTCATTACATTGTCATAAGATAACCCTCTATCCATGTGGTAAAGAAAAAACACACAATGCTGACCGCACACTACAGAATCCACATCTTGCACTTGTCTAACAGAATGTTGCGTGGACTTACAATTACTGTTGAGAAAGATAGAAAAGGATTCAGGAAAATGTGAGTATACCGGAGAGTTCCCAAAACTGTCAAAGAATGATCCCACACCCTGCTTGTCGATATAGATAGCGACCCAGTGTTGTCCACCCAGGTGGGAGGGGTCTGTGTTTACCACCAACATGGCAGGTCTCTTTTTAATAACTGATTTAGGAAGCTGGTCACTAGCAAATACTCCAAGAAAGACGCCTTGCTTCACTACCTTATCAAGTACTTTTGACAGTTCTATTGTATTCATACTATCGTTTGTTAAAGTTAGAAAAAGTCAATGAGAACCTGTCTTCTTGATGATATCTCAATTATAGAATCATATGTGGCGTAAATAACCGCATTTATTGTGCGTTGAAGCAGATTTCTAAAAATTTTTAATGCGCAATATATGGTCTCCGCATCCTTCATCAGGGCTCAGGTTCAAACAGAACAGACTATATCCATTAGAAAACTCGTCGCGGGTTATGGCCATAGCATTGTTTTTAAGATACTTTCCATTTGCTGAGTACAATTGACGATACTCCCTGATGGCATTCCCTCTGGTAAAGTTGGGTTGAAAGGGTTTTGAAGGATATTATTGGCCGTCAACATATAAACATAAAAACGTAAAAATGTAAATGGATTACGCGCATAACTACCTGTGCCTCTTGATCTACAAATCCTACTACAATAAATGTAGGTATTTTTCCCAAGAATACATTTTCTTGATTACAAACACGAGTCTATGGGATATTTAATGTTGCCATGCGTTAATGCCTTAGCGTGTGCTAGCTTAACAGCCGGAGATACGGTGACCTTTACTGTCTGTACCTCTGTGTGTATACTGTGTAGGCTGCCTCCCTCCCCTGTCTCTCTCCTTCCATCCCTCTCTTTTTCTCTCTGTTCCTCTCCTGCCCGCCTCTCTCTCTCTCTCTCTCTCCTTCACCCCAACTGGTGGAGGCAGATGGCCGCCCACCCTGAGTCGTGGTTCTGCTCGAGGTTTCTGCCTCTTAAAGGAAGTTTTTCCTTGCCTCTGTCTCCTAGTGCTGCTCTTGGTGGGAACTGTTGGGCTTCTGTAAATATCAGCACAGAGTACGGTCTAGACCTGCTCTTTATGAAAAGCGCTGTGAGATAACTGTTGTTGTGATTTGGCGCTATATAAATAAAATTGAATTGAATTTCTTTACAAACAGGCTTGCTGACATAATGTTAACCCGAAAGTCGTCTACAGTGTTGCGCATTAAGCTAAATTCGTTTTTAGATCTTATGAATTTTATCTTGAGGTCTACTCCATTTATCATTAACTTGTCTTGAAAAAACAAGTCAGAATGTAAAGGGGATATTAGCTCCACTACACGGCCGCATTGTGTGTACTCCATTCTTTTAACTAGTCCCTCATTGCGTCCTCCAGCCGTACAGAAACGTATTGTTTAGATCCAGGTAGTCCTCTGTACTAGCTGGAATGAAAAATTCAAGGGGTGCAGTCTGATACCGCTGCTAGAGGAGGGAATTCGACGTAGACGCATTTCCCAATACTTGTTTGTGTTAACGGCACCATAAACAGGTCTAGCTCCGACTTGACGCACTCTTGTGACAGGTTATGTACCAACGATATTCTCTTAGAAAATGTCTCTTGTCTTCTGACGTTTAGTCGACTTGCTTCTCCTTGCTTGTTTATTTTTTCTAGTCTTGGTATGAGTCTTCTTATTTGTTGTCTACGCCTCTTTGGTGGGGAGCACTCTCTTTTCCCAGGAGGTCATTTTATTGGTCGGGGGTCCACGGCCACTGTACCCGACCCCTCTTGATGTCTGTTCATGATATTAGTAATAACATCCGTAGCTATGTTCTTAGCGGCTGTCTAAGGGGCAAATGTAAATCCTTTCTTGAATAAGGGGAATGCTAATCTAAACAATCCCCTAAAGATACCCCCTAACCCTGCACCATACTGAGCACCGAGCCCGCTGTATCCTGGTAAATCACCACCTGCTTGGGCTATAGAATATGCAACGTACTTGTCCACATTGTGAGCATATGGATGGTACATGTTTGCTCCTTGTCTAATTCTGATATTTTACGGGTCGAAAGTGTAGCTTTATTATCACTTTGCCGTACATAAAAGGGATATGTTGATTCTGATCTGTCTTGAGAGAAATCTCGATACTATCAATGTGTTTTGCAGAGCCTCAGGTAGTGTGGTCTGTCATAAGTATTTGTGATCATATGGTTGTTTGGCCCCGATATATGTACTATTCTTAAAAGAGGGACGTAAATATCCCCTACCGTTTGATGATCAACAATATCGGTATAAACAAAAATATTATACATCCCTACGTTAACATCAGCAGGATGTGGTGCCAAATACGGCATCTGTGTCAACACTGTGTTAGTTCGCGGCTGAGATCTAAATGTTGCAATTCCCTTGTGAGTTTTAAAAGCCGCTCTGGGGATAAATCCCAACATTTGTGCAAGTTTTCCTTGAAACATTAATTCTACGTCTCTTGTTGGTAATATGCTTACTCTGTTGGTAATGTTGTTGTAATCAAGCTCAATGTGACCCATGTCATTTTCAGATAAACAAGTGTTTAGTTCAGCTATTATCTGTGACATTGTTGTATAGAACCCCTGTGTCGCTGATAGAACTACCCTCTTGTTGGATTTTTTTATCAAACACAACACATTTTTAGACTTCTGATGAAAACGATTTCCATGTTTTTGGATATTGTATTTCTATCCACCTCGTATGCTGATTTAAAGTGTAGGCTTGGATAGTTTCGTTCTAAAGTTTGCTATTGTATTGCTTGGGTAAAATAATGCAGACGAGTTGCTGGGCAGGGTGAGAAAAAAATCCTCTGTATCCATTTATACGTGTGTTTGTAAGCTGCTAAGGTAGCTGAATGACCTGTTTTTCCAAAATCCACGAGTTAAATTTAACTGGCCATACGACCCATTTGACTAACACCATGTCCCTGCCTTGTCTTTTCTTTCTAGATAAAATCTTTTCTATTTAAAATGTTTTTATATATAATAACTTTTTGCATCTCTTGCTCATAAAATGTCCCCTGTAATATTTCGCCATCATAGTCTTTTAACCTGTAAACAGGAGGGTCCCTTGACAGGCATTCCTTCACAGTGAAATATTCATCAGTATAATTTTGCTCATAACCTCTTTTAAACAAGTGAGAGTGTGAGCGTGAGTGGTTGTTTGTCTATGTGTGGCCCTGCGATGGACTGGCGACCTGTCCAGGGTGGACCCCGCCTTGCGCCCAATGTCAGCTGGGGCTGGACCTCTCAACCTCATCAGGCTGAGAACTCAAGTCGGGGATCTCCACTTCCTTTAAGTCAGCTTCAGGGACGCAAGGGCTCGGGAGGCGATTCCAGTGATGGAAGAGCCTTTTGATCATGTTTTAATTGACTGGGTAGGTCCCTTACTAAGAGCGGAAATCAGTACCTACACAGTTATGTGCACCTCTACACATTTTCCCGAAGCCATTCCACTTCGCATCTGCTAGCGTCATAGTAAAAACCCTAACTAAGTTCTTTTCTACATTTGGTTTACCGCGGGTAATACAGTCCGACAGAGGTACAAACTTCCAGTCCAACCTATTTAAACAAGTGTTCAAAACACTGAACGTGCAGCATGTTGTTTCTGCTTACCATCCTGAGTCGCAGGGTGCATTAAAACATTGGCATCAGACGATAAAGTCCATGCTTCGGAAATGTTGTGAAGAGAATGAGACAGATCGGGATGAAGGGGTTCCCTTCGCATTGTTTGCCGCTCGTGAAGCTGTACAAGAATCATTAGGTTTCAGTCCTGCACAGCTTGTGTTTGGTCACACACCCCGTTGCCCACTTAAAGTGCTACAAGACCAGTTCTTGTCTCTCGCATCATCGCCAACCAAAAATGTGTTAGACTATGTTATTCAATCTTTGGGTCCACTGAAACTCCAAAAACCCTCGGACACTACAGAGAAACCAGGACATGTCTGTCCGCAGGCCACTTTGATCCAGTTATACTCTAGACCCACCTGCGCGTTTACAGGTGGACACCGTGTAAATATTAGCTAAAAACAAAGAAAAAGAAAACAGGACAGTAAAAGTTACATTGCAGAGTAAGTTATCAATCTACTAATTAAAGAAAGTGATAAAAAGAAAAATCTTAAATATTTAATTAAAAGCAGTGGTAAAAAGAAAAGTCTTGAGTCTCAATTTAAAAGAACTGACAGTTTCAGCAGACCTGCAGTTATCTGGGAGTTTGTTCCAGATATATGGAGCATAATAACTGAACGCTGCTTCTCCTTGTTTAGATTTAACTCTGGGGACAGAAAGCAAACCTGCCCCAGACGACCTGAGAGGTCCGGATGGTTCGTAACAAAGCAGAAGATCAGAAATGTATTTTGGCCCTAAACCATTTAGTGCTTTATAAACTAACAGCAGGATTTTAAAATCAATTCTTTGACATACAGGAAGCCAATGTAAAGACCTCAGAACTGGAGTGATGTGATCCACCTTTTTGGTCTTAGTGATGACTCGAGCAGCAGCGTTCTGAATCAGCTGCTGCTGTCTGATGGATTTCTTAGGGAGCCTGTAAAGACACTGTTACAGTAGTCGAGTTGACTAAAGATAAATGCATGGATAAGTTTTTCCAGGTCCTGCTGAGACATAAGTCCTTTAATCCGTGATATATTCTTCAGGTGATAGTAGGCTGACTTTGTAATTGTCTTAATATGGCTCCTCAGATTCAGGTCTGACTCCATGACTACACCAAGATTTCTGGCTTGATTTGTGGTTCTTAACATTACAGATTGAAGTCGAGCGCTGACTTTCAATCGTTCCTCCCTGGCTCCAAAAGCAATAACTTCAGTTTTATCTTTGTTCAATTGAAGAAAATTCTGGTACATCCAATCATTGACCTGCTCAATACAGTTACTCAGCACCCGTATGGGATCATAGTGCCCTGGTGAAATGGTTATGTAAATCTGTGTGTCATCTGCATAATTTTGGTAACATATTTTGTTGTTTTTCATAATCTGAGCCAGTGGAAGCATGTAAATGTTAAACAAAAGAGGCCTCAGAATGGAGCCTTGGGGAACTCCACATGTCATTTTTGTCAGCTCAGATGTGTGATTACCTATAGATACAAAGTGCCAGAAAGTCCAACCCAGTTTTCAAGTCTGTCTAGTAATATGTTGTGGTCGACCGTGTCGAATGCAGCACTGACATCCAATAATACTAAGAAATTCTGCCACTGTCAGTGTTTAAATGGATGTCATTGAAGACCTTAACAAGAGCCGTCTCAGTGCTGTGGTGTGGTCGAAAACCTGACTGGAAGACATCAAAACAGTTATTTAGTGCCAAGAAAGCACTAAGCTGTTGAAAAACAGCCTTTTCAATGATTTTACTTAAAAATGGGAGATTTGATATGGGCCTATAATTGCTCATTAGTGACCTGTCTAGATTGCTCTTTTTTAAGAGTGGCTTAATGACTG